>NW_026555331.1:69554226-69953226 GCF_014898055.3 Talpa occidentalis
TTCGCTGGCGTCACCCGTTTATCTTCCGTGTCCCAGTTCTCACTGGGACCTGCCGCTTTTCCTCCCTATTCACTTTTTTTAATGGGAGATCTTACTCGCAGCGTCTCCTCGCCGCCATGTTGCTCCGCCCCCCCTGAAGTTTTCGACATTCGCTTTAATTTTCTTTCTGATGTTTGGTAACTATACTTACATACCAGGGGTCATTTTCCTAACATGTCGTTAAGCAAATATTTCTATAACATTTTATTCCTATTGAACAAGAGTTTAAATGCAATTGAGGAAACAAAAGACAAAAAACAAACAAATAATAATTAATCAGAATAAATAATTTGTCATATGTTACACATAGTAATGTCAAATTCTTCTGATCTTCTGTCATGCATACATAGTATGGACTTTCATAGTCCATCTCAGATTATGACTACTTAGTTAATTTAGTTTGCCTGCATAAAAAGGAGTTTTGGGGCAGGGAGAGTGGTAAAGAATCATAAAAGAAAATATTGAATTTATTAAACCAGAGATAGTTATTAGCCACATGTACCTAGGCAGCCTTCAGGATAGGCCATAGAAACACAATGTTGGAATATATATTATTTGTGTTCACTTGCTAGTGAACAATTGAAATATAAATGAACCCCAATGTTATCAAATGTATACATTTTGACAAGTATATAAATTACAGAATCCCTGTCTCTGACTTGTAACAGTGACTTGGGGCAAACTCACCATATTGAAATTTTAGGAATTAATAGAAACTAACAAAATACAAACATTTCCCAGGCATTTGATGTTACCCAATTTGGGTTATGACTATAATAAACTTGAATTTCTTAAAGGTTAGAAAGACAGTATTTATACTAACTTATTTCCTAATAATAGTAGTAACTAGCTTTGGAATACTTCCTATGCTATAATGGTAGGTTACTGACTGTCTTTCATGTGCCAGGGACTGAGGATATTTATTCCCTATACTTTCCCTGCAAGGTAGCAGCTGCAATTTGGTAATAAATTGATTCATGTAAAATAGGTTGAATGTGGTAAGAAAAATATTTTAACTCTTTTTTTTTTTTTTTTAAGATTTATTTGTACAAGAACCGGGGTACAGGCCAGCACGGGAGGGTGAGAAGGTTCACCAGAGACAGAGCGGGGAACACAACAGGCAGATTGACTGAACTACACTGCTGAGGGGAGCAGCGGGCAAGACAGGAGAGATCTGTTGTGCCATGTGGGACCTTCGCAGGCCAGCCGGGATAGAATCCACGCTGCAGAGGCTGCGGACAGCCTCATAGCACTGCATTCAACTGCCTACACCACCAGGGGAGGCCCTGAAAATATTTTAACTCTTATCCTAATTGTTCTTCCAGTACTAGCTATCTTTCCATTATATTAAATTGCCTATTTTTTCATTAAAATAATAATAAATAGTAATGTTCTACTAGAGAAAATGCTGAATCTTCAAATGACGCATCAACTTCAACTAAATACCACCTTTATGACACATGAGTCCTGTAAGGCCAGTATATGTTACATGCAGTCTTTCTCCTTGCCGTCCACTTGGGATGGCACTTTTGATTATCTTTCACAAGTTATAATTACAAAAGTTACAAATAGAGATTGTACTAGTTTTAAATCATATGCAAATTTTACGATGTCAGCAGAAATAACACACTCTCTATGGCTAAACGATTCTGTAGAGCTGGCCATCATTCTCACTTGTTAGGGTTAATTATTAACTATTTGTAATATTGAGCTTGGTTACCCATGTAGTAATTATTACCCCCTATTTTAGAGTGTGGTATGATAATTTTGAAACGTTTGATGACCTCACCAATGGTTATATTCATCTTTAAAAGTTCTCTTTCTGCTATAAATTCAGGAAACACATTCATTGGTTATGTTCTCAAAGTATTTTTAATGAATGTAATTATACTATAGTGCTGTAAAGCACTATGAAAAGAATAAATAAAAATTTAAAACTGGCTGGTAGCTAATAACTGGTAAAGTTAAATGAGTCTTTTTGACCATATATATGATTATTCACTAGTCTTAGGACATGCCCTGCTTTGAAAAATGTCAAAATCTACCAAAAATGAAGATAAATAATGTTAAACAATATAATGCATTTTTTCATCATAATATTAAGAATCACAAAGTATTAGATGGTCCCATAGTAGCCAGATGGGGTAACGGAAGGAACTGTAATGGGAGAGGAAGTAAGTCAGCTCAGTGGCTAGATTTATATTTAGGGTAGAGACATTCATGGACATGTGGACTTGAAAACTATGACAAGTTAAATAAAGAGTGGTTGAAATTGCAAGACATCTGTCTACAGTGAATGGCAGCAAACAGAGTAAGGCCATAGATAGTACCAATTCTTTAGCATAATGAATAAACTATGACCCAGCACAAAGGAGCTATCTCCATAGTTCCCACCTTCAAGGATCCACAGAATAGGAGAAGGTAATAGGATAAGACCAAAGACAAAAATATGTCAGAAAAAAAAAAAAAGTTATAACTTAGTATGAGATTCACCTTGTTAACAGAAGAATGAGAGTCTGATCTGAATTTACAAAAGTGCAACAGGAGACTTTCAAGGGAATATCCAAGATGTTCATTCCCTGGAAAGCTTTTGAGTGTCAGGTTGAGACTCCTCCAACCTCCAGATTTGACAAGCATAGGAATTTAAATAGATTTATGGTGATTTTAATTGATGGCTAAAATTTTACATTTTGGTTTTCAATTCCATGGCATGTTTTTCACTTTAGTATTAGTATTTGTTATTCATAATTTCTTCTATACCAGAACAGTACATTTAAAATTCATCCTAACCCATACATTGTAAATGTGAATTTCATAGCAATGAGATTATCTTGAATATTTGCAAGTATATGTATTCATAAAAACAAAATAGTAAATCTTTCTGATGAGTTAAAAACTACATAGATAATATAATTCAGAATACTGAAAATGTACATTGGAAAAAACTCATCCTTATTCATTTTACTTCATACATAATAACATGAGGAAAACATGAATTGTTTTAAAGTATGTTTTTATGGTTCTCCTATATTCCTCCTATAAGTGAAACCATCTGATATTTTTCTTTTTCCTTCTGACTTATTTCACTGAGCATAATTCCTTCTAGCTCCGTCCATGTTGTTGTGAATGGCATGAGTTTATCTTTTTTGATTGCTGAATAGTTCTCCATTGTGTATATATACCAAATAAGGGACAGGGAAAAATAATAATAACAACAACAAAAATATTAACAGGCAATTTTAAATCAGAGACATTTTGCAGGGGAGGAAGGAAGAGGAATCAAAACAGGGGAGGGAAAAGCACAAGGGACTATGGTGATGGTGCACAGGTGAACTGGTGGTGGGATTCTGTGGACACTAAACCTGAGAGTAGAAGGCAAATATTGTACAAAAATGAACAATGATGTAAAATATATATAAATAAATTATAATTTAAAAAGTATATTTTTCTTGAGGAATTTGTGTGTATATTGAAAGAGAAGATAAGTAATGATAAAGTCAGAATTTTTAAGTACTTTATATTACTATTTAGAATACGAAATCAGTAAGACACCAGATATTTTAGTTACCAGAATATTAATTCAATATTGCCAAAATGAGGCTCATAAGGAATTAACATTTAAAAAAATGCAATCAGTTATATGCAATTTATTTTGTTATGCCTGTCTATATAATTTTCCATTAAGTTTTTGTAGTGAATTTATTCTTTCATCCATGAGGGATAGTCCACGTAAACAGAGAATACATATTTAAATTTTCAGTTTTCCTAAAATTTCTTCCCTTTGTTCCTTAATAGCATTAATGTAGTTAGAGGTAGATTATTTGAAGAATTTCTTTGGTTTACCTTTGCTTCAATCTGTTTAGTATCTTGATTCTGAAACAAAAATTTGATTTTGCTCTTGCCATCATCTGAAGAACCTTTAAGCTGAGAAAATTTATACCTCCAAAGTACAGCCTAAAGGAAAAAAGAAATAGACGTAAGTCAATACAACTAACAGCTACATTCAAACCAAAATATAGTTATCTTTGAAGTGGTAGAAATGAATTATATTTAATAAATATTATAACCTGGTATAAAAAAGTAAATGAAAATATATTTATCTAAGCCTAAAATTAGAATTCAATTTTCCCTTTAATTTCCAGAAATGTTTATATCCATGAAATAATTATTTCAGGGCCTCCCTGGTGGCGCAAGGGGTTAAGCACCGCACTATGAAGAAATCTGCAGCCTCTGCAGCAGGAGTTTGATCCCTGGCCAGCCAGGGAAAACCCACATGGGGAGGCAGACCTCTACTGTCTCACCTGCTGCTCCCCTCAGTAGTGTATTTCAGTCCATCTGCCTGTTCTGTTTCCCACTCTGTCTCTGCTCTCACACCCCCACATCTCTGGCCTGTACCACAGCTCTTGTATGCATAAATAAATAAATCATTATATATTTATTTATTTATTTATAAATAAAATACACACAGAGTATTTTGCTTTATATAAATATAAAATAAGAACCAGTTCTCTTAAAACATGTTCATACCAGTGAAAATGTGAAAACACTAATTATTTTCTTTGTCTTTATATCAATAGAAGTGATAAGATGGTTTTAAAATCAGTAATGTTCTAGATTATTCTGTAGAACTTTTTCTTGAAGTTCAAGACCATCCTGAATAAATATGACAAAAATTTACATGGTGCCCTCATGAGATTAAATTAGAATAAGCATTTTATAAAATCAACCCAACTGGATGATACCACATTCTGTAAGATTACTTAAGTCATTTTCCAGTATTGCAGCAGTATGTTTAGAAAGTATGCAACTTATATAAGCAAAACAGGGGCCACCCTTTTAGCAAAGGGGTTATGTCTCAGCACTATCACTACATCATCTCTGCAGCCTGCCTTGGGGATCCCTGCCAGGGAGCTGACCCACATGTAGTGCAGCAGACCTCTCCTGTCTCAACTGCTGCTCCCTTTAGCAGTATGTTTCAGTAAAATGTGCCTTTTCTGTTCCCCACTCTGTTTCCAGTGAATCCTCTCACTGCCCACCCCTCTAGCCTACATCCCTTTTATAAACAAATTAATAATAATATTTAAAAAAAAGAAAAAACTAAAATGTAAACTTATACTTATTTTTAAATATATATATGGTGATATGGAACTCCACTGACAAGTGAAGATTTTTTTGTTACTCATTTTGTTTGTTTGCTTATTATTTGAATTGAAGTAACATTTGTTTACAACACTGTATGATCAGGGTTATAGGTTCATATATTTTCAGATGTATGTTACCATATCACACCCACCACTAATGCACCCAAAATCCGCCATTACAGTCCCTGATTCTTGTGGGTGAGAAAATTATTTAAGTCAGAAAAAAAACTGAGACAATAGTATAGTTTCTGTGTACTTTCACACACAGGATGCTCTTTATTAAAATCTGACATTTACTATTATACCTCATTAATGAACTAATACTGTTATTTATTAAAATTCATTATTTTACTCAGATGCATTTAGGTTTAACCTATTGCCATTTTATGGTACAGGATTGTATTCAGGATACCACATTTTATTTATTCATTGTGGCTTCTTAAACTCTATTTGGCTATGACAAGTTTGTAAGATCCTTGTCAGATAACTCTTGACATTTTGAGGAGCATCTCTACTTTGTAGAATGACACCTAATTGAATTTGTTTTTCCTCAAGACTAGATGCTCCAAAGATTTTACAGAAATGAGAGCCTGCAGTTTTTGTCAGTAATCTCAGTATGTCAGAGAGATTGCCATTTAAGATAGGTTATGACAATGAACTGTATTGTGAGTATTTATTAACTTGGTTAATGTTTTTAACATGATTGATAGTATATTTAAACAGAAAACTATATGAAGAAATGATCCCGTATATGAATTTTATTTCTCATTATTTTATTAACATATTTAACAATATTTTATAGGATTTCAAACTTTCAAAACCTATTCCTACTTGTTTTTATTTTTAAATTGTGGCAACATTGTTTTATAACACTGCATAAGATTTGGAGGTACAGGGTCATACCTTCCAGTGTATGTTGCCACAGCACACCTATCACCAAGGCATCCATAGTCCTCCACCATAGTCCATTGTGCTCTCTTCCCTTTACCTCTGCCTCTAGTGACCTCAATTCTACCTTCAGAATTCTAGGGTTTCTTATTGTATTGGGCTATCTGATCCTTTGTTTTCTTCCTCTATATTCCACATATAAGTGACACCATCCAATATTTGTCTTTCTCCTTATTTCACTGAGCATAATTCTCTCCAGTTCCATCCATGTTGTCACAAAAGTCAAGAATGTATCCTTTAATTTTTAACAGCTGAGTTGTATTCCATTATGTCATATACCACATCTTCCTAATATACTAATTTTTCTTTTTTTTTAATTTAAAACAATTTATTTATGCATACAAGAACTGGGGTATAAGCCAGAGGTGTGTGCATGTGGGGAGAAGGATTCACCAGAGACAGAGTGGGGAACAGAACAGGCAGAATGACTGAAATACACTGCTGAGGGGAGCAGCAGGTGAGTCAGGAGAGGTCTTCTGTGTCATGTGGGTAGCTGTTTGGCCGGGGATCGAACTCATGCTGCAGTGGCTGCGGATAGCTTCATAGGTTGTGCCCTAACCCCTTGCACCACCAGGGAGGTCCAATATACTAATTTTAATTTGGCCACTTAGGTTATTTTCATAGCTAGGATATTATAAATAGTGTTGCAATGAAGTCATTTCACATTCTATTGTCTCATCTATTCTGGAGATGCTTCATGTGTACTTGAGAAAAATGCATATTCTTCTCTTGTTGGATAGTGTTCTGTGTATGTATGTGAGATATGATTAGTTACAAATCACCCCAGTATCTGCCCAGACAAGAGAGACACCATATCTGTACCATGGAAGGTACCAGATTGGTTGGAGTCCTCATGACCTCCTATAGACACTATCAGTGCCCATTTAAATTGGCAGAGGCCTTGCAAACTCCCATAAGACCATTCCAGTACCCATCTAGACTGAACAGTATTTAGATACTGCCAGAGGAAGGTGCCAGAGTCACCAAAGTCTTCTTGATCTCTCTCAGAACTCACCAGTACCTGCCTAGACCACTCTAACCCTGGACCCCTGGACCAGTTATGGGAAATATACCAGAGTGGCCAGAGGCCTTACAAACTCCAAGAACCCATCAGTATCCATTAAGGCTGGTAAGACATTAGACACGTGCTTAGGGAGGAGCAAGAGCAAGCAGAGGTCTTGTGACCTCCTATGAGTTAGCTGCTTGCCCAGACAGGTGAGACCACTGCCATGCTGGTGAGGGCTAGGAGGGAGGGCAGGCGATGGAGAAGCCACACCCAGAGGAAATCCCACATATATCAGCTGGGTCCCAAAGCTAATAATGGGGAGAGGGAAAAACCCAACAAATGGCAACATGAGTTCTCAAAGGAATAGCTCAACACAGAGAGAGAGAACAAATCTCCAGGAACCCAATTCAAAGACATAGAAGCTATGTGCTCTCCATCAAGATAAACAATTCAAAGACAAGGAAGAAAATGCAGGAAAATTAATTACTGTTCTTAGAAATAAAAACGGTGAACTGAAGACAGAAAATGAAGCTCTGAATCAGATAAAAAGGAGTTTCAGGATTTCAAAAGAGAAATACAGGTGATGAAAATTTCAGAAGAAAGTGGTCTACGGTGGTGGAAGAATATGGGTGAGTTGTTTGTGGGTACACTATGGTGTTAGTACCTGATAGGGGTATCACCTCAATGCAGGGTAAATGGATGTTATCAGGCTTTCCCCACACTCCCACCATTAGTGACTGTGATTGACACCTGTGGTCTTACACAAGTGTCTGATGGTAGACACCTGGAGTGTGGCGTTTGTGTGCATAACTGGGCACACCTGAGCTTGGAGGCTAAGGCTACAAGCATGGTGTGACACAGAAGATGGCTATGATGGGATGGCTATGAGAGGATGAGTGAATGCAGAGAAATAGGACCAGCCTTTGGACTTGCCCCAAAACAATTAGTTTAGAAAGATCATTAAAGCGTGAAAAAGCCACTGGAGGCTCCAAGACTCTCCTTTGCTTGTCTACCTGAATTGATAGAGAAACTGCTCCGTGCTTGCTGGTCTACACTGAATTTAAAAAAATGAATAAAAATTAAAAAAATCTAGTAATACTGAAAATACAAAGAATAAAGTAAATAAAGACTAAAACCCAATATAGCAGAGTTGTCTTGGGGGGTTCATTGAATTAGAGTCTGAGATGAGAATGTGCAATTGATTTGAGGTTCTCTGCTAAAAATTTTAAGAAATTGCAGTGATAGGACAAGAAAGGGAAAATGAAAGTCAAGTGTAGTAGTGGCAGGAAGGGCACAGATCAGCATCTCTATGATCTTATGCAGATGGGTAAAGAAGGAGAGTGTCTTGGAGCCCTCGGTGGCTTTTTCAGGCTTTTGTTAGGATTTTACCTGGTACATGGCAGGCAGGGGTGCCAGGGGGCTGGGAGCCTGCTAGCCTCCCAGCCCCCAGCTAGTCTTCACTCTTGCTGGGCTCTCTGGCCTTCTCTCGTGGCCTTGTTCTCTCTTCTGCTACTCTTTCTCACTGCCACTCTTCCTGCTGGTTCCGTTCCTCTGGCTTCCGGTGATGCCACCCTTATAGGCCCATCTCAGCCCAGGTGAACCCTCCTACGTATGCCCACACCCTACTCCAGGTGCCTGCCATCAGGCATGCATTCAGGATCACAGGGATCCATCATCAATTCTAATGGTGGAAGGACAGAAAAGCCTGGCAATCATCCTACAACAAGGATGAGGATCCCACTGCAGTCCATCCCAACCTGATCTTACAGGGAGCTTTGGAGCATGAAGAACACTGTACTCATGACACTGTACCCCTTTAAGGCTGGGGGGCACCCTAACAACAGCCATCCCTTAGCTCCAGAGCATACCTGAGAGTATTTCTGTGGGATGGCAGCTTCCACCATCAAGGGCAACTCTTGAGAGAGGGTATAGCTGTGAATAGTTATTAGTGTATATTTGCAGCAACTGGAGAGCAAGGGCACCAATTGCTGGTTAAAGGGGGCTGCACAGGGCTCTTGAGCCCTAGCGACAGGTTAGACTGCTTGGGTTTGAATTAGACATCATGTTTTGCTAGCCATCTAACTTTAGCAATATAAAGTCACAAGTCTCTTTTGGCTTCCTCCTTTGCCAAATGGAACTAAATATAGCAGCTGTAAAGTCAGGAACAGACACAGTGCAGGTTTTCTGATCCCATGCAGACCGGGTAAAGGAGGAGTCAGAGTCCTCAGTGATTTTGCAGGTTTTTATTGGGGTTCAGTGGGTACGTGGCAGGCAGGGGTACTGGGGGGCCGGGAGGCTGGTAGTCCTCCCAGCCCCCAGCAAGTCTTCACTCTATCTGGGCCTTCTCCGGCCTTCTCTTGGCTTCTCTTCGGCTTCTCTTTCGGCTGCTACTGGCGTCCCCGTGACACCACCCTTAAAAGCAGTCTTAGCATAGGTGCACCCACTTCAGGTACCCTCCATCAGTCATGCATTCAGGATCACAGGGTTCCCTCATCTATCCTGATGGCGGGAGGGCAGAAAAGCCTGATTTTTTACCTTACCCTACAGTCCACCCCCTCAGGGTTTTCTGCCATATAATCCACACATACGCAACTTTGTTTCTTAGCAAACACAAACAATGCAGCCATGGCCCACAAAAGCAAATATATCGCAATATAACAAAATACAACAGAAAACAAATAAGTCCAGGCAGGGCCCCAACCTAGTGCAAAAGACAATTATTGGTACCAGCAGATGAGTCACCACTTCTGCTGCCGAAGGCACTGCTCATACGAGGGAGGGGAATCACTCACGGCATCTACTATAACACACCAGGCGCCGTCAGGCTTCCTGGCCTTCTCTGGCTGTAGTCTCGGCTACAAGCCACACATAGCATCCACCCCCAGGATGCACTCGCTCTGGGATTGACGATTCTATTCTGTTGGGGGTAATTGCCAACCCTCAGGGTTTCTGTCTGCAGTCACTCCAACACTCGGCCTTCATAGCCACCAATGCGACTCGCAGACTCCTGCACTCAGGCCAACCCACTGCACAAGCACATGGGTCGGGGATCCAAACTCTACATTTGGCTTGGGCTCCACCCCAAGCCACGTTCCCCAGCTCCTCACCCTCACTCAAGAATGAGCAGGGCATCACCCACAGGTGATTTTACGAGACTCACAGGGCTTCAGCATACTCAGGCTGCTTAACAGCCACTCAGGGCTTCTCAACTTAGCATCAGCACCAGCTTTTGCCTTCTCAGTTGGCTTTTCTCCTCCACCTGGCTGCTGGGCACACACAGGCTGTTTTTGGCCATCTAGGCCCACTGGCCACCCCAGATTCCCATCTCCTGGGGTTTACAAACGAAACTGTTCCACCCCCAGGGTTCCAAAATATATCAACCTGCAAGGTCCTCCGCCTTCTGGCGGGATTGTCAGTCCGAGTTAATCAGTCCATGTCCATTAGGCCAAGTTCGTTGGCCTCTCCCTGAATCAGCACTGGCGAGCTCTGAATCGTGGTCCTCTCTCTGCCGACGATTCTGCTGCCTCAGGGGTCACTGGCTGGTCCTCGCGGGCGTTTCCTCCTCCAGCTGAGGACTCGTCCTGCAGCTCCCGGACGGTGTCCACTTTCTGTGCCGCCATGGTGCCTCCAGCGTCGTCACAGACAAACACTATTACTCCTTAGTCCCTCCAGGTCTTCAGAGGGCTCCAATACCGGTCTACATGGATCATCTTGCCGACTTACGCCAATTGTAGAGGCAGGACAGGCCACAGAGCAGGTTTTCTGATCCCATGCAGACCGGGTAAAGGAGGAGTCAGAGTCCTCAGTGATTTTGCAGGTTTTTATTGGGGTTCGGTGTGTACGTGGCAGGCAGGGGTGCTGGGGGGCCGGGAGGCTGGTAGTCCTCCCAGCCCCCAGCAAGACTTCACTCTGTCTGGGCCTTCTCCGGCCTTTTCTCGGCTTCTCTTTCGGCTGCTACTGGTGTCCCCATGACACCGCCCTTAAAAGCACAGTCTTAGCACAGGTGCACCCACTTCAGGTACCCGCCATCAGGCATGCATTCAGGATCACAGGGTTCCCTCATCTATCCTGATGGCGGGAGGGCAGAAAAGCCTGATTTTTTACCTTACCCTACAGCAGCTATTTCATATACATGGCAAAACTAACATAAAAACAATCAGAGCAGCACTTAATATTAAATAGCACATTCTCTTCACTTAGAATCATGTACCACATGTATTAAATGTTCAATAAATATTATATTGTTTCTGTTATAAAAACCCTCCCATTTCAAATCATGTCTGTTTTATTCTTGAAATCTAGGTCCCACTATAAATATCGCTGCTAGAGAGTATTTTCCTATCAAGGTATTAAAAGGTCCTTCTGAGTTTTCTTCCTCATACTTTGCTCATTTCCTTCACAACTTAACAGCAAGCTGTGATTACTCAAAATTACAGTTTAAAGTAAGTAGGTATTTGCTCTAACTCCTCACTGCATTCCCTAGGATGCAGCTAATAGATTAGCTGATATACATTAGAAATAATGAACCTGATTTTTGAGAAAGAAATGTATTTTAAAGAATGTATTTCCTAGGTGTAGGGTAAGTAGAGTATCAGGCTTTACTGTCTTCCCACCATTAGGACTAATGATAGATCCTTGAGGCCCTGAATGTGTGCCTGATGTTGGTGGCTATGGAGGCCAGAGTGTCAAGGTGACGACAGTGAGACTATCTCTGGGGATTGGGCGATTACCCCCAAAAGAGTATAGAATATATGTATCGCCTATCCTGGAGTACATCCTGGGGGTGGATGTACTACATGGCTTATGGCTAGAGACCACAGCCAGAGAGTTTTGCCTTAGAGTACATGTGGTAAAGGCAGTGGTAAGAGGACACGCTAAGCATCCACCAATACAACTGCCAGTCCCTAGGCGAGTGACTAATACCAAGTAATATCAGTTGCCCGAAGGCCACTGATGCCAGCTTCAATATTATCTTTGGACACAAAATTAGCATATATATTACCAGATGGGAGGGATCTCCCATTACTGGTATCAATGGGAGAATTGCACTTAATTATATTGTGATGATTTTGTGGGCCATGGTTTCAGTGTTCATATTGCGAAGAGAAACATATAGACTGATATAGACTGTATGGCAGAAAACCCTGAGGGGGTGTTCTGTAGGGTAAGTAAAGTATCAGGCTTTTCTGCCCGCCCATTAGGATTAATGATAGATCCTTGTGGTCCTGAATGCATGCCTGATGGCGGACACTTGGATTAGGGTGTGGGCATGCGTAGGTGGGTACACCTGGGCTGAGAGTCTGGGCTTATAAGGGTGGCACAGCAGAGTGCAGTGTGGTGGTGTGGTGCAAAGGAAGGAGGAGTGCAGTGGAATGGATGGAGGGGTGCGGCGGCGGCAGAGAGTGGCGGAGTGTGATGGAGTATGGCAATGACGAACAGCAGAGAGCATGAAGACAACATGGCTCCTAGATCCGGTAAAGAACCTACCCAGTATGGGTTTGTTGCATTACACTAGGCCTCATTGGTGGTGCAGGCGGTTGAGCGCAGTGCTGTGAAGCTGCCTGCAGCCTCTGTAGTGCGGGTTTGAATCTGGGCTGCCGTGGAGTGCCGGTCCTGCCTGCAGGCCGACGGGGTTCAGGAACACGGCGGAGGGGCTGGGGATGAAAAGACGCTTCTACTCACATGGATGGCTGCAGGAACTCTCTTTATTCGAGGGGAGGGGCTATCTCTCTCTCTCTCTCTCTCTCCTCTCTCTCTCCTCTCTCTGTCCTCTCTCTGTCCTCTCTCTCTCCTCTCGCTCCTCGCTCCTCGCTCCTCGCTCCTCGCTCCTCGCTCCTCGCTCTCGCTCCTCGCTCTCGCTCTCGCTCTCGCTCTCGCTCTCGCTCTCGCTCTCGCTCTCGCTCTCAAAGCCTGCGCATGCGCTTTACGTGGATTTGCAACATCCGGTTACTGTTGCATCAGCTTCCGCTTTGGGCAGAAGTGACTCATCTTTGGGCGGAAGCGACCACCACCCCAGGTCCCCCTGCTGGTGTAAGCCTGGTACTGACAGTGGAGATACCGGCATGGCGGGACAGACCTCTCCTTTCTCACCCGCTGCTCCCCTCAGCAGTGTATTTCAGTCAGTCTTCCTGTTCTGTTCCCTCCTCTCTCTCTGGTGAATCCTCTCACCCTCCCACACATCTGGCCTATAGCCCAGTTTGTGTATAAATAGATAAATCTTTAAAAAAATGCATTTCCTTTCACTATGTCTTTATCACGGAGGCCTCGTTTGGGAGAAGAATATAGTAAAATAATAGTTATAAATTACAGTGAAATTTCAAACTTTAGAGTAGACCTGATGCAAACAGCCAATAATATCTCCTGATTTTTGTAAGCTCAGTGTCCTCTGTCTTATCTAGGTAACTGACCGAGTGAACTTGGTTAATATTAATACTATTGGGACAATCCTGCCAATATTATTAATATTAATTTGTTGAATTAAGTGGAAATCAAGTCCAAGAAAAGGGAGGAAAAAAATAAAAAAAAAAACAAAGCTAAACCAACAAAACTAACAGTGTGAAGGAATTATTGAACACTTTCCAAATTTGAAATTTGATCCAAAATCTTATTATAAATTGTTACCTACAAGACATTCACTCCCGTAATTCTTCCAGTAAGTTAGATCTTCTGTTCCATAAACAGAAAAAAGGAGCTCAAATATATTTTGTGACACTCATTACCATAAAAAGATCTAAAGATAGTTTCAGAAAAGCAAACTCATTCATTTGATTAATAAAGAAAATATCCCTATATCATTTTTCAACAATAAAAATATGGACTATAAAATAAAATGTTTAAAAAATCAAGCTTAGTAACAATAGAATCACCTAACTTTGAATTCTGGAATTTTATTTAATTTGAAAATCAAAAACTATTTAACTCAATATGTTCTTTGATTGATTACATGAAATAATACAATATTGTTGGAGAACCCTAACACATGCAGTGCTGAGACAAGGAAGGCATCAAGGTCATGGCTAAAAAACTGATGAGCCGGGGTGGGAGGACTGGCCCGTGTATAGACTGGGATGTTCTTTCTTGTGTCTGCAAAGCTATGTCTAGGGGACAACCTAGATTAGAAAAAGAAACAGAATGACCTCATGATACAGAACCTTAGCGGTGAATGTGTGCCCGGAAAAGGCCAAATGCTAAGAGAATACTTCATTGTCTAGTAACTAATCTGAGGTGGCAGGCGGGGGCAGGGGGCACTACTTTTATCAATAAAAACAAGTTGCACCGGGCACTTGGGACGCTTGAGCATGAATGAAAGGCCTTGCATCCCCTGGCTCCTGTTTAAACACTATTTTGTATCTATCATTTCTTGGTAATTTCTACGGCTCACTCAGATTCCTCTCTCAACACTGTTCACCAGAACTGGACTCCAGCACAAAATGTATCCAACATTTTTAAGATATGTTTAAATATTTTTAAGATCCTAAATGTTTCAAGTAAAGATATCTATATGTTTGAAGAAAAAAATGAATCATATTTTTTCAATATTTTAAAATTCAATAAAGATACCCAAGAAAAAAGTAATTAAGTACATATGTAATATCAGTTTGTTGACCAAAATGCTCTCACAATTAAAGACTGCAAATGATTGGGGGCCTCCCCGGTGGCACAGCGGTTGAGCACTGGGTTGCGAAGCTACCCTCAGCCTCTGCAGCACCGGTTCGATCCCCGGCAACATGGCGAGGGTCCCACATGGTGCGCAGACCTCCCTTGCTGTGCCCGCTGCTCCCCTCAGCAGTGTATTTCCTCAGTCTGCCTGTTCTGCTCTCAGCTCTGGCTCTGGTGAATTCTCTCACCCTCCTGTGCTTCTGATTGTACCCAGTGCTTGTATAAATAAATAAATAAATAAATAAATAAATAAATAAATAAATAAATAAATAAATATAAAGACTGCAAAAGAAAAAATATATCCACAAAAGTCTTTTGTCTCTGAGCTACTCTTTCTAATTTTATTTAAAGTAATGCATGTAAATGTTAAATGCTAAAAACATGGGGTTCAAAGTCATTTATAGTTTATAACTTCAGGTCATCATTAATAAACCAGGACATCCACTTTGTAAAATGTACTTCTACACAATGATTAATCTCTGTGTGGTTTAGTTTATTTTTAAGATTTATTCATTCATGTATATAAGAATGGGGGTACAGGCCAGATATGTGGGAGGGTGAGAGATTCACCAGAGACAAAGTGGGGAGCAGAACAGGCAGACTGACTGAAATACACTGCTGAGGGGAGCAGCGGGGTGGGTAACTCCCAGGCTGATCGGGGTGGCCAGGACTGAGCTGCAGAGACTATGGACAGCTTCACAGCACTGTGCTCAACCACCTGTGCCACTAAGGAGGCCCCAATCTTTGTGTGTTTTAAGATAAATGTTAAAATATTATCAAAAGGAAAATTGCGTATGGAAATAATGAGGAATATAGTACGTAATCTGTCATTCACTCTTGATATTGAATCATTCAAATGGTGAACACATGTACAAATCCTAAGTAATGTTAAAATATTTAATTTAGTTCTTGTGAAACATTTTGAGAATCTGCTATCCTTCAATGGAACATTATTTTGTTACAATAGCATAATACAATAAGCATAAGCCCTCTTCTACATTTTCTCTAGTCCCTGCAACAGCTATGAAATCACAAAATGATTGCCATTTTCCAGAAAATATAGTTAAGTAAACTTAACTTATTATTATTCATAATATTATGCAACTAAAAAGTGGTAATCAAACATAATTACACCATTGTCCATGGTTCATATTTTTGTATTGTCAGCCTGATTCTTTGATTTCCTATAATTATTTATCTAACTACACATCACAGTCCTATTTATTTATTATTATTATAAGTATTTTTCACTGCAGATGCCTGACTGCTTTCTTAATGTAGAAGAGAGATCCACTGTCTCATTCAGTACCAGATACTAAACCCAGGAAAGTAATTTACTGTCTTTCCTCAATAATATTGTGTTCTGAGGCATCATTTATTTTCCTAATAATGCTATTGCTATTTTAAGTTTTATATATATATATATAATTAAAATGGTTACTGTAAACTATTCATTTGTTTAAGATCTGTTGTTAGAAATGGCTTAAGGTGTGGAAATGCCAGTGATTACAGAACTTAGAGGAAAGAAAAAGACCTCCTTTTATAAAAGATCTTCAGAATTTTCTATAACTTCCATGAGAGAATGGAACACAAAGCTGGCTGCATGTAAGGGAAACAGGTTAGTGAATGCATGCATATTTACATACCATCAAGGGTTCATAAGTAGACTATGAAAATATAATTAATTATCTATAAACTGGAAATAAAGTCATGTTAATGATAGTAAAATCTTACATGTTGAACACAAATAGCACAAACTCTAGTGTATGCTTCATCAATATTCCTATCAAGTCATGTGCACAGGCCCCAATTTTTCATGCTCCACAGGAAAATTATCTTTATAAACTGAAACAGGGCCTCCCTGCTAGTGCAAGGGGTTAAGTCGCAGCACTATGACACTATCCAGAGCCACTGTAACACAAATTAGGTCCCCAGGCCAGGGAGAAAACCCACATGACACAGCAGACCTCTCCTGTCCTGCAAGCTGCTCCCCTTAGCAGTGTATTTCAGTCAATCCGCCTGTTCCGTTCCCCACTCTGTGTCTGATGAATCCTCTCACACCACACACCTCTGGCCTGTACGCAGTTTTTGCATGCATAAAGAAATCGTAAAAAAAAAAAAAAAAAACAAAAACTGAAACAACCTCTACATATAAATGTAATTTAAGCATCATGCCAATAATGTTATCAGAAATAGAAATAGGATATTTTTTTTACATGGAAGACAAAAACACTAAAAATAACAGTCTTTATGGATTACAACTTACAAAAAAGAAGACATTAAAAATTACAACAGAAATGCTTTAAAAGCAGGATCTATTTGTACCCTCACCATAACACCATTCCCCTTGTCTTTGACTTTTAACAAATGTGAGCCCAGCGACAACCAGAAACACATATGATTTTTTTCTAAAGGTCTTGGTGTGTCTTCTACCTAAGCAGTATATCAAATTGTCCCACACAGTTCTTTTTCCATTTTTGCATAATCCTTCAACTTTGACAAGATACCCAACACACATACACCTTGACTTCTATCTTTCTCACCACCACTGAAATATATTTACAGAAAATTCAATTACAGAAAAACTGGCACATTTTCCTTCATGTCACATGTGTTTGGGCTAGGTTTGGATTTGGTAGAAAACTGAGCAGCCTTTATTTTTTTTCTCTAATCATCTTTTTAAACCATTTATTCACCATTCATGTGACAGTTATCCTAATTAAATGTCTATGTATTTAATTTATTACATTTTCACTAAAACTAGAACTTAAACTATGTAAGAATTTCATCAATTTTGTAAATTTGTGTGTGATAATGAATAAAATGATAAGTAATATAAATATCTAAAGATCACAGAATTAGATGAAAGTTTATGACTGGCTTTTATTTATTTCCTTAATTGGTATCACGTTCAGTAATATATTCTGGACCTCCCCAGTTGTGCAGCTGGTTGAGCACAGCACTGTGAAGCAGTCTGCAGCCTCTGCAGTATGGGTTTGATTCCCATCTGGCCAGGGAGATTCCCACATGATATGGCAGACCTCTCCTGGCTCTCCCGCTGTTCCCCTCAGCAGTGTTCCTTGCTCTGTCTCTGGTGAATCCTCTCACCCTCCCCCACATCTGGACTGTACCCTGGTTCTTGTATAAATAAATTTAAAAAATGAAGAAAATGAAGGAGAGAAACTAAATTAAAAAAAAAAAGAAATTAAGAAATACTCTGAGAATTATCTGACTCAGTGAGTAAAGGATATAAATATAATGGGGATACAAATGGAGAAACTAGAAAGAGAGAAAGGAACAGAAAACATATTTAAAGATGCAATGGAGGAAAACTTCCTGAATCTAGAGAAGGGAATAAATTCACAAATTCGGGAATCTAAAATACTACAGGATGCCTAAGAAAATCAGACCTTCCCCAAGATGTTTAGTTATAAAACCTTCAAGGCCTCAAGACAATGAAAACATTGAAGTTAGCAAGATGATAGAAGCAGATAACTTATAAATGTTAAAATCAGACTTCTCTGAAAAAATATTGTGGTCAGAGAGTGATGCATGCTAAAACTTAAAATAAAAACTGCCCTTCAAGAATACTCATATTGCAAGACTCTCCTTCAAATATGAGTGAGCTATCAAGTCATCTGCAGACAAGCAGAAGTTGACAGAGACTGCAAATACTAGCCACATCCCCTCCAAAAAATACTGAAAGTCCTCACATGTAAATGGAAGAGAAGAACATACACAAACAACTGAACAAAGACATAGATAAATCACAAAAGTTAAAGACAAAATGAGCAAATAATTTTCATATATCAATAATCACTCTAAATGTAAAATGGAATGAACTCAGCAATTAAAATGCACAGTCTCTGGCTAGATTAAAACATAGAAGTCAAATTTTTCCTGTCTCTAGGAAACACTCCTAAGCTCCCAAAATAAAACATTAACTCAGAAAAGTGTTGAAAACAATGTTACAAGCAACTCAAGGGGAGGCAGGGGCAGTCATATTTATGTTAGAGAAAATAAATTTCAAGTTAAAACAGGTAAAAAGAGAGAGGGATGGGCATTATGTAATGAATTAGGGAACAACGCATCAGTAAGACAACACTTTATCTATCTATCTCTATACAGTCATCAAATGAAGAAGTATGAACAAATACTAGACAACTACAATCAACTCTGAATACATACTTTAGAAAAACACAGTTGTAGAATGGGAATTTAATAACCTGCTCTCATTTCTGAACAGATATACTTGTTAGAAACATAAATAAAGGGCCTCCCTGGTGGCGCAGGGGGTTGAACACTGTGCTGTGGAGCTGTCTGCAGCCTCTGCAGTGCGGGTTCAATTCCCAGGGAGACACCCACATGGCGTGGCAGACCTCTCCTGCATCACCCGCTGCTCCCCTCAGCAGTGTCTTCGGTCTGTCTGCCTGTTCTGCTCCCTGCTCTCTGGTGAATTATCTCACCCTCCCGTGCCTCTGACCTGTACCCTAGTTCTTGTATAAATAAATAAATCTTAAAAAAAAAATTGTGGAGAACAATTATTAAAAAAAAAAGAAAAAGAAATAGGGACATATGACTTTATTATGTAACCAAGTCTCATTGTTCCTAGGTTTTTATTTTTTAATTTTATTTTTTAAGATTTATTCATCTATTTTACACAGGAACCGGGGCACAGGACAGATGTGCAGGAGGGTGAGAGGATCCACTGGAGACAGAGTGGGGAACAGAACAGGCAGACTGCCGAAACACACTGTTGAGGGGAGCAGCGGGTGTGACAAGAGAGGTCTGCTGTGCTATGTGGGACCCTTGTGGGCCAGCCGGGTTCCAACTGGCACTGCAGAGGCTGTGGACAGCTTCACAGTGTGGCGCTCAACCGCCTGTGCCACCAGGGAAGGACTGACATATGGCTTTAAACAAAAAATTAGGCTACAGGGACCAAATTATATAAATGGCACTGCAGTACTGAAAACCTGAATATACATTTTTTTCCTCAAGTACACATGGTACATTATCCATGATTGTCCACATGGTACATTATCCATGATTGTTTTGGGTCACAAGAAATATATCAGAACATTTAAAATACTGAAATCATATCACACATAATCTCTGACCAAAATAGATATGAAACTAAAAATCAACAAAACAAAAAAACAAAACAAAACAAAAACAAAAAACCGGGGAAAACTCCAATACATGGAAAGTGACAATAAAGTGACAATACAACACCAAAAGACTGCTACGTTAATGAAGAAGTCAGAGTAGAAATAAAAATATACCTTGAAACAAATGATAATGAAGACATGACCCTCCAGAAATTATGGGACAGAGCTAAAGCAGTGATTAGAAGAAAATACATAGCAATGAAGGCCCACACCAAGGAACAAGAAATAATTCAAATAAATAATAGCTTGGTAGGGGAATTAGGGGAAAAAAAGAACAAACAAATCCAAAAGTTAATAGAAGAAATGGAGCAATAAAAAACTAGAGCATTGGCAGTCCTCCCTGGTGGCACAGGGGTTAAGACACAACCCATGAAGCAATCCACAGGCACTGCAGCACGAGTTCAGTTCCCAGGAAGAAACTACATGGCGGGACAGACCTCTCCTGACTCGCCCACTGCTCTCCTCAGCAGTGTATTTCAGTCAGTCTGCCTTTTCTGTTCCCCACTCTGTCTCCGGTGAATCCCCTCACCCTCCACCCTGGTATCTCTCACCTGTCCCCCAATTCTTGTATAAAAATAAATAAATCTTTTTTAAAAAAATAGAGCATTGGGCCTCCCTGGTGGTGCAGGTGGTTGAACACCACACTGTGAAGCTGTCCGCAGCCTCAGCAGTGTGGGTTCTATCCTGGCCCACCAGCGAGAATCCCACATGGCAAAGCAGACCTCTCCTGCCGTGCCCGCTGCTCCCCTCAGCAGTGTATTTTTTCAGTCTCCTTGTTCTGTTCCTGGCTCTGTCTCTGGTGAATCCTCTCAGCCTCCCGCTCATCTAGTCTGTACCCTGGCTCTTGTATAAAAATAGATAAATCTTAAAAAAAAAAGAGCATTAATTCACAAAATAGAAATTAAAAAGTCAGTCTAAAAGAATAAAAAATCAAAAGTTGGTTCCTTGAAAAACAAACAAATAAAAAACTACTAGCTAAACTCAGTAAGAAAAAAAGATGGAGAAACCTAAATAATAAAGGTCAGAAATGAAAGAGACGTTAAACAGACACTAGAGAAATTCAAAGATAATAAGAGATTACCATCCACATTTATATAATAATAAGTAACCTGTAGACATTTTACACTGAACCTAATATGTTCAGTAACCTGTAAGAGATTGACAAATTATTAGAACTATGTAATTATGCATACTGAATAGGGAAGATATAGAAAACCTGAATAGAACAATCACAAACAAAAAAATTTAAACAACAATCAATACACTTCCCAAAACAAAAGTCCAGGACCAGCTATTTTCACAAGTGCATTCTAACAAAACTTCAAAAATGAACTAATATCTATCCTACTCAATCTCTTTCAAAAAATCAAAAAAGGAATAATAAAAACACATTCTATCAGGCCAACATCACTCTACTACCAAAACCAAACAAAGATAACTCAAAAAAAATAAAGGAAAACTACAGATCAATTTCTCTAATGAAAACAGACACAAAAATCCTCAATAAAATCTTAGCAAACTGAGTCCAACAATGCATTAAAATAATTATACATCACAACCAAGTGGAATTTATTCCAGGGACACATGTGTGGTTCAACATCCAAAAACCAATTAATGTAATTCACCACATGGATTAAAAAGAAATATAAAAACCATATGATCAAATCTGTACCTCCCTGGTGGCATAAGGGTTAAGTCTTAGTGTATCATGACTACGGCCTGCGTTGGATTCCCGGCCAGGAAGCTATTCCACATAAGGCACAGTAAAACTTTCCTGTCATGTCCCTACTCCCCTTAACAGTGTATTTCAGTAGATCTGCCTGTTCTGCTCCCCACACACTGTCTCTAGTGAATCTTCTCACCTCCCACACCTCTGGCCTATACCCTTGTTCTTCTAGACTCAGATGCACTTATACCACTACTATTCAATATAGTATTGCCAATCCTAACATGAGCAATTAGACAAGAAAAGAATATTAAAGGAATACTTATTTGAAAAGTAAACATAAAATAAGCATTATTTGCAGATGTTACAAAAATATGCATAGAGAACCCTAAAGACTCCAATGAAAATATAATTGAATTTATTAATCAGTGCAGCAAAGTGGCAGGTTATAAAAAAAATACATAAAAATCAACACTTTCATTTATTCAGGCAATGAGATAAAAGAGGAAGACATTTTAAATTATTCCATTCACAATTACACACCAAAAAAATTAAATACCTAGGAGTAAACCTTAAAAGGAGGTTAAAGGTCTATATAAAGAAAACTAGAGAATGCCGTTAAATTAAATAAAAGATACAAAGAAATGGAAAGATTGTCCCTGATCATGATTGGAAGAATCAGCATTGTGAAAATGGCCATTCTACCCAAGGCAAGATGCTGATTCAACACAATTCCCCTCAAAATTCCAATGATATTATTTTAAGAAATAGAACAAGCATTACTGAAATAGATATGGAAACACGAAAGACTCCAGATACCCAAAGAAATCATCACAAAAACAGGAAGAGTCACAATTCCAGTTCTCAGGCTTTACTACAAATCCATAATAAATAAAATGGCATGAATACTGTAACAAAAGCATAGAAAAAGACCAATGGAATAGAATAGAAAGCCCAGAGATATACCCATACCTACATGGACAGCTCATCTATGACAAATGAGCCAACCATATAAATGAATTAAAGAAATCCTCTTCAAAAACTAATGCTAAGAAAACTGGACAGTATTATGCAAAGAACAAATTGAGATCACAGTCTCACACCATTCACAAAAATCAGTTCAAAATGAATAAACTATTTGAACATAAGACCTGAAATTGTCAAATACCTAGAAGAAAACATAGGCAAAACCCTTCATGATATAAGCAGCAGGACATTTTGCAGATTTGTCCCTAGAGGAAGGGAAACAAATGAGAACTTACAAGAGACTACACAAAACTACACAAAAGGGTGTAGCCTTAGGAGACAGTTTTTGTTTGTTTGTTTGTTTGTTTTTTAGGGTTTTAGTGTAAGAGAAGTAACAGCAAAAAAAAAAAAAATCCAAAACAAACAAACAAAAAAATACCCCACTGGATAGGAACATATGCTTGCACACACTATACCTGAGAAGAAACTGATATTTAAAAAAAAAAAAAATTAAGAAGAAATCATTGAATTCAACAAAAAGAAAGCAAATGACCCAATTAAAAAAAAAAAGACAGAAGAATTAAGTAGGCATTTTTCCTAAGAAGACATAAAAATGACCTACAAGTGCATGAAAAATGTTCATCATCCCATGTAGTCTGAGAAATGCAAATCCAAACCACAATGAGATGCCTCCTCACACCTATGTCAATAGCCAATATCAAAAGACCAGAAACTATAAATGCTTGTGAGGATGTAAAGTAAAAGTATTGCAGGGCAGGGAGAGGGGCACCCCAGAACCCCCAAACTTGTCCACTCTAAATAGGTTTTGTCCTTTGTTGCATTAAGATAAAACATATAAGACCTTTAATGGAAAGGGACTTTAATAAATTAATGCATAATACAGACAAGACAAAGAATATTTTTAAATTTAGTACCCAAAGTAATTGATTTTTTTTGTGGGTAAAAGTCCAGCCAAACAGGATTGCCCAAAAGCCTGTCACAAGTTTAAAGCACCTTTGGCAGGGACCCATACAACAGGGTCAAAAAAGGTAGACAAGTCTGGGAGGAACAGAGCAAAATTAAATTTAAGATAAAAGCTGTCAGTGTTAACCTTTTTACAGGTCTCTCACCTATATCTGTTTTAACCAGTCTAGGACCAAGAAGGAAGCACAGATTTTTTTACTTTTTTTTTTTTTTCTGTATTTTTGGCTTTTTAAAGTCATCTTTTGACTTTCCATCTTGTTATTTTTTCACTACAATCTCCTCTCTAGATTTTTATTTTTCCTCTCTAGACTTTTCAATGTTGTTGTGCAGCTCCAACCTCCCTTGGGTCTGGCAGGGAAACTTCAACCTCCCCTTTTTTGGGGGGACCACCCTGTTGCATTGTTTTTTAATTTTTATTTTACCATATCTATGGTGGCACAGATTTCAGGGTGTAGCCTTAGGAGACAATTTTTTTTTTTAGGGTTTTAGTATATGTAAGAGAAGTAACAATTAGTCACCAGCACTGTCTATGAATTTCTCATATGACAGCTTTTTATTTTTGGGAAATAGTTTATCAGTTTATGCTAAAAGGAAAAAAATCTGGAGGCATTAGTCAAAACAAAACAGCAAATTTATACATATCTGAAATAAACATATTAGAAAAACCAAAAACTACATTTGCGCGTATGATGTCTCCACCTTTTCATGGTTGCCAAATCTCTTACAGGGCAGGGACATACAGATGGACAACAGGTAAATGAAAAAAAAAAAAAAACACAAAAACAAACTTATTGTCATTTATTATCAGGCAAATGTAAATCAAAACTGCAACCTTACACCCACACAACCTTCTTTCAATAAGGTCAACTTATTGGTTTTTCCAGGCTACTCCTGTTATATTCTTATTGTCCTACATAGTTAATACTTTTCCCTCTCATTCTCTCCATGAGTCAAACTTTCAAGAATAAATGTTATCTTCATTATAGTGCATATAGATTGTCACCTCCACCCCCAATACTCAGATTGCCTTAAAGAAGATACTTGCCATAATAGTCATAAAATGGAAGGATAATAATTACTGCTCCTGAAAATTTGCTTTTCTTGGGTGTCAAACTTTCAGTGAGCATCATCTCATTTCTTAATAAATGACTTAATTTATTTAAACTTTCCTGACTAATGTGCTTAAACTTTGCTGAATAACTGCTCCTTCCTAGTACACCCAGGCAGGAGTACATTGGCATATATTGTAGGGTGCCTGTGTCACAATTTTCTTTCTTATCACATAGAGTCAATATAGGATCCCAACATAGATTTGGAAAATACTAACTTAAAAGAGAAACTTTAAGTAGACTGAGATAATAAGAAATATATTCAGATGACTTTTGTTTCCCTCTAATTTACTAGTATGTGACTTTCACTTTGTGGAACCTAGTTTGAGTCAAACAGATTCCATCTTATCTCAAAGTTTGTCATGTTGAGACTTCTAGATGAAAAGTAAGCAGCCTATGCTCAGTGAAATAAGTAAGAAGAAAAAAAAAAGAAAAGTATTGGATGGTTTCACGTATAGGAGGAATATAGGGGAACCAAATAATAAATTAAATTAAAAAAAATAAGCAGCCTACCTCAGCAGCCCTATTGAACTACCTATCAGTTATTTTAAAAGAATAGCCACCCGTTCTCTCCTTATTGGTGATTAGGAAAGAAACATGAAGGCTATCTGGTGATTGTTGCCAAAAAAATCATACAACAGTTTGTATTAATATTCCTGTCAGCCAATCCAAAAGTTTCAAACAAATGACCCAAGTGTAGACCACCTCTCTGATTGCTTTAAAACTCCCTTTGCCCTAACCTTGGTGAGACATTCTCTGGGACTACTGTTTGACTGTAGACGCAAATCATAATTGCTACCCTGTCATAAATGTTTTCTTGATTATATTAGTTTGGTTATTTCTCAGTCAACAGAGTGATTTCATACAATTTAGTCTATTCGGCAATAGTATTTTTTTTCTATTTTTATTTATGTATTTATTTATTATATAATTCTTACATCATTTTTCATTTTTGCACAATGTATGCATCTTCATATTGGCTATATTTCCCATACAATTGCACCCCCCTTATTTTGACCCCAATCCCTCCTCACCTCCACCCTCATAGTGTGTCTCTGGTTTATAGTTGCTTGTTGATTTTGATAGCTGTATGGAGATTCCTCAACCTACTAAAGATAGAGCTTCCATATGATCCAGCAATCCCACTCCTAGGTATTTACCCAAAGGACACAGAAACAGTAATTCCAAAGGGAACCTGCATGCCTATGTTTATAGCAGCACTATTTACAGTAGCTAAGCTTTGGAAACAACCCAAATGCCCAAAAATAGATGACTGGATTCAAGAAGATGTGGTACATAGACACAATGGTATATTACTCAGCATATCAAAAAAGATAAACTCATGCAATTTGCAGCAACATGGATGGAGCTGGATGGGATCATGCTCAGCGAAATAAGCCAGAAAGAAAAAGAAAAATACCGGATGGTCTCACTCATAACAGGAACTTAGAAAATCTAAATAAGGGACCAGGAAAAAGAATAACTATAATAGTATTTTTTAAGTAAGACCTTGAATTCAGTTTAAAGTTATTCATTGTGATAAACCTAATATCTATGAAATGAATCAGAGAAATTAATTTTCATTAGGTGAATTTAGTACTCGTGAGCCTATCCTGATTTGAATGAGTGTTTTATTAAAAGAAAGTTTATAGACTTAGGATAAGTTTATGGCATTCTCATTTTGAGAGTACTCAAAGAGTCACTGGCACCTGAAATTCCATGCTTAGTGAAACATTCTTTTGTCAATGCACAAAAACAATTCTGATCAACATATGTGTGCCACTTAATATTTTATTTCAGAAAAATAAAAATAAACATTGCTCATCCTTAAACATTGAGTTTTTGTGTGACAACCTTGATTGTTGGTTATGAAAAATCACCCACCTGCATCCTGTTTGACTGTGACCAGTGGACTCACCATTAGACAGCTGACCACACACTAAACATCCATTTTTCCCAAGACAAGAGTATTTCCATTTTATTTGATCTGCCTTTCTCACACATTTATATAACTGCCTTATGCTATTTACATTTGCTTTTGGATATCCTGCTTAAGGATTAATTTTTAGATAAACCTGTTTCCCAGTAAGGGCTTACTATAAAAAAGGATGAATGATGAAAACTCAGTTTATTGACTACCAGATCAATTTATTTTCATTTAGGTGGAGGGGAAAATGCGTGGGTCTAAAGAACTGATGGTCTCATATGAGGGAATGTCTTCCATGGATATCAGAGGTCCAAATCAGAAACTGTATCAATGACTCCAGTACTGGGAGAAGATTATTGGTGAATGTGGGAGGGGAGCTCAGTTGAGTCTTAATACATTTTAGATATGGCTAGCTGAAAAGGTGTCATTTGTTGTTCAATGTATATCACTACCAAAGATACTGATATATCATTTGTGAAAAGGTCATATACCCAGACAGTACAAGACTTTCTCAAATCAAGTGCTAACAGGCATTATACTCCCAATCTACACATTCCAATCCCAAAATTCCTACATTATAGAATTCTAACATAGTAATTATAAAATTATTTTTTCTCCCATTTTGATATTAAAGATGTTGATTAATAAATAAAAATAGTGAGGGGACATCTTTTTTAAAATAACTGTTTTTAGGGAATGAGTTTCCCCTCAATATGAGGCTATACCTTAATAAAAATGATGCATATAAATATCTATCATATATATGGTTATCATTTGTTGAGCACATTGTTTTATTAAACATTTACTTTTTTTATTTTTAGTAGACAAATTAAGCATAATTTATCTTCTATCAGAAAAAAAAAGCGAGGATCTTATATTTGGTACCCAATAATCAATTGAAATGATGACAGGAGTTAGAAGGCATTCTATTCATTCATAAATTAGAATTTTCTCAGCACATTTCTCAGGGTTGACCTGAACACGTTACCTTTGTTGCAGCATCAAAGCAAATAAATCCTGTGCTAAAGTCAATCGTGAGTCCCATTAGATGACTTTCTAGCACACATGCATACGTCTTGCACTAGACAGAACAGAAAACACTGTTACTTTTCATCTGATTGACCCAATATCAGTACTATTAGTCAACATTTATCAGACTGTAAGATGGCTCCTGTAATAAGTTCTTTATAGTTTACCAACTCAGAATCAGCAATAATTGCATAAGAAATATATTATTATCAGCATGTTATTATTAATAAATAGAAACTATGTGGTTTTTGACTTGCAAAGGGATATGCATGGCCAAGCTTTAAACCCTATTCTGTCTGACTTAGTCTTGATTCTGGCCACACTGCTCCTTTTGGTAATACTGGCAACAGAACTGCTATAAATTTTTTAGGACTGAGAAAGAGTGAATTTGTCATATTCTGTAGCTAAATATCACTGCATTTTCATTAAACCAAAAAAGTAAATTATTAAGCCTTGTGCTATTACTTAAATTCTTGATAATTTTAATATGTTAAAAAATAACTCTTCAGGTATACCAACAGATGCAGTAATCAAGGTAAAAAAACACAAGAAACATCTTGACATTAAATGCCTCTATGTGTTCATCTGTGTGGCACAAGCAATTCACAAATAAATTTACCACTTGCCTGGTATTTGTGTAAAATTATTGATTCTTCAAAAATTAATAATTAACAAAAGACTACATTATAAATTCATATAAATATTTTAGGAAGACTAATTAAAGATAATGAAATATAAGAATAACAAATATGAAATAAAAATGGGGTTTATATGCAGGATGATGTGTTTTATGTTTATAAGCACATTTTATTTACATTTTAATTGTGAACTTCAGTGGAATAGTCAAGAGATGAAAAATACTTTGCAATTTACATACAAAGAGAGAGAGAAAAATACCTATAGCAAACAAAGTTTCAATACAAATCCTTATATTTACTTTTAGAACACTGCATATAAAAGTAACTTAGAGAGTCACATTTTCACTATGATGATTGCTAAGTCATTGTTACTTGTTCAAAAGCCACACGTACGTATTTAAACCCAATAAGCATAGGAAATTTAAAATCCTGATAATTTATTCATTTGCATTTATTTTTTTCAATAAAACAAATTAGAAAACATATTTAATGGAATTAATTAGTTCATTTTGGGGTACACTTTAATTGGTAAATAAACAGATAGCTTTCATGTTTGCATCCACCTATTGAATTTTTTATTAAAGTTTTGATCATCACTAAGGAATGTTCAAGGCTATTTGATTTCCTCCACTCTTTTTTTTTTTTTTTAAAGATTTATGTATTCCTGTATACAAGAACTGGGATACAGGCCAGATGTGTGGGAGGGTGAGAAGATTCACCAGAGACAGAGCGGGGAACAGAACAGGCAGACTGACGAAACACACTGCTGAGGGGAGCAGCAGGAGAGAGAGGAGAGGTCTGCTGTGCTATGTGAGTATCTCCTGCCAGGATCGAACTGCTGTGCAGAGGCTGCAGACAGCTTCACAGCATCCTGCACTCAACCGCCTGTGCCACCAGGGAGGCCCTGATTTTTTCCACTCTTGACCCACTTGCTATTTTCAAGTACTGTCACTTATGTCAGACAAAACACTTTATGAATAACAGCCCTTGAAGTTTCTTGAAGTGTGATTGGGATGTAACTTCACAAAAAAGAAAGAAAACACAATAAATATTGACTACTTGTGATGTACAAAAGACACTATACTTCAGTTGATAGAAAAGTAAAGTATCGCAAGTAATTTTGTAGCTTAGTATAGGGAATGAGAAGCACACATCATTTTAATGCAAGACAGAATGTGAGCAGATCTAAAACAAAAAGTGATAATAGTGTTCAAAATAAATAAACTTAAAAAGGATTGTTGCAGTGGTGATAATGAGTGCATAGAACGGACTAGAAATTAGGATAATCTTTATGATGACATAACCTTTGAAAACACGTCCAAATTCCATGTGTGCTTTCGATGAGTAGAGATGGGGGGAAATACTTTATACCATCAAAGAATACAGTGAGTGCAGCAATTCAGAAAAATTATCAGTTGGTGGTGATTGGAGAACAGGAAATTGCCTTATAAACAATTAATTGATATCAGGGCATTTTCATTCTTAGATTTAAATTTCAGGAGATTTTAATTAAAATTAGAAAGAAATTTTTGATGAATGATTGGAAATAGCCTAAAAATAACAAATTGGGGTCTCCCTAGTAGCTCAGGGGTTAAGTCCCAGCACCATCAAGATATAGCAACCCACTGTGGCCTGATTTCCATCCGAGCCATGGAGCTAACCCACATATGATTCAGCAGACCTCTCCTGTTTCACTGCAGCTCCCCTTAGCAGTGTATTTCAATAGATCCATCTGGTCTGCTCCCCACTCTGTCTCTGGCAAGTTCTCTCACCCCCCCACATCTTGGCCTACACCCCAGTTCTTGTATGCATAAATAAATAAAAGTCTTTAAAAAAAAGATCAAATTGTAGAAAAAAATAAATTATTTTTGACATGGATTAATGTTAATATAATTTAATAATGATGATTAATTATTCAATGTAATTGAGAAGGCAGTTAAGATTCAGAGAAATAAATTTTATGCTAATTTGAATTTATGTTAAATTATATGGGAATATTCAAATATCTTTGGGAATCACATATCCTAAAATTGCACAGACTCTCACCTGTATCCGCTCCACTTCTAGAAAAGTTGCTGTTTGGAAGGCTCTTTCCCATTGGGCAAGGTCGCATTCTAATTCCACAGAGAAGTATAGATCCTCCCCAGACTCAGACTGCACAGTGAAACAGTGTTTCCGCTGGTCCAACAGATCACTGTCCTGATGAAAACCTGGAGTTACACAGGCTTGCATACATCAATTCATATTGTAAACATGGTATACCTTGAATTAGTGTTGAATAATGCAAAGTGAAGCTGACAGTCATAAAGATCACAGTCTGTGGTGTCATTAAATCTTCATTAAAAATGGCCACAACATTCCAACTTACAGCCTCAAAGTCCATAACTAACATATAAAGCATCTCCATTAAAGTTAGGATTTCTCTCTTGAGCTCTTAGTAGCAACATAACTGCCAAAGCACTAAACATGAGCTCTACTTCCTTACTGCACAAAAAGATAATACACATACCCTCTTCTTTACAGGGCCCTGTCAAGAAGATTAAATAGTACTTATTTATTAGTGTTTTGGAAAATTTTAAGAGATTTGTAAGTTATATATATATATATATAACTTATATAATATATATATATATATATATATTATTGAGTTGATTTCATTAACCCAAAAAGCATCAAGAAAATATTCTGAGAAAAGGGAAAATATAGTGTCTAAGTTGTCTACAGGCATTTTGGTGTTTTTTTTTTTTTATCACATTTACCTAATTTATGAAATTGCATTTCATTCAGTCAAAAAGATTTTGATACAGAAATTTCTTGGTCTTGCCTGTTTTCATCTAGTGTTCTCACATATTCATATGTATTCCATTTTCAGGGATGTTAAAAATAATCAAAAGCAACTAAGGATTAAATAAATAGGCTAATATCATGCACTAAATGCTATAAACCTTTGCATAGTATGTTCAGTGTTCTGAAAATTGTTAAAAATTAATCCTCACATCTTTAGTTATTTCTTCTATAGGCTATTATAAAGGCTTCATCATTAAACATCAAAAATGTTAGCAGGAATTTTCTATTTTGGCAAGTATTTAAAAATAGTAACCATTTAATTAAAAAATCCAATTTGTCTTTTTCTTATTTGAATGCTTAAAATTACTAACGGTGAATTATAGAAAAGCAGTTACTTTAAGTGCTGTAGAAATTAGCTTTGGCACATGCTGCTACTAGATGGTTAGAAAGCTGAAAAGAAGATATGGTTATTTTTGCTTTTCCTGTTCTGTCTTCATGGAAAAACGAAATCATGTTTATGAAAATACAGCCCTATGATAAGAAAAAAATTAAAGTACTTTTAGTAATTGGATCTTAAAATGTCTAGGGAGAGTGACAGTGACTGATATTAAATAAATAACCACATAAGTAAATGTGCTAGCATAGATTAAGTAGTATTATCAAAAGTATAGTCATTTTTACACCAAAGCTGATCAGGAAGTCAACATTGTCTTCTCACAAGTACATTTTAAACAGTGATTGAATGATGAGTAGAGAATTACAAGTGGAAAGTGTTCTTTGCAGAGAGAGGGGAGGGGATTGGCAGAAGCCTGAAGCAAGAGTGTGAGATATATTCCAGAATTCCTAAGAAGAGGGAATGTTGAAAGCCATCTCTGGGAAAGGAGATGGATGCAGAACTGGTCATGAATTTTGCTCCTTACATAGGTAGTGACATTTATAACCTCAAACCTTTCACTAAAATCTCTATTCATTCTACAGATTTCTCAACTTCTCCATTAGTTATTTGAATTAATGACATTGGGACAAAAATAATAATTTTGAGAAAACCTCAAGTTTATCATTTATTAAAGTGGCTTTAACTTTCCTTGTAATATAAATTTATACTATGAAATGATCAATATCATTACTAGAAAATCTTTGATAGTTTTCCTTATCATAAATTGCATAATGCCATTGAACTTTGTTTTATTTTTTAAACATTTATTTATTTATGTATACAAGAACTGGGGTACAGGCCATAGGTGTGGGGGTGAGAGGATTCACCAGAGACAGAGTGGGGAACAGAACAGGCAGATTGACTGAAATATACTGCTGAGAGGAGCAGTAGGCAATTCAGGAGAGGTCTGCTGCGCCATGTGGGCCAGCTTCCTGGCCAGGGATCGAACTCTTGATTGCAGTGACTGTGGGTGGCTTATAGATTGCGTCTTAACCCCTTGTGCCAATAGGGAGACCCGCCGTTGAACTTTAAAAGGACTTTTACAGACAGTTTTTGTTTTCTTGTAAAAAACTTAACTCCTTCACTCTCAAGAACTCAATTTTGCATATCTGTTGCAAGCCTTGAGATATAGACAGCTGTCTAATAAACTGTGCAATTATAATTTCAAAATCTCACATTGCAGTCATTGTGATTGTTATTTCTGAAGCATTTCTCAAAACTGATTCACATAAAATACTTCAAAATGTGGTGAGAGAGACAAATATGTAAAAATTAAAGAAAAACATTGTGAAACAGAATAAGGGGCAATGAATCATTTGGAGGAAATTCAAAGAAGAAAGTTATGAACTCAGAGACACATGAAAGAGCCACCAGTCCCCAATCTGAATGAATCTAGGTGATCCTGCTACGGAATTCAGACAATTGTACTTTCTATAGAAAACCACTGGAGCATTTGATATAGAAAAGCGGCTGTCTATGCTGCTTTAGAGAAAGACAGATGAGTGAACACATGGAAAAGTTATGTTGGCTCAAGTTTTCTGATTTAGTGAAAATTGACTCTATACCAAATATTCTAAGGATCTCCTTTGAAAGTCACGCACACACAAAAACACACACACGTATGAATAACCTCTCTCTTTTTCTTTCTCATATTCATGTGCTGTAGTGAAGGGATAATACTACAGGTTGCATATTAGCATTTCGCATATTAGCATTTTCATTTATTAGAATGTGTTGATGAAATACCATGTATACATTTTATACATTTTATTATAGCTTCTGATACTAAGTAGCTGGTAATGAATGTTAGAAATTTCTATTATTAATGTTCATATTCAATGAAATAATTGCATGTATCATTTCCTAATTTTTTTTCTTTCTTTTTTCCCTCCATACAAGTTTGTTCATTTTTTGTCAGAGTCCCAGGGAAAGTTGGGTCCCAGGAAAAACCACAGCCTCCAAAATAAGTTTTATTCATTGAAAATCATCATTTAATGATCACAATAAAATAGTAGCGAAACATATCTTACACACTACTGTTGTGGATTTTCTCCATTTAAGACTTCTACTTCAGATGTAACCTGTGGTTTTTGATATTTTTTCCAAGTCTCCAGGACATTTTCTGCTAACTAATAGCCCAATGCTCTCCTTCCCATAAAGAATCTCAGGGAATGCATGGGGGTGCGTGTTTCCAATGAGATTAGATTTTTCCTATTCTTTGCATAAAGATTTAGGAGTGGAACTGCTTTGTCATATGGCAGATATATTTTTGATCTTTTGAAAAACATCCATACTGTTGTCTATAAGTGCAGGAGCTGTCTACACACCCACCAACAGGGTCCTTTTTCTCCATATTTTCCAGGACTTGTCACTTCTGTATTTTTTTTTTTTCTTCAGTCATTCTCAAAGTGTGAGGCGGTATCTCATCATTGTTTGGATTTACATTTCCCTAATGATAAGTGATGGTGAACATATTCCCATGTGCCTGTGTACAGTCTGTATGTCTTCTTTGGAAAAGTGTCTGTTTAGTTTTTCAGCCAGTTTTGATTGGGCTAGTTGTTTTGATTTCATCGAGTCGCAGGATTTTTTTTTATATGTCTTTGATTTGAGTCCCTTGTTAGATATGGTATGCAAATATTTTATTTTTCTTTTTTGAAAAGTTTTATTTATTTATTTACACAAGAACGGATACAGGTCAAATTCACCAGAGAGTGAGAGGATTCACCAGAGACAGAGCAGGGAACAGAACAGGCAGACTGAAGAAATACACTGCTGAGGGGAGCAGCAGGATCAACAGGAGAGGTCTGCTCGCTATGTGGGACCCTCACCAGCGGGCTGGGATCGAACCGGTGCTGCAGAGGCTGCGGGCAGCTTCACAGCACGGTGCTCAACGGCCTGCGTCACCAGGGGAGGCCCACAAATATTTTCTTCCATTCAGTAAAATGTCTTTTCATTTTAATTGTGAATTCTTTTGTTGTGCAGAAGCTTTTTAGTTTGATGTAGTTCCAATTGCTTACGTTCTGTTTGTTTTCCTCGTTGTTGAGGAAGAATCCCTAAAGACACAACTAAATGTTATGTGATGAAATGTTTTGCCAATGTTTTCTTCTGTGCTTTTTATGATTTCACTTCCTACATCCAAGTTTTTTATCCAATTTAAGTTAAATTTTGCATGAGATAGTGGTCTAATTTCATTCCTTTGCACATAATTTTCCAGTTTCCCAACATTTTTTTATTGAAGTTTTTATTTTCTCCAGTATATATTCTTCACACCTCTGTCAGATTTTAAATGTCCACATAGATGAGGTTTTATCCTGGGCTACAAATTCTATTTCATTGGTCTGTGTATCTGTTTTTGTTCCAATGACATGTTTTTTTTATTTAATTTATTCATTTATGCATATGAGAACTGGGGTATAGGCCAGAGGTGCAGGGTTGTGGGGGTGCAGATGTGCAGGGTGAGAGGATTCACCAGAGACAGAGTGGGGAGAAGAACAGGCAGGAAGACTGAAATACACAGCTGAGGGGAGCTGAGGGTGAGACAGGAGAGATTTGCTGAGCCATGTGGGTTGGCAAGGGATGGGACTAATGCTGCAGTGGCTATGGATAGCTTCATAGTGCCAAGACTTAACCCTTGTGGCACCATGGAGGCCCAAGATTCTTAATTTTATAGGTAAATGCTTTAAAATACAATCACCAGCCACAGGATTTTATGATCATTGGCACTGGAGTGCATATTCTAAGATTAGAATTCTTAGGTTCAGTATTTAGAGGGGGCACAGAAAGTGATTTAAATAAAGTAGATGTGGGCCTCCCCTGTTGGTGCAGCGGTTGAGCACTGGGTTGCAAAGCTGCCCACAGCCTCTGTAGTGCAGGTTCTATCCCTGGCCGCCAGGTTCTATCCCACATGGTATGCAGACCTCTCCTGCTGTGCCTGCTGCTCCCCTCAGCAGTGTACTTCGTCAGTCTGCCTGTTTTGCTCCCACTCCCGCTCTGGCTCTGGTGAATTCTCTCACCCTCCCGCACTTCTGACAGTACCCAGTGCTTGTACAAATAAATAAATAAATCTTTAAAAATAAATAAATAAATAAATGAATGAATGAATAAAGTAGATATGGGAAATTTCCCCAGACAACTGTGATCCTGACAAAGTCGATGGTTAATAGGACAAAATTCTTCCTAATAACATCCCTATGGCACTGGAATTTACATTAACTTATACAATGGAACAAAACTAAGGTTGTCATTTCCATGTTTGTTTTTTTTTTTAATTTTATGCTGGGGTTATATTGATCCCAACCAACTTCTTAACTTTCCAAAGTGTCCCTCATTATAGTGTTGTTAATGATCTTCTTCTTTAAGTCTATCTATACAGCTTGGCTAATGCTTCTTCACTGCCTAAGTCTGTGTTAGATTTAGATTTCCAAAGAACTTAAAGAAACAATTCTCTGCTTTAAAGAAGAAAAAGCAGTTTCAATAAAGATAACTGACCCAGGTGAAAAAATTCTGCATACTTTCAAAGGGAAAAATGTCTTTTTATACAATATTTTAAAAGAGTGGATGACAAATACACAAGATAATTATATATATATATATATTTTTTTTTTTAGTTTTTGTATTTCATTTGTATTCCTGATTTCTCATTTAATATTCTTGAACCATTTTTCATTATTATTTTGATTGATGTCAGAATTTCCCTATGCCCTTATAATTGAGACAAATATAAATTTTACTATTATAAATAAGCATTATAAGAACCTGAAAAGTAAATGAGCATGCAAGAAACACACAAAACAATAAGATTAATTTCCTATAATATTATTAGAAGACTTTCAAAACTGCCTACTGAAAGTCACTGTTTTAATTAATAGTTGCAGGATTCATCTTCCAGGTTTTAATTTCAATTTTAGTATTCAATCTCTCTGAGGAAAACTATGTCATCCTATAATAAGACTCAAATACATGTTTAGAAATTGGCGGAATATATGGTTTTGCAGAGAAAAACTTTCCAAAGACAGGGAGTTATTACCTGTTATAATATACATAGACATCAAAGGGTCATACATAGTCTGTTTTGTGATAGGTAATTTGGTCCTGCCTTCAGGATTAAAAAAATCCCACCTTTAAATATTTCCCAAAAATAAAATTATATTCTCAGTCTTTAATATTGGTATGCAAATATTGTTTACAACATTCTAGGACCTTTTTTTTAAAGATTTTTGGGGGGTCTCCCTGGTTGAGCGCCATGCTGTGAAGATGCCCACAGCCTCTGCAGCACTGGTTCAATCCCCTGCCACCGGAAAGTGTGCTACATGGTGTGCAGACCTCTCCTGCCACACCTGCTGCTCCCCTCATCAGTGTACTTCATCAGTCTGCCTGTTCTGCTCCCCTCTCTGGCTCTGGTGGATTCTCTCACCCTCCCGTGCTTCTGACTGTACCCAGTGCTTGTATAAATAAATCTTTCAAAAAAAAAAAAAGATTTCATTTTTGTGTAAAAGAACTGGGATGTAGGTGGGGGGTGGTGAGAAGATTCACCAGAGACTGAGGAGCAGAACAGGCAGATGTACTGAAATACACTGCTGAGGGGAGCAGCAGGTGAGACAAGAGAGGTCTACTATGCTATTTGTGGGTTAGCTCTATGGCTTGGAATTGAACTCATGCTGTACTGTGGGACCTTATGTTGATGGTGCTGAGACTTAACACCTAGGCCACCATGGTAGTCCCCATAGTTCTCCCACAACCATAACACCCTGATCTGTCACTACAGTGACACCTTATGCTCTTCCCTTCCCTGTTTGGGCCCCTGTCCATGCCCCTACCCTGCTATATACCTCAGATCTATGGTCAGCTGCAAGTTTATGCTAAGTGAAATAAGTGAGAAGGAAAAATAAATACTGGATAGTTTTACTTTCATGTGGAATATTGAGAAACTAAACAAAAGGTAAAGAAACAAAAGGACAAAACTTGCAAGTACTTTTTTTCGTAATCATTATTTAGATGTGATTAAAAACAGGTGGTCACCACTTATTGAAGTTATTTTTCTATCCTTGAGGACAATTATAAGTCATCTCTTATTTTCTCTTTATAAAATCAAATGATACAAATTATTTTTATCAATTCTTCCTAGATGCTATATTGTCTTTCCTCCTAGATGCTATGTCATAATTCTTTAATTTTCTTATATCTCTTTGCAGCAACCCACCCAAGCTTCTCTTAATCCCTCAAATAATAAAAGCCACAAGTCCATGAAGTAGTGGAATTGTGGATGTGAACAACATGATATTTAGAGGGAATTAGTGTGTCACCTAAACTTGCATTTCTGTTTATACACCCTTAGATCTTGTCTTGGTACTATGTCTGGGGAGATATAAAAGCTGTATTCATATCCAAAACAGTCTATTTATCTGACAAAAATGTGCAGAATTAATTCAGCACATTTTATGAGAGGTTTACTATCTAGATAACATTTACCACAATGATCATTGCTTAATAGCACTCATGAATATTGATGATATAATCTTTGACCTCACTTCTGAATTATTTCTAAAGAACTCAAGGTAAAGCAGGTTGCTATTTATTGATCAGTTCCATTAATTGCTATCTTTTTCTCTATTTTTATTTTTTAGCAAACACAAATAACTGTCAACTGTGAAAACAATTTTTATAAGAGTTCAAGATTGCATAGACTCACTGGTATTTCAGAAAGCCATTTATCGTTGATCTACACCAAAACCAGTAGTACGTATTCTTTTGATCTTCAATCAAATACATACAATGTGCCTGTTGTATGTCAGGCATTGTTCTAGTGCAGGAATATTCCTGTGTTAATCAGATGAGATCCATGACCACAGAGATTTGTTTCAAGTGGAGATGAAACAAATTACAGAGCAAACAAGAAAATGCTTAATCAGAACATGTCAGATGGTTATAACATCTGGTAAAATATTTTGGTTGTGTTAACCTCAGGGAGTACTTCCCTTGCAGAATGACTTGAAAAGCACTCCTTAAGAAGGTGACCATGGGACTTCCCTGATGGTGCAGAGGTTAAAGTCTCAGCACTATTAAGCTATAGCTGCATGAGTTAGATCCCCTGGCCAGGAAGCTTACCCAAATGGTGCAGCAGACCTCTCCTGTCTTGCCTGCTGCTCCCCTCAGCAGCGTACCTCAGTAGATCTGCTTGTTCTGCTCCCCACTCTGTCTCTGGTGAATCTTCTCACTACCCATACCTCTGGCCTACACCCCAGTTTTTGTATGCATAAACAAATAAAATAATTTTTTAAAAGGTGACTATGGAAGAAAGACATGAAGTGAAATTGTAAACCATTTAAGGTATTTGGGGTGTTAGGCAACAAGTTTAGAGAACATGAGACTGCTGTGTGACAAAACAACATAGCAGAATTGAATAAATTAGCGGAATTAGAGCTCATGATCTGGTAGCAGAAAAGAGCAGAAAGGTAGTGGACTGAAGGATGTGGCTGGTAAAGAGCTAATACTGCCTTGTTGTTGTGTATACTGAATTTTGCTTTCAAAGTTGAAGCTAATAGAGGCAAGAGTTAGGTTAGAGAAATAAGTGAGAAAGGAGAAGAATAAATACAGGTAAGACATGGGGGTTGATGGCATTTCGGAATATGTTTTTTTCTCATATTTCAAATAAAGGTCTGAGAGAAAGAGACTTCAGAGAAAGAGACTTCAGAGACTGTTAGCTGAGGTGTGCATTTGGAGTATGGGGAGCATGTTAAATTAACTTTTAGCTGTCATTAGATATTCATGCAGAAGCATCCAGGGAGAATAAATTCACTAGTTTGGAAGGCAGGTGGGGTCCCAGAATGAGTTTTCAATCATTGTTATATAAAGAGTATTTATAGTAATGCATTGGTTTGTAGTATTACTATTGGTATTACTATTGGTTAGTCCATGAATGACTATTAGCAATGATTCTAAGTAACTTTTCTTCTCCTTTCTCATTTTTCTACTAGTGCAACCATTAAACCATATTTCAATAATAAAATTCATTTTACACATACACAATAGCATTATTAATAATTTTACATATTTCTATTAAATAGAAAACAGGTTAAATATAATGTATATAACAATCATAATTGAAAACTAAACATGATATGTATGCATATATCAATAAAATATGTTTTAGTGGAAAAAAAGACATTCTGAAATAATTTAGCACAGTACAACTTCATCATCATTTATATCTGAAATGAAAAAAATTAATCTCTCTTTTTGTCATTAATTATTTTCCATTCCTGAGATTTAAAGATCTACCTTCCCTATATGTTTGTATCAATTTATATTTATAAATCAAAAAATACAATGATAAACCTTTATAAACCTTTATAACTGACTTATATAAATATAAAATATACTGATATTCTGTAGTCCAATATAAGTTTTATTCCTGAAATCAAATTTGATAAATTCTTAGTAATGTTTGTATTTCTTTACCATCAATTATTATATTGGATCTCAAATTATAAAATCATTTAATGAGGTTATTATGTGCTACTGAATAGGAAAAGATCTTTCCTCACCATACATATGACAAGGGTCTGATATCTATGATGTACCAAAACTCATACAACTAAATACAAAGAAAGTAAATAACCAATGGGACAAAATGGCCAAAACACTAAATAAACAACTCTCCAAAGATAGATGACCCACAAGTACATGGGTCCTATAGTCCCAAAATGCAAATAATGATGAAACCAACAGTAAATCGATTAAAAAACAAACAAACATAGTTAAAAAAAGGTAACATAAGGTTTCAGAATGTTAAATTTTAAGATATTAGGAGGTCTCCCTTGTGGCCTAGGGGATAAGTCTCAGTGTTATCACCTCTACCACTTATGTTCTATCCCTGATCAGGGAGCTAACCCACATGGCACAGCAGACCTCTCCTTTCATGCCACTGCACCCCTCAGCAGTGTATTTCAGTCAGTCTACCTGTTCTGCTCCCCACTCTGTTTCTAATGAATCCTCTCACCCCTATACCTCAGAACCCAATTTGTCTATGCAAAAATAGATAAAATTTAAAAAAGGTTGTATATGACAGTAAATTTGCAAGACAAAACATAAATCCAAAATATTTTGCCTGTAAACAGAAATCCAAAATATGATATCTACAAAGATTACATAAAAACACAAAATAAAACTGAAGGAAATTAAGTTCAATAGAGGGTTACAAATAATTCTGTCCTATACCCTAGTTCCTATATAAATAAAAACAAATCTTAAAAAAAGCTTCAATTATTTTGTAATGAAAAACTGGCCAGAGATTCTAACACTTTTCAGAAAGAAAAAAAAAATTGCCAATAAACATGAAAAGAAGTTCAACATCAGTCATCATGCAAATTAAACTCATAATAATATATAATAGACCTGGAATTCTCAACCTTGCACATAAATGCACCTAAAATAGCATAGACAACCACGTTGGAAAATGTGTTTTTGTAGTTTCATATAAAATCAAACAAACCTATAAACTAAAAAAAAGAAAAAAAAAGAAAGAAACAAAAACACTTCTTGCTCAACCTAATACTGGTTCTGAAAGAGCTGAATTGATATTTGGTTTGCAGATACCTACTTTAGCAGGGTTTGCTAGGCAAGTGGTATTAGAAAGTGATTTGGTGAAAAATGTAAAATTCAGCTAATTTGAAAGAAATCAAATATTCCATTTCTTCCTACTCTGCATTTCTTCATGTAAGATAGATTAATGTAATTTGTCTTCCTTGTTTTTCACACAATGCAGATAGGTCCTGCCTTTCTCTCACTAGGAAGAATCTGGTCATTAGAATTAAACCCCTGTATCCAGCTGTGGGATAAGATCCATCCCACACAGGGAATTTGACCTGAGCAAAGTTGTTGGGTATCCTCTAAGAAGGTGTTGACATAGGTGCCTAGATAGGTAAAGACAAAAACAAACAACAACAAAAAAACAAATAAATAAACAAAAACTACACTTCCTTTTCATATTAACACTGAAATAGGAAAAAAATGCATAGTACCCCAAAATATGAAGGCAAATTACCAAAGAGCTGTGTTAAGATAGCTAGTTAATAATAAAGTATAATGCATTCTTTATAAATTTTCCAATGTTTGTGGTGACTGTCCATTTTAAAAATCATTCTGAATGGGTCTCCCCGGAGGCACAGCAGGTTGAGCACAGTGCTGTGAAGCTGTCCGCAGCCTCTGCAGTGCAGGTTCTATTCCCAGAGGCCAGAGAGATACCTACATGGTGCCGCAGACCTCTCCTGTCTTGCCCGCTGCTCCCCTCAGCAGTGCTTGTTCTGTTCCCCTATTTGTCTCTGATGTATCATCTCACCCTCCCGCGCCTCCGGCCTGTACCCAAGTTCTTTTTTTTTATTATATATATATATATATATATATATACTTCATTTCTTAAATTCTTTTTTTATTTTTATATGCCCCATACAATTGTGATTCCTAGCAATTTGTACAGATTGATTTGTATATAGAGCACTTGGAACAATTGTTGAGATGTCATGTAGGTGTCATATCATGTTTGTGTCACATACACATACCACATAATCAGAATAACAGTTTAAGTTTGCAAGGCTCTTTCAGGAGGTAATTTTGACATATAATCCTAACATCTTGACTATATAAAATTATTTTCCACTCAGGATTTCAAAACAGAATTTAAATGAAAGGAGGTAATTTTGAAGTTACATGAAGTTTGCTATTGTTTTTGCCCCTATATTTTTACATTATGTTTATGTCACTGTAAGCTATGTAGTTGGATAACTATTGTTTCATGTTTATCATTACAGGTGTAGCTTCATATTCAATGAATCAGAAGATGAAGGTGTTCCTTATTTGTGGTCCTTTGGCCAGATACACTATGTTCCAGATCATTATATTAGACATTTAAATTTACCTTATCGATGTAATTTTTTTGTGGAGAAAAAGTGTACAACATGTACACTTGCATAGGTCTGTTACTGCTACAGAGCAACCCCGATATAAGACAGATTGCCTGACTGTGGGTCCTCACCCGCGCGCTTAAAGGGGACTTATTAATGCTAAACTGCAGACATACACAAATGTTTGATAAAAGGTTTCTTTACAAGGGAAGGGGAAATGGGGAAATGAGTAATTCAGGGGAAAAAAAGAGGGAGATAAATTCATAAATGCATCCCACCCATTCTGCTGACCTGGAATCCCAATCACCACTGAGCTGGTGAAAAACAGAGCACATCGCATGGCCAAGAGGGTGACCCCCAGCCACATGGCCAGCTAAATACTCAGACCAAGAATCTAGCTGCTTAACTCCACCCCCGGGTCCTCGCAACCTTCCCTTTGGCGATCATGGGATTTGCCTTTCCCAGTGTTTTGATGGATTGGGGTGGAGTCCACAAAGCCTGTATGGAGTCTGCTCAGGACATCCTTTCCCCCTAACATTCCCTCATGGTGGTAGATGACAAAGTTATAGATGTCCCTGTGGAACTATTCCCCAGCCCAAATTATCTGAAACTGATCTCCTTGTCAACTCAATCATCCTCCAAACACTGATCTATATGCAGAAATCTAATCTGTTCAATGCTGAGTCTTATGTTCATTCCTCTGTTTTTATTCTATATGAAAATTTTCTTTGGGAAAGACAATGTTTGATGGACAATTCTGTATGTCAAATGTACATCCACAAAGCATAAAATATTGCTTTTGAACTCTCAGTAGTAGGATATCAGAGAGTAGATTTATATTTTATTCAATGTTTAAATTTTATCTCCAGACCTCATTATGTAAAAAATTAAAAAAAAATCCTTAAGGAATGAATAAACTGATAGGAAATCTCATTTAGGAAAAAAAAAATAGAATGTTCTTTAATCTTAATCTGGAGAGTGCAAATACATGGGCATTTCCAGATAATCAAAATAACAATCTAAATTTGTATGGTTCTTCTAGGAGGCAATTTCGGCACATAATCCTAACATCTTTAGTGTATTAAAATAGTTTCCACCTAGAATTCCAAAACTCAGAATTTAAATGAAAGGAAGTAATTTTGTAGTTTCATGAAAGTTTGCTATTTTTTTTTCCCTATATATTTAAATATCTTTTGTCTGTGTCACTGTAGGGTAAGGTAAAAAAAGTATCAGGCTTTTTTGCCCTCTGCCATTAGGATTGATGATGGTGGATCCCTGTGATCCTGAATACATGCCTGATGGCAGGCACCTGGAGTAAGGTGTGGGCATAAGATTTGGATTCCCCTGGACTGAGAGACTGTGCTCATAAGGGCGGTGTCATGGGGATGCCAGCGGAACAGAAGAGAGCAAGAGAGAAAGAAAGAGCGAAAGGGACACCCGAGGGAAAGAGATACCAGAAGAAAGCCAGAGAGCCCAGTAAGAGTGAACACTTGCTGGGGGCTGAGGAGGCCTGCCAGCCTCCTGGCCCTCTAGCACCCCTGCCTGTCATGTACATGGTAAACCCAATAAAAGCCAGAAAAAAAGCCACCAAGGGGTCCAGGACGCCTCCTTCATCCCGTCTGCTCCATCATAGAATCCTGCACTGTGCCCTTCCCGCCACTACAGTCATCTTAATAAAATCCAAGGTCAATAAAAGGAGAAATTTACTTCTCTTTTTCCAGTCATATGGCATGTGCTGAGATTACTTAGCAGTTAGAGATTACTCAACAATAATCTGTTAAGTAAATTAAAGAATGATACTTAAAAAAGAAATGAGAAAAGTACATTGACCTAAATGTCAAATGCAAGGAATTGGCTAAACAAATACGGCAAGTTATGAAATAGATTAAATTTATCTAAAATTCATAATACTTTGGGGGGAAGACTTGAAGAATATAAAAAAAAAAAAACTCAAGACACATTTTGACATGATGAAGCATATTACAAAAACACAATCCTAATTTTGCAAAAAAAAAATGTCAAATAAAATACTGACTATTGATATGGACCTGATTTTTTTTATTTCTTCTTTTAGATTATCCTTATTTAAAGTGTACAAATAAATTGCATTATTTTTTATGTTCAAACAGACAAACAGCTTTTTTATTTTTAAAGAGGGTTATAAAGACCATCTTGCTACTTCTTAATAGTTAGGAATTAAGTCTAAATAAGCATATGGGAATGCTACCTGGATTACTAGTATGAAAAAGCTATATTAATATATGAATAAGGAAGGTACAATTAAAATTTATTTGTAAGGTTGTTAGGTGTAGGGTAAATGATTGTAAGGCATTTCTGCACTCCTGCCATTAGGATTGATGATGGATCCCTGCGGTCCTGACTGCATGCCTGGTGCCAGGCACCTGGAGTGGGGTGTGGTACGTGGGATCGCCTGGGTTGAGATGGGTCTATAAGGGCGGCGTCACCAGGACGCCAGAGGAACAAAGCAAGAGAACCAGCAGAGAACAAAGAGGGAGAGAGAGAGAGAGAGAGAGAGAGAGAGAGAGAGAGAGAGAGAGAGAAAATGAGAAGCAGAAGAGAGAGAGACAAGGAGAGAATAATGGATTGCCCAGGAAGAGTGAAGATTAGCCAGCCTCCCGGCCCCCTGGCACCCCTCCCTGCTGTGTACCTGGTAAAATCCCAATGAAAGAAAAAGAAAAATACCAGATGGTCTCACTCATAGCAAGAATTTAGAAAACCTAAATAAGGGACCAGGAAAAAGACTAATTATAATAAAGAAAAAATCAAAATCAACAAGTATAAACCAGAGACACACTCTGGGGGGGGAGGAGAGGAGGGATTAGGGTCAAAATAAGGAGGGTGGAAATAATATGGGGACTATATTCAAAATGAAAAGGCATACATTGTGCAAAAATGAAAAATGATGTAAGAATTACATAAAACAAACAAAAAAAGCCTGAAAAAGCCACCGAGGACTCCAGGACTGTCCTTTACCCCACCTGCTTGGATCATAGAGATCCTGCACTGTGTTCTTCCTGCCGCTACATTAGGTAATTTTCTCTCTCTCTCTCTCTCTCTCTCTCTCTCTCTCTCTCTCTCTCTCCCCCCGCCCGCATCTCCTTTTTAACTCCATTAGCTATTTTGCTAAAAAAAAAAAAAAAAAATCAATTACAAATCTGTCTATTTAGCCATTTTAGCCATCATCTCCAAAAACTGGAATTGGGTACAATCTCCTTTTCTTCAAGTACCGGTGCATCTCAGAGCCTCCTTTGATAACAATAAACTGAAATATATCAGAGTTGTTTTTCATTAGGTCACAGTAGACCACAATACAGTGATAAACAACCTATGGCCTATAAATTTAACTATCTTGTACTATAGTGAATGTCAACTTTAAATATTAATCTGTAGGGGAGAAAAATTATGTACACTTTTTGAGGTAATTTGTGTGTGTGTGTGTGTGTGTGTGTGTGTGTTTCTCCTTTTGGGCAATCTTACTATTTTTTCATTATGCTACAAATAGTCTAGTATTTTCTACTCTACTGAGACTTTAACTGGAGGAGAAATAACTGACAAGGAATATAGGGAATTTATTTATTTTTGTTTACACAAACAAGATCAACCTTAACAAGGATTTACTCAATCTGTACTATTTCCATGTTTACAGACCATAGGATAGAATCTGCATGTTGATTATTATTTAGGTTTTTGTAAATTATTCCTATCTTCAGTCTTTAAAATGTCTACAAGAACCACTTGGAATGTTATAGAAATCTTGATGATTTCCTATTGCAACTATCCCATGTATAGCTTAGAAACTGAATTAATTTATGATAACTTTATATTATTTTGCATGCTCAGAGATAGCAAGATTTAAAAAACTTTCTTTGTATATGCCATTCATACTTGCTGCATTATTAAAATTATACAGCTTATTCAAATCCTTATCTTCTGTATTTTACTTAGTCTACAAAAAAAAAAAATATGGTAATAATTGGGATTGAATTCAGACTATTTCCAACTGAACATTTTCCTCCTCTTCAATGGATTCTTGCCAAGTATTTTCCTGTCCCCCTCCACTGACAAAGGGACTGCAGAATCTGCTTATAAATTACTTAAATTTCTATGCTTGTGCTTAAGCATATCTCTGTGTGCTATCTATATACTCAGTATACTTATTTTTCTTCCCCTTATCTTTTGTTTAACCCACGCATCATTTACTTTCATGAGCTAATAATGAGTACATAACCATTGTTTGCTGAGAAAAAATGATTAAGATTATCCCTACTTATTGATCATACCTTGAGAATCTTGCACATAATCTCGTAAATTGAAAATGTTTTCTCTGCTCTGGTCCAGTCCCAGGTAGTCACCTTTAAAAGATGAGAAACTAATATGTCATTTGTTTTAGGAAGATAACCCTTATTTATCATTATATTATTTATTCATTATGGTACATAAGGCAAACATTCACATATGTATGCTTTAGCCTCTCTGTTATGAAGTTTTCTCATAAAGGTCTATATGTAATTTTTTGGTTTCCTCTCCTTCATGCTTTATTACTATTTATCTTTTGTAACAAAGGTTTTACATTATATACAACAATTTCCATTTGCCCAAAATATCTATGTAACTCTATGTATTTTAAATAATGGGTGTATTCTCTTACATAAAAATAGTGCATACTTATATTTTACACATACAGCGTTTGTTTTTTTTTTTTCTCCTCAGTTCATTACCAGCTACATGTGGTGAAGAATACCACATAACAACACTAGCTTTAGTTTTTAAAAATACATAATTTATATTAGGAAGTCATTCCAGGAGGTGAACACTTTTTGACATTGTGAAGCACCCAAACTATGAAGATGTTATTTCACTTAAGTTTTAAATAGTCATAAGAAGCTTTTAGAGTAGAAATAGAGTATATATATATATATATATATATATATATATCATATATATCATATATATATATTTATATTTATAAATATATATATTTATATTTATACAAGAACTGGGGTACAGGCCAGATTCGCGGGAGAGTGAGAGGATTCACCAGAGACAGAGTGGGGAACAGAACAGGCAGACTGACGAAATACATTGCTGAGGGGAGCAGTGGGCGAGACAGGAGAGGTCTGTTTGCCATGTGGGACCCTCACCGGCCTGCCGGGATTGAACCGGCACTGCAAAGGCTGCAGACAGCCCCACAGCACTGTGCTCAACCACCTGCGCCACTAGGGGAGGCCCAGTAAAATATATATTTATAGCTTTTTTCCTTGCTTTCTTGGTGATGTGACTTTGTGTAGATGTACACATTCAAAATAGCAGCAAGTTGGACCTCATAATTCCTAGATCCTCTGAATTGATAATGAGTGCGAGTAGTCTGCTATTTGATATTTATATTTGATATTGTTTATTGAGTATCTGCTGTTGTATAAGGTACATGTTTCTGAAAGCAAGGCCTTAGGTGCAACAGGTACCCATGCATACATATATAATACAAACCCAATGAGTAGGTTAGAGGACGTAATAGATTATAAAAAATAAGATTTCTTAAATAGACTTTTGCCACATAAATGAATTTATTTTTTCTATCATAAATGTCTACATGAAATACGCTCATGTTTTCCAAGAGTTATGAAGAAATGTGTAATGCTGAATATAGGTCTATAATACGATATTTTCAGAAAGATTTGGAGTGCTTTCTAATTTTTTCTATATCTTACTTTGAAAATACATTGATAATATGCTATTTGTTTTTGTGACACTGATGCCACAGTGTTGTGATAAAATTGGGTAAATAAAAAATTTTGGATAAAAACACTTACTGGAGGTGCCAGAAATTTGTAAAGACATGAGCCCCTGAGAGCTAAAAATGTTGGAGAGTACACACGATCCTGAAGTGAGTCCTGCTCCCGTGCTTCACACCAGCCCATGTATACTATCTGCAAGAAATTGAATACACTTAATTGTAAAATAAATGTCATTGCAGATGTCTTCATGAACTCTTTGTATATTGTGACACTTTAACTTTTATAAAATTATCAATTTGATGCAAGGAAGTATATTAGCAATAATTTAACATTAATAAGTGAATCTAAACCACATTAAATTATTGACATCATACTTTTGTCAGCATTTATAAAATGTTAGTTTATGCAATTCACCACTATCCTTATTACATATTTAACTGATCCCACCAATTTCCCAATTAGTGACCTTTTGTTGTATGGGAATATGCTCCCAAGATAAATATTTCAGTGGACAAAGGTGATAGGTTATGAAGATATTGTTGATGTGAATATCACTAGTGTTTTTACCACATCTCCCCTGGGATGACAACGTTTCTCATTCCAGTCACTAATTTTCAATGAATAAGTACTTTTCAAGCATCCATATGTTAAATGTTAGTGATAACAATTATTTTGTCTCTAGCTTTTAAATATGGAGAGTCAATTTATTTATTTTTTATTTTTTATTTAAATATTTTATTTTATATAATTCTTACATCTTTTTTTTTCATCTTTGCACAATGTATGCATTTTCATTTTGGTTATATTTCCCATACAATTGCACCCCCTCCTTATTTTGACTTATGGAGAGTCAATTTAAAAAAGAAACATGATAGATAAACCAACCCTCTTTTCATCATTTGATTGGCAATTCCTGCTCTTTTAAATAGGATATGTATTGTCTAACTCTTTATTATTAATGTATTACTTTGAAAACTGTAACATATGTATCTATTAATAAGGACTTTACCCCTTAAAGATCATATAATGATAATAAATTATAATCATAGATAATTTGTATTGCTAACATGACCAGGTAGATTCTTAGTCAGATAAAATGATAGTTTAAAAAGAGCAAGAGTAGTTTATTAGTTGTCCATACCATAAAGAAAAATAACTTTGACTTAGTTAATGTGTGTGTGTTTAAAAGTTAGTTTCCACTGTCAGTTGTCATGCATCAATAATTGAGTTAAAATAAAAGTAAGAGGATAGTTTCCATTTTCAGCTGTTATGCTTTATGCAATTCAGATAACCCATTAACTGAAATTGCCTTGGGAACCTAGGAAAAAATTGTTTTAATGTGCTTAAAGCACTGGGTAATTTACAAAGTACTAAAGAATAACCAGGAAAAAAAAAATCCACATGAAGAATAACAAAGGTAAATCTCAAAGTGGGTCAATTTTTGTCATTGAGGTGCTTTTTAATATAGAAGTGGTTCATAATAGAATGAGTTTTTGTTATTCTCATAGATATAAGGCATACTATTAAAGTCTAGGACACTTCAAGAGTAGCAGCTTTACTACAGATGTTCTGCTTTTATTTCTGATCAAATATCCCTAAATCTCCAGAGATTACAGTTCTCCCTGGAGCCTCTCTGAAGGAAATGGGAATTCTCTCTGATGATGATATTATCTCCCTATACCTCAATTTATTTTCATAGAAACTTTTTCTGTACAAAATAATTATAACCCAAAATACAAGGAAATAAGGCATTACAAAGTACATCAGGAGACTAATATAAGTAACAAAGACAGTAGACAGCAGAACCCAACATTTAGTCACTCCAGATATTGGAATTTTCTAGCATGGGCATTAACTGTGATATGTTTACTCTTTAAAAAACCAATGGAACAATCTTGAAACATTTATCAGACAACATGACATACCATATTTTATTATTTTAAATGTTTATTGAAGTAATATTGGCTTACAACACCATATAGATTTCACATAGACATCATTATAGATCAACATCTGTATGTACTCTATTAATTTTACCAATAAAGATCTATTCATCATATAAAATTGGTTCCTTTACCTCAAAAACTGGTTTTTGTTTTATCTGTTCACTTCTTTGCATTCTCTATATATGAGTGAAATCATATCCTCATTAATTCACAAAACATAATATCCTCCAAGTCCATCAATGAAGTTACAAAGGGTAAGATGTCACCATTTTTATGTCTGAGTTGTATTTCCTAGTTTGTAAACATAAATTCTTCTTTATCCAACAATTTGTAGATGGACACTTAAGTTGTTTCCAACTATTAGCTATTATAAATGATGCTGTGAATAACATGGAGATCCATGTGTTTTTGCTTTCTTTGGGTAAGTACCAGAAGTGAATAACTAATTTTTTTATGGAATTTCTACTTAAAATATTTTGAGGAGTGTCCATATTGTTTTATAATGACTATAATAATTCACATTCCTTTTACACTTCATAATTGTTTCCTTCTCTTTAAGTCCTCTGCAACATTTTCTGTTTTTATCTTTTAGATAATTACTATTTTCAAAGGTGGCAGATGATAGCTCATTTTGTTTTATTTACATTTCCCTAATTTAAGAGACAATGAACACTTTTTATGTGTTTGTTGGTCATATGTATGTCTTCTTAGAGAAGTATATATTTAGATGCTTGCCCAAATTTTAATTAGGTTGTTTTTTGATGTTGAAGGTTAAAAGTTTTTATAAATTTGGATATTAAGTCCTTGTTAAATGTATCACTTTCAAATATCTTTTCCTATTCAGTGGGATGCTTTGGCATTTCGATTATAATGTATATCTGACATAACATATTTTAAAATACCAATTAGAAGCTGGAGAAATATGTACTTAGAAAACATTGGTGTAGTAAAAAAAAAATAAATTAGAAGCAAATGAAGAAATAATTAGTGAATTGAAATATAGAAAAAATATATATCTAAAATTATGGATAGAGAACCACATATTTGAGAAAAAATGAGAGTAAGAAAAAGGCATGGTGTGTTTGGAAGTATACAACACTTTTAATTTTAGTACCAAGCAAAAGAGATGAGTGGAAATAAGCAGAAGATATATTTGAAGAGACAATGGTGAAAAATTTCCTCAAATAGATAAGAAAAAGATCGATTAAAAATTCAAATATTTAACATTATGTTTTATTAGACAAGGATATATTTTAAAATCTTTAAAATAATTATTTCAGTTCAAGTGATAATATCTATTTTTTCTAAAAGGCATAAGATAATAAAATAGCTGTTCTGATTTTTGGGGGTTATAGCTTCCCTCAGCATTCTTTCAAAGTCAAGGAAGAAGGAGGAGTGTAGAAAAAGGTGTAAGTAGAGGTTCTTTGCTTTGTTCCTGGGAGGATAATCTCAAAGTATTACAGAGAGACACTGAACAGAGAGGGTCCTGGGAAATAAGAGTGCTGCACATGACAAAAGGACACTGCGGAAATTCAATTTCATATAACAAATGGAGACAACTGGAAACTGCAGTGAGGGTGGAATATTTCAGTGCAAATTTTTGCTAATGAGTTTGACTAGTTAACATGGGATGGGGAGAGCTTCTTAGTGTGGAAGTACACCCTTAGCTTTTGGGGGGAAATGTTTGGAGGAGCTGGGATGTGCCAGATATTCCAGGTACCCAGTAAAGATGACAGGTCCAGAGCTGTACTCCCAAACCCCCACCACATGTTATGTTCCATAACATCTGGAAATATAGAGAAGGGCTATAAGTGTTGACACAACATTAGTCATTTCCCCCACACTACTTTCAAAGTTATTGAATCCCTCCACGTCCCTCTACAACTCCTTGACTCAAAATCACAGATAAATTCTCCCTGAAATTCCATGCCAGCAAAAACTCAAAAAATTAAAAAAGAGCAAAGCAGTGTAATATGCTGGCATGAGGACATTCTATACCAAACAGGAAACTTAAAAAAAAAAAAATAGAATAAACAGGAAATCTACAAAATGGGAATACAGAAAAAAGCAACACTTGGAACATTGAGTCCTCAAGGGAATATTTGACTAAAGAGAGAGAAATACTTTTATAGAATCACACAGCTAAGACATGAAAGATCTTTCCTTCCTATCAGATTCAGAGTTCAAAATTGTCTTGACTAAAAAAAAAAAAAAAATCGAAGAAATGGAAAAAGAAAAGCACAGAAATATTGACCAACCAAAGATATACAAGAGAACAAGGAAAAACAAAATAAAGAATATAGAAATTACAGTTTTATTTATTTATTTGTTTGTTTTTTTGTGGGACCCTCACCGGCGGCCTGGGAACGAACCGGCGATACAGAGGCTGTGGGCAGCCTCACAGCCCAATGCTGAATGCTTCGCCACCAGGGGAGGCCCAGAAATTACAGATTTAAATGAGAAAACAACAGATACAAGATGCAAAAGACTAATAAAGTAGATTAAAAAAAATTATCTGGAGCATGCTATGGAAAAAGAACAGACCACTCAGGAGACTGAATCAGTAACATTGAAGATGGTAATGCATATAATGCATAGAATCCAGGTGAAAGAAGAAGATAAATATCAAGAAAAAAATAAAGCAAAACTGAGAATTATTGATTCCAGGAGGAAAGGCAATATAAGAATAATGAAAATTCCAGGGCCTCCCCGGTAGCGCAGCGGTTGAGCGCTGGGTTGCGAAGCTGCCCGCAGACTCTGCAGCACCGGTTGGATTCCCGGCACTCCCTGGCCACCGGAGGAGGGTCCCACATGGCGCGCAGACCTCTCCTGCCGCCCGCTGCTCCCCTCAGCAGTGTACTTCGGTCCTTCTGCCTTCTCTGTTCCCTGCTCTGACTCTGGTGAATTCTCTCCCCCTTCTGTGCTTCTGACTATACCCAGTGCTTGTATAAATAAATAGATAAATAAATAGATACATAAATAAATAATATTAAAGAATAATGAATATTCCAGAAAGGAATTAGAGACGGAAGAGAAAACCTATTCAAAATAAATGATAGAAGAAAACTTCCCAAACATAATGAAACTTATAAAAAGACACACAAATGTTAAATTTCTAAATGCTCAATTCCAGAGAAGAATATTGAAGATGGCTAGGGGAAAGAAGAATATAATCTATAATTTCCCCATCATGTATATAACTAACTTTCCAGAAAACATTATGGGCTAAGGGAGGATAGAATGACATATTTAAAATATTTAAAGATAAAAATTGCCCACCAAGAACACTATCCTGCAGAAAAGTATCCATCTTAGTAAACAAGGCAAAAGTTTAAAATAAAACAGAAGTAAAAGAATAAAATATTAAATAAAACAAATCAATTATGAGACAATGAGAAAGAAAAAACAAAATCAATGAAAAATAGAAAGTACATAATATGGTATTAAAATGTAACCAATATATTATAGTAAATATGCAATGGGTAAAAAGAATAAATGTGCTCTCCAAAAAGATTTTCACATTTGCTAAAATAAGTCCTGTATTCTGTATCTATAAGACATATCTTAAAACATAACAGTGCAGAAAGCTTGTAAATCAAGGAAATTTATGCTTCAGATAGTAATCATTCATATAAATAGATTCATTTCATAATAATGAAGCTTCAAATTTGCAAAAATTATGTAGTAATGCTTAAATTCCATATATCTGAAAACATAATTTTAAAAGTTATAATTAGAATTGACAGAATAACAACAAAATAAATGGGCAAATTGTTAATCTTATGATAGTTTGTCCCTAGTGATTTAATAATCAAATATAAGTGAAAATACATTAAACTATAGAAGTTTTGAATTATACAGTTAATAATGTGCCTAAGTGACATTATTGGACACTAAGCTCAACAAAAATTGACTACATATTCTATTTAAGAACCACACAAAATTTCTATATTTTGGGTGAAACAGCAGTTCTTAAATAAATTTTATGACGCTAAAGATATGACATACTTCTTCACATATATTTAAAAATTAAGTACTCCATTTTCACAGCTCAAGGTAAAAATCATAAAGGGAGTTAGAAAATAGAATGAGCTAAAAGGTAATGAAAATAATAATCAAATTCAAGGGATTTACCAAAGTCTACTCTTAGATTTTACAATCTATATACATGTATGTTCCAAGTATGAAAATCAGTAATGCTGCATATCAATAAGTTATGAATGGAGGGAGGAGGCAATACAAAGTACAATGAGAAAAGAAACTAATGGATGGAGAATTAATGAAATGGTAAAGAATTATACCATCACTATCCAGTAATAGGTATTCAATAAAATCTAAAGTAATTCTTAATAGAAACTAATAACCAAGAATAACCATGGCATAATATCAACTCCTATAGACAATAAAATCACTTTAAAAGATATTACAATAACTTTCTCCAAATTGAAAATCTCAATGAAATACATTAATTTCATGAAAAATACCATAATGCATGTAGGAAGATTTTTTTTTTTTTAATGAACAACCATTTAGCTATTAAAGTGATCTAATCCGTAATTTAAAACATCCCGACTAGAAAACCAAAGGTCCTTTAAATCTACCTACAATCTCCATTAAACTTTTCAGGAAAACAATTTAACATTTGAAAGTTTTCTGGGAGCACAATAAAATAATTATCAGTTCCCAACTCAATTAATGAGGTCAATGTGACTTTAACAACAAAACTGACAAGGTTGTTAATTTTGTAAAGGGAAATTAAAAATAAAATTAAACAATTCTAGGAGGAATAAAACTCTAAATTTCTTAACCAAATAAATGCAATGCTATATAAAAGAATCAGTATAATTCACACATGAGAAAAATGATTAAAATCTTAGAATGATATCTGAAACTGCAGAAAGAGGATTCAAAGAATACAAAATTAATTAATGAAAGTTTTAAAAAATCGAGAGAACTTCTTAATCTAAATGCATATTTAGATTAAAATATTTTAAGCTTTACATTGCAAAAACATACACTTAATATTGAAATACTTAAATCACGTGAGATACAGGAATATCTGCTTTCCCTATTAATAATCAACCATAAATTTTAAGTTTTACCCAATTAAGTGTTAAAAGAAAAATATAAGTATTTACCTTAAGAGAAAAATAGCCTTTATTTTCAAATAATTATAAGAATTTATATTAGAAAATATAAAATTATTTTAAATAACTACTATTATATATGTTTATTAACGTTACTGGATACAAAATCATAATTCAAATTAATTTATATCACTAAGTATCCTACCTAAATAAGACTAACAAGATTATGAAATGTTAAAAATATTAATAAACTGTATAACCTATAATAACATCTACAGATGAATATAGTGATAAATTATGATATAATAAAGTATTACAATATAGCAAAAAATGTAGTAAATGGTGTTTATGGAACAATATGAATAAATCTCATAGAATTAAATAATATTTGAAAGAAAAAAATTTAGAATAATACATATATATGCATATATGTATACATGTTATTTGATTTAAATAAACAATAATGTTTTAAATGAATTGTTACTATAATATATGATAAAATATATTTAGTTTTGTTAAAAATTATCAAACTGTCTTCGAAAGTGGTCACACTCTTTTGTATTCCCACCAGGAATGCATGAGAATTCCTATTTGCCACATATTTGCCAGCATTTAGTGGTGTCAGTGTTCTGGGTTTTGGCACTGTAATTTGTGTGTGTTGGTTATTATTGGTAATTTCCATTTCCCTGAGTGAAATATGATATCAAGCATCTTTTCAAATGTGTGTTTGCCCTCTGTATATCTATTTTATTGAGATATCTATTAATGTTTTTGATCCATTTTTCAATTGTGTCTTTCATATTCTCACTGTTGAGTTTTTTTTTTTTTAAGGGAAGAATTTTTTTTTTTTTAAGATTTTATTGTACAGTCAGAAGTGCGGGAGGGTGAGATAATTCACCAGAGCCAGAGCAGAGAGCAGAGCAGAGGAGGCTGACTGACAAAGTACACTGCTGAGGGGAGCAGCGGGCGGCAGGAGAAGTCTGCATGCCATGTGGGACCCTTGCCCGATGGCCAGGGATAGAACGGGAGCTGCAGAGTCTGCAGGCAGCTTCACAACCCAGTGCTCAACCGCTGCGCCACCTGGGCAGGCCCTCTTAATGTTAAGTTTTAAGTATAGTGTGTGTATATTGAAAAACAATCTTTCATCAGATGTGTATTCTGTAAATATTTTATTCCAGTTTGTGTACTTTTGTATTTACTTATGCATATAAGAACACAGCCCAGAGATGTTGGGGTGAAAGGATTCACCAGAGACAGAGTGGGGAACAGAACAGGCAGACTGATTGAAATACACTGCTGAGGGGAGCAGTGGGCGAGTCAGGAGAGGTCTGCTGTGCCATGTGGGTAGCTCTCTGCCAGGCTGAGTAGCGAACTTGTGTTGCAGAGGCTGTGGATAGCTTCATAGCGCTGTGCTTAACCCATTGCACCACCATGGAGACCAGTTATTGCCTTTTTCAGAACAAAGACTACATTTAATGAAATACAGCTTAGCAATGATTTTTTTTTTTTTTTCAGTCATGTCTTTGGCGTTGAGTTAAAAAGTAATCAACATTTTCAAGGTAACCTACACATTCTCTCACATTGTACTCTGGGAGTTTTGTAGTTTTGCACTTTATATTTAGCTTTGTGATCCATTTTGAATTAATTTTGTGAACAATATAAGGCCTATGTCTAGATTGATTCTTTAGCAAGAGAATGTCCAGTTGCCACAGCTTCATTCCATTTGTTAAAAAGATTTCTTCTTCCTTGTATTGTCTTTGTTACTTTGAAAAATATTTACTGAGTATATTTGTGTGGGTCTATTGTTGGTCTCTCTATTCTGTAACTTTGATATATTTATCCTTTTTTTCCTTTTACTCAATGTCATTATAGTAAGATATGAAGCGGGGTAGTGTCAGTTCTCCATATTTATTCAACTTCATTGTTAGGTTTACCACTCTAGGTATTTAGTTGCTACATATACTTTACAATCAGTCTGTCTATATCCTAAAATAAATTGCTGAGATTTTGATTGGGAATGACAAGATTTAATAATGATCATTTTTATATATGTATTCCTATTGTTTTGGGCCCAAAGGGGAGGGACAATTATTAACATGCAGCAATGTATACATAATAAATATTGAAACTGAAGAGATGACACATTTTTATAGCATAACTCAAAACACACTTAAATCCTTGATCTCTGTTAACACATGTCCACAAATTGTCTCTAACATTTTTATTAAAGTAAAAACAGATAGCATGCTTGCCTGATATCCTTCTGATAGTGTGCTCTTTGCTCCATCAGCAACAGCATCATCTGGGAACTTATTTGAATTTCAAATTCTCACATGCCATCACAGAATTGGAAACCATTGGCATTAGAATGCAGTACTCTGTGTTTTAACAAACCTTATAGCTAATGTTAATGCTGCCTCAATTTTGATTATCTTTAACCCTAAACAAAAAGCAGATGGTCTAATCAGATTATATTCTAACAGCTGGTAAAGTAGGTTCCTATTGAAAACAGTGCTTGTTACTTATAATAAAATAAACCATAATAAAAGCACTCTAATATTTAAAAAATTAAAAAAAATGATAGGTTGTGGATAAACAAGGTGTTTCCAAATAGAACAATGATGAGAGACTTGTTGAACGTCAGTTTTGCTTTCAGGAACAAATGTAATAAAACAAGAGACAAGTTTAAAAGGAAAGACAGGGGCCTCCCTGGTGGTGCAAGGGGTTAAGCCTCAGTACTATGAAGCTATCTGCAGCCACTGCAGCATGAGTTTGATCCTCAGTCAGGGAGATACCCACATGGTGCAGCAGACCTCTCCTGCCTCGCCTGCTGCGCCCCTCAGCAGTGTATTTCAGTAGACCCATCTGTTCTTCTCCCCACTGACTCTGGTGAACCCACTCACCCCACCCCCCTGCATTTCTGGCCTGCATTCCAACTCTTGTTTGCATAAATAAATAAAATACATATTTAAAAAATACAGGTAGAACAACACATTTCAAAGGGCTTTGCACACAAAATCCTATACAGTACAGCTCCTAATACAAAGGAAAGTTCAGAGATGTGATCTCCTCAGCGCCACTTCCCCCTTCATTATTTGTCTTTGGAAAATAGCTGCTGCAGGACTAAACCAATTTGAAAGGTTTAGGAAATACACGTAGGATTTCAGGACTCTTGAAGGAAAAAAAAGTCAGCAAGAACAACAGAAAAGTATAAATAAAATATTTCATTATTTTGTAAGTGGAAGTCCAATTTTTCTAGCACCATTTGTTGAAGAGGCTTTCCTTGTTCAAGTGTATCCTCTTGACCCATTTGTCATAGATTAGGTAACCATATATGTGTGGCTTTATTTCTGGGTTTTTATTTATTAATTTATTTATTTTTTAAATTTTATTTTTATATTCCCCATACAATTGCAACCCCCTTATTTTGACCCCAAACCCTCCTTTCCCCGCCCCCTCCCCATAGTGTGTCTCTGGTTTATAGTTGTTTGTTGATTTTGATTTTTTTCTTTCTTATAGTTATTCTTTTTCCTGGTCCCTTATTTAGGTTTTCTAGATTCCTGCTATAAGTGAGACTATCTTGTATTTTTCTTTTTCTTTCTGGCTTTTTAAATTTGATTCCAGTATTCTGTGTGTCCATTTTTACTCCAGTACCATGCTATTTTCATTATTATGGCTTTGCATCATAGTTTGAATTCTGGAATGCTAGTAATACCTCCATTCTTCTCCATTTTTAGTCAGGAGAACATTGGCTATTTCAGTGTATTTCAGTAATATTTGTTACACATCTTTGAAGAATGACATTGAGGTTTTTATTGGATGGCAGTGCATTTGTGTTTTGCCTAGCATAGGATGGCCATTTTGATAATATTGATTCTTCCATTCCATGAGCAGGGAATATCTTTGCATTTCTCTGTGTCTCCTCTTATTTTAAGAATTTTGTTTTTATAATTTTCCTTGTATAAGTTCACTTCTGTTGGTAGGTTTATTCCTAGGTATTTAATATTTTTGATACAATTGAGATTGGAATGGTTTTCTTAACTTCTTTCTGATCTTCAGGCCAATTGTTTGCATATAGGAAGGCTAATGATGTTTTGTGCATCCTGCCACTTTACTGAACTGGCTTATTGCTTTAATTAATTTTTCTGTGGATAATTTATATATTATCAATCCATCTGTAAATAATGATAGCTTTACTTCTTCCTTGCCAAAATGGATTAATTTTGTCTTTCTCTTGCCTAATTACTCTATTTGAGATTTTCAGTACCATGTTGAATAGCAGTGTTGAAAGTGGACATCCTTGTCTTATTCTGGATCTTACTGGAAAGGTTTTCAGGTTTCCTTAGTGAGAATGATGCTGTCAAATGTCGCTTTTATTATGTTGAGATATGTTCCTTTTATCCCAAGTTTTTCAAATATTTTCATCATAAATGGGTGTTGAACTTTATTAAATACTTTCTTGGCATCTATTGATATGATTATGTGATTTTTATTCTTTTTGTCAATGTGGTGAATTGCTTTGACTGATTTTCAACAAACCTTGTGTCACAGGAATAAGTTTTACTTGGTTATGGTGTATAACCCATTTGATACATTGTTGAATTTGGTTTGCTTTGCTAAGATCTTATTGAGACTTTTATTTAAATTTTTGACTTAATACTTCAGACATTTATCAACTTACATTTTGAAGGTTAGACGTCTGAATTAAATGTCTTGAAACCTGTACAGGAGAATCCCTCTGAAACCTATAGAGGAGAATCCTTTGACTCTTCCTCAATTCCAATTGTTGCGACCATCAGTCCTTGGCATTCCTTGGCATTAGCTGCATCACTTTATACTCTACCTTCTTTATCATTTGCCATTCTCCCTTTGTGTCTGTGCCTTCATATAGCCATTCCCCCTTTTCAAATACCAGGTAAATGGATTTGGGGTCCACCTTAATTATCTCATTGAAACTTGATGACATACACAAATATCTTAATACAGAAGAGGTGACTTTCTGAGATATTGAGAATTAGTACATCAGCATATGAATTTGAGGGATAGAATTCAATCCTTAAGAGTCATTTTGGATTTTCCCTCTTTCTCTTCCTTCCTATCCCATCAGTGTAGTAAAATAAGCATGGGGCATCCTCTCAGTCAAAAGGATGTTGTTCTTACTTTGGAAAGATAAGAGATAAGCTCTAACTAATTAGGGTTATCAGCAGGATTGACTTTGGCAGGCTATATCCTGGGCTTTACAAAGACTCATGTTTGCTAAGCCCATGGATAAGAGACCAAGAGACAATCTTAATATGAAGGAAAATGCAACTTTTCACAAATAACATATTGAGCTGACTATGTAGACAGTCTCTAACTTACTGTGGTTTGTTACTTAGGATTTTTCAACTTTACTGTGTTGTAAAACCCATACGTGTTCATTAGAAACTATACTTTGAATTTTGATCTTTTCCCCCAACTAACAATAGGCAGTATGATATTTTCTTGTGATGCTGGACAGCAGCAGTGAGTTGCAGATCCCAGACAGTCATTCCATCCAAGGGCAAACGATCTGTCCACTTTAGTGTACTGCATTGCCAATGCTTTCGACTTATGCTGTATACAACTTATGCAAGGTTTAGTAAAATGTAACCTCATTGTAAATCAAGGGATATCTGTAATACAACAGAGTTTTTGGGCCTAATGTCAATGCTCTGCAAAGTAGGAGATTTTTTTTTTTTTTATAAGCAACATCAGGTCTAGAGATAGTGGTTCCAGTTAAATGAAAAACTTTGATAATTTGGCATGGGAATGGTACACCTGAATTGGGATTAGCTTATAAATAGCAAAACAGATTTGAATGGCTGGATACAATAAAGACAACCTATGGAAATCTAGGTGAAGAGAAAAACTGAAGAGAGAAAGAGAGGACAGTTCTTAAAATATATGAAGCTGAGGTTTAGCATAAGTTGAAACAGGCAGTGAAAATTCCCTGGTAGTTGCAGAGTAAAATGACTTTTAAAAACATTTTATAAATGTAGTAGAATATTGGTCCTCTAAGCTATTAACATGCTATTCTCCATGATCTGTATATATAACCATAAATGACAAAAGAAACATTTTTAGCTGTGATTAAGTCAATAATCTTGATGGGGACATTAACCTGAGTTAGCCAGTAGACTTACTGTAATAGCAAGGGTCCTTATAAGAGAAATGTAAGAGATTCCGAGTCAGAAAAAGGAGAGAGTATAGAATGATATACTATAAACAGTGGGAATGATGATTCCTTGGAGCCTCCAGAAGGAGCGAGATCCACTTGCACCTTGACCCCAGTCCAGACTGCACACCTGATATTAGATTTCTGATTTTTAGTACTGCAAGAAAACAAACCTGTATTTTTTTAACCACTGAGTTCATGACACTATTAAAGCAACATTGTCATATTGTTAAAGCAATATAATCAGGGATACCTAAATGTTGAATTTGAATTTTTCTGTGCCTATTTTTGAAAGGCACAGCACTCTCTGTGCCCTCCAAATCCAACCAAATTTGTGCATTATAACATACTAATACATATTTTGTATGATAAAAAAATTGTGTGTATATGTGCTTGCATGAAGAAATTGAGGAAGAAGCTGAAGTTCATTGCTAGATCAGTGTTAAAAAAATAGAAGAACAAATGTGCAAGCAGACACCATGAGGCAGTGGTATGTCAAAATAATGCTTAAGAACTCTGTACATCCTTTCCATGGAAAACAGAATTTTACCATACATGCTCATTAGGGAGTTTGGCCTGTAGGGGTGGGGCGGATGGTGGGGTTGTCATTGGTTTTGGTATTAGAGTGATGCTGGACTCATAAAATGTGTTTGGACTCATTTTTTTAATAGATTGAGTAACATAGGTATTAGTTCATCTTTGAACAGTTGGTAGAACTCACTTTTAAAACCATCTGGTCCCGGACTTTTGTTTTTTGGAAGAGTTTTGATCATTGCTTCAACTTCCTCATTTGTAATTTGTTTGTTTAAGTTTTCTATTTATTTCTTATTCAGACCTGGGTGATTATATACTTCTATGAATCATCTCATCTCATCTAGATTGTTGAATTTGTTTGCATGTAAATGTTTATAGTAACTTCTTATTGCCCTCTGGATTTCTGCCTTGTCTATTGCAATTCTTCCTTTTTCATTAATTATTATATTTCTTTGAGTTTTCCCACATTTTTCATTTTCCACTGTGGGAAAATGAAACTAGACTACTGTCTGTCCACCACCATGTACAAAAATAAATTCAAAATGGATAAAATACTTGAATATATTTGCACACTATATATCTGATAGGGGACTGATATCAAAGATCAACAAAGAGCTCAAACATCTCAACGAAAACAAATCAAACAACCCAATCAAAAAATGTTCAGAAGAATTAAATAGATAATTTTCCAAAGCAGAAATACAAATTATGAACAGGCATATGAAAAAGTTTCATTATCAGTCATTATCAGGGAAATGCAAATCAAAATCATAATGAGACACTACCTCAAACCTATGAGAATCTTTAGTAAACAAACAAACAACAAAACAGAAATAACAAACAACAAAAATAGAAACAACAAGTGCTTGCAAGGAAACCTCTTACACTTACACTACTGGTTGGAATGTAAACTGGTCAAGCCACTATGGAAAACTCTGAAGATTCCTCAAAATGTGGGACCAGCAGGTTCATTCCTAGGAATCTACCCAAAGGACACAAAAACACTAATTTGAAAAGAAACCTGCACCCCTATGTTTATTACAGCATTATTTATAATAGCCAAGATATAGTAACAAACTAAATGCCCCAAGATAGAATATATGGATAAAGAATATATATATATATATATATATATATATACACACATATATATATGTATGTGTATATATAATGAAATATTACTTAGTGATAAACTCATGCCATGTGGAAACATGGGTGGGGATAGAAAGGGTGATGCTAAGTGAAATAAGCCAGAAGGAGAAAAATAAATACCAAATAGATTCACCTATATATGGAATATAGCAAAACCAAGCAATGTGTCAGACAAAGACAAACTTTGAAAGCTGACCATAGATATGAGGTGTCTAGAAGGGGAGAGGAAAGGGAACTGGGTGGGCAATGGATTGAATGAGTTAAAACAGAGTTGGGGAGAGAGTATAAGAGTCTATGATGGAAGACTATGGGTTCTTTGTTGGTGGGAGAACTATTGTGATCACACCTGAGGGGAGAAATCATAAATTGTTCAAAAATCACAATGATATAAGAAAAGAATACTGTACTTATAAATTAAAATAAATACATTTAAAATTATAAGGACTATAAAATAAATCTAAATTGAGAGATATTCTACAATGTAAATGATCAGTATTCTTCAAAATTGTTGAGTTTATGAAAATTGAAAACAGAATATCAATCATTCCATATTGTAGGATACTAAGGAAACATAACACTACATACTCTCGTACCCTACACTGGCTCCTGAGTTAGATAAAGAACAGAATGGGACAACTGGTAAAATTCAAATAATACCTATGCATTAATTAATAGTGTGATATCACTATTCATTTCTTAGTTTCCATAATTTTACTACGCCTATGCAATACATTAACATGAAGCAAGGCAAAGTGTGGAAAGGGTATACAGAAATGTTTTTGACATTTTGACAAATATTTTGTGAGTCTGATATATATGAAATATAAAAGAAATATGAAAGAGAAACCAAAAACCAAAACTAAAATGAAATGAAATAAAATAAAATAAATGAATAACAGACCTTGTCTCATAAAGACTGTTCATAGTTACTTGGTTTTGGTTGAGATGAGTTTGGATTTTATTTTTCCAGGTATAAAATTAAATCCTATCTGGAAGAAGATACCATATCACTAACAGTCACAAAGTATGCCCATAGTTTTTACATGCAATGTCTATTATTTAATGCACTGATGCAGTTTTTAATTTTAATGGACACATGCTCACACACACATATGAGAGAGGGGAGGCATAAAAGAAACCAAAAAAAATACAATAAGCCATAAAAAGAAGACAAAAATACGAAAATAAACACAATCCAGACAACCAGGAGATAAAACAATTGGGAAAACACAAACATGTAAACACAAATAAGAGATTCAGACTTTGGAGCAATCAGAACGAGAGTTTAAAGTTGTTATGGTCAATATGTTCAAATTTTAGATAATTAGTTCAAAAATTATAGTAGATAACTAGAAAATACAAAACACTAAAACACATAGAATAACTTAAACACGATCAATCAATATTTTGATTGGCTTGAAGTTTATATACAGCTAAAGAGAGAAGTACAGAATTCTGTGAGACTAATAGTCACTGAATAAAAAAATCAACATACCAATTTTTTCCATACTAAAAAGAACATCTTTCTACTTATCCATGTGTACATGTGTGCCCACAGTTTATCAGCAAAAATTAAAAATTTCAACTAAAAGCAGCTGGGAGTAACAGATGTTACTCATGACGACAGCAATCTAAAATCATACAGAACTCAAGAGAAAAAAAAAAGTCTCTTATGTTATCTACCAAAAAGGTCTGTTTGGTGGTACCCTCATCCCAAACACCCCTCATCCAGAAACTCAGAATTAATCTCATCTATAAATCAAGGAGAGGAGATACCAATATATGTGTGCCTTAAATTACAATCATTTTTCTACTCCACCTGACTGTGATCATTTTAGACAATGAAATTTCAGACAGCACCTGACAGATCCATACAGTTGCTTGTGACACTGAGTGCGGAGATGTCTCACAAGGCAGTATGATTATGTCTCACAAGGCAATATTGATGACAGTATGTGGCCATTGCAATCACAGTGTATCTCACTAATGTGTCTATTATTATCCAGCTACCTTTTGTTGCCTCTAATTAGAACCTTTGAGGAGAGCCCTGGATATTACCTTTGAATTGGTTACCCACATTCTAATGGACCATAATATGCTTCATCACCACCTTAGATGTTATTTGGTATCAAGTTTTCCCTCCTTTTTACACCAAGAGGCCAGTCTGATTCCATTTCCTCAGTATAGTAATCAAAGCACTCTTTCTGTCCTTTTCAAAGTGTGGAACACCCTTTTCCACAACCCCACTCTCATAGTCAGTCATTGTTCGTTGATAGATATTTCAGTAGGTTATATCATTTTGGGGGTGGGGGCTTTCATAAAACTCTTGACATGTTAACATTTCTCTAAGAGATATCTTAACAAATGAATTTCAAGGAGAGTTTTAAATGGAAAAGAACTTACCAAATGAACTAAATGTACCCTGAGTGTTCTGATAAAAGCAGAAAGAAGTAATTTTCACTTTTGGTAGGAGGACACATGGTTAATTGTGAGTTTACAAATGACCCTATTGTCATTTTTACATCAGCTATAGAAAACCATCTCCTTTCCTTCTTGCCAGCTGCTTCCCTGAAAACCTCTGCTGAGCCAGCAATTACTGTAATAGCACAAAGCCACTCAAATGAGGGACCATGGCAATTACCCTGATTTGTCACCACAAAGGGTTGACTATAAAGGCTTATTTCAAGATGTTGAAATTAAGCAGGTTGGGACTATGCCAGGGTACTTTGGGGAGTAGCAATTAGAAAAGAAAGAGACACCAATATGAGCACAAGGAAGCAGGTAGACTTGGCAGAAGGGACTGAGGAAATAAGATGGCTATTTTCTGGCAACATATGTCAGTATTATCTGAAATTCAATGTTTTTTTTTTTTGTAGTAAAACAGATAAACTTTTACAGTGCTGATGCAAGTGAAAACTGGAACAATTTTATGAAACAAAATGTAGCATCATAATTCTAAATGCATATACCCAGCTCACCATCCTGAGAATTTACCTTTAGCTCAGTTTAAGCACATTCAAAATAATATATTTTCAAAATTATTTATTGCATCATTATTTTCAATTGCAAAATATTAGAAATACTCAAGCCCATCCATTTATACAATGGGATTATAGGTAGCTATATATATATATATATATATATATATACATATATTTAAAGAAAATGAGGGCATTTTCTGAGCACACAGATAGCAAAATCTCCAAATTATACTAATAAAAGGAAAATATTTGCACTAAAGCACCATAATATATTCATATTAGCTTGACATACTTATATCAAGTTGACTTTTAATAATAAAGTTGACTTTTCTCTGAAAAGGAAAATTAATCTAGGCCATATAGATTTGTGATTAAAGAGTAAAACTCAAGATTTTTCTTTCTCAAAAATTTAATGATATCCAAAGTTTCTGCATATAGAGGTAAAAATTTTTATGATAGGTAACCTGAACTTGACCCATCACCCTCTCACCAAATTAAAACGATTCACTCACGCCTCTGTTATAAACATTGAGGATACAGAGATGAGCCATTGAAGGCTGAGAATGAAAAAGAAAAAAAAAATGTTATGTCAAAAAATAAGGATACAAATCAGGGAACGTTAGACATAAATAATTTGAATGAGACTGACATATTTAATGAGATCACTATGAAGTCTCACTTTGAGTATAGGTTAGAAAGAATTGAGAGAATTCTTCAAGTGGATAACTGAGGGGTGAGCATTAAGGCAGAGGGACCAACAAAGGTAAAGTTTAGAATGCAAAGATTGTGGGGATATTTTAGGGAATTGTTGATAATGAAATACATGGAATATAACCTCAGAAGTGCAGTCTTTCAGGCTACTATAAGAACTCTGTTTTTTTGTTTTTTTGTGTTTTTTTTTCCTCTGAATATGATGGTGACTGTAGTGGCAGGAAGGCCACAGGGCAGGAAGGCCACAGAGCAGGATATCTATGATCCTATGCAGGTGGGGTAAAGGAGAGTCCTGGAGCCCTGGATGGCTTACTTAGGCTTTTATTGAGCTTGTGCATGTGGTACAGCAACCAGGTACATAGCAGACAGTGGAGCCCGGAGGCCAGGAAGCTGGCAGGCCTCCAAGGCCCTGGCAAGTCTTCACTTTGGGCTTCTCTCGCTCTTCTGGCTTTCTTTCTCCACTTCTCTCTCCTGCCTCTACTTCTCTTAGCGAATATCTCTATACTGCTGCCATGGCCCACAGAAGTAAACAACATAACTTATAACACTGTAACAAAATGCAGGTGTCCCATTAGGCAGGGCAATCCTAATTGCCAGAGGGCAGACAATCCTGAAAACCACTTACCCTAAAGTGACATTGGAATGTTTGAATATAGGAAAAACACAATCTTAGAAGGCTGATCAGTATCACTTCAATTTAAAAAAAAAGCAATAAAATAGGCAAGAAGGCCTCTGAGTATTGTTACTGTAGTGATGGAGGGAGGGAAAGCAGAGGCTTGGGGGAGCTTGGCAGCAGAGCTGGTTTTCAGAAGCTATTGGATTTAGGGCATATTTTAAAAGTAAAATTTCAGCATACAGTATGAAATAAAAAGTAAAGTTAAGGAAATATGAGTTTTTTGACCTTAAGAACCAAAAGAGGACCTCCCTGGTATCTCAGGGGTTAAAACACAGGCCTATCAAACTATTGCCAGACACTGTGACATTAGTTTGATCCCAGGCCAGGGAGCAGCCACATGGCACAGCAGACCTCTCCTGTATCGCCCGCTGCTCCCCTCAGCAGTGTATTTCAGTAGATCCACCTGTTCTGTCCCCCACTCTGTCTCTGGTGAATCTAATTACCCCCCACACCTCTGGTCTATATCCCAGTTCTTGTATGCTTAAATAAATAAGTCTTAAAAAATAAAAGAATGGAAATGGTCATTTTGAGATGGAAAAGACTTTGAGAAAATCAGCTTTGTAGGGGAAATATCTCTATTATAGACATTTTAAGACCGATAATTTTAGCCATAAAGTGGATATATCAAAAGACAAATGCAGTAAGCCATTGTGGAGCTCAAATGGGTGGTCAAGTCTTGTCATGTAGAATCTTGTTTGGTCAATTTAAGGTTGATATCTAAATGAATGGACACAAAAGAAAGAAGAGACCCAAAGTCAGGTTCACAGAGCTATAGGTGTTTCAGGGTAGTCAAAAAGAGAAAACATAAAGGCATGGGCGGAAATCCAAGCAATTTTGATGTCATGAAAGAGAAGTGAAAACCACGATCATCAAATGTGCCAAATGTCATTGAAGACGTAAGGATCATAAGAACTGAGTTTTGATTTATTTTGTTTTTTAAGATTTGTTTATTTTTACACAAGAACCACGGTACAGGTCAGATGTGCGGGTGGGTGAGAAGATTCACCAGAGACAGAGTGGGGAACAGAACAGGCAGACTGAAGAAATACACTGCTGAGGGGAGCCACAGGCGTGACAGGAGAGGTCGGCCAGGCCATGTGGGACCCTTGCCCGCTGGCCGGGATCAAATTGGCACTTCAGAGGCCGTGAACAGCTTCACAGTGCTGCGCTCAACTGCCTGTGCCACCAGGGAAGGCCCCAAGAACAGAGTTTTGATCATTGTTTTAACAACAGTGTTCATTGTGACCTTGGGTCACATTGCTATTGTATGTGGCTTAGGAGAAAATGAGAGAATAATGGAGACAGTGAACATGGTCTCTTTTAATCAATTAAATTAATTTAATTTAAATTTGCTGTAAAAGTGTATAAAGAGTAGAGTGGTCATAAGGAAAATTCAGTGGAAACAGGAATGGTGACAGCACAAGGACAGAGAGGAAGGACTGCTGGAGTCATGCAATTGGGGGAGCAACCATGATATCTAGGTGCACACAGACCACAAATGCATTCTAGAGAAAATAACCTGGACTTTGAAAAAAAAAAAAAAAAAAAAACATGTAAGTTTTGAGAACTACAGATGACCAGCAGTAAGAAGTCAGGGCTTTAGTCAGAAATACAGGAAACTGAATTCTGCCAAGTACATAATGAACATGACCATGACCGTGCAATCAGTAACAATCAAACCTCCAGAGGAGAAGATAGCCTGATCAACCATTAGATAGCTGCTTTGTGAGACCCTGATCAAAGTAAAAACTACTATCGAGGAATCCAGACCTGGAGAATTTTAGCTTATGTAATACACTTGGTCTTAAGTGGCTTAAGTCTATGGCAATTTACTATTGTAGTTGCGATAGAAAAATAATACATATTTCTATGCTGACATTTTTCAGGGAAATATTTTGAAATATCTTATCATAGAGAAAAATCTCATAAATGATAAGAAAAGAAGGTGAATATAATATGAATACTAAACAATGATCATGACAATAACAGTGAAATATTATTAAAGATATGAAATGAATAGATGTCAAGTAATATCCCTTGATTAACAAGAAATAAAATTCACAGAAAAGTAATATTAGGAGACAACAAAATACCAGCTATATATATATATATTAAGATATTATTGGGCCTCCCCTGGTGGCGCAGCAGTTGACCCCTGGGCTGCGAAGCTGCCCGCAGCCTCTGCAGCTCCAGTTCGATTCCCTGCCGCCAGCTAGTGGTTTGATCCCCGGCCGGTGAGGGTCCCACATGGCGAGCAGACCTCTCCTGATGCTCCCCTCAGTGGTGCATTCCGTCGCTCTGCCTGTTCTACTCCCCTCTCTGGCTCTGATATATTCTCTCACCCTCCCGCACTTCTGACTGTACCCAGTGCTTGTATAAATAAATAAATAAATCTTAAAAAAAAAAAAAATATTATTGTTGTTAAGGTTTTTTTTTTTATTTTTGACTATTTTCAATTTATTTCTAGTATTTCACAGTTTTATAATAGAGTCCACAGCATTCCAAATTTTCAATTTTAAACAATATAAAAACTTAAGCACAAGTAAATAGTCTTCCACTTAGACACTTTGACATTAACTTATACTTTTTAGGAAGCTGCCAGACTTAGTTCCAGATAAAAGATAAGAGTAGAAAAATCCCTGTTTTCACAGGCCTTATATTATGTTTAAAAAAGATTTATTTATTTAATTATTTATGTGTAGAAGAACTGGCGTGTAAGTCAGAGCTGCAGGGTGGGAGGTAAGAGACAATGGGGAACTGAATAGGTAGATCGACTGAAATACACTACTGAGGAGAGCAGAGGGCAAGATAGGAGAGGTCTTCTGAGCCATGTGGGTTAGCTCCTTGCCTGGGGATGGAAATCAGGCTATAGTGGTGATAGCGCTGAGACTTAAACCCTAGGCCATCAGGGAGGACACAAGGCCTTATAGTCTTAATACAGCTTGACTTTCCCAGTGGAATCCAATTTCATTTATTTTTCTTATCTGTTTTTTAAAATATACTGACAGATTCTTACTCTATTCTTACTGTATCTTACTGTATCTTATAGTACACTGATGCTCAGCTTATGCATGCATTCCAAGTCTCATTTGTTGATTAAATAAGTTGATTTTGATTTGACATATATGATATGCTCTTATAAGCATGGAGGAAATAATGCAGCAAAAGCAACAAGTCCCTACTCTTATAAGTTTGTATTTTTGTATATGAGATACATAATAAATAAGTTAAAAATGCATGATATGGGGCCTCCCTCGTGGCACAAAAGGTGAGACGCAACCTATGAAGGTGTCAGCATCCTCTGCAGCACGAGTTCTATCCCCTGCCAGGGAGAAACCCACATAGTGCAGCAGACCTCTCCTGCCTTGCCCGCTGCTCCCCTCAGCAGTGTGCTCTGGTCAAAGTGTGTTCTGTTGCCCACTCTGTCTCTGGTGAATCCTCTCACCCTTCACACCTCTGGCCTGTACCCCAGCTCTTGTATGCATAAATAAATAAATGTTTAAGAATAAAAAAAGATGCATGATATCACTTCACGTAGAGATAAGGACATGCAGATAAATAAAGCATACAAAAGAGAATCATAAGATTAATATAAAAATCCAATTCTTTAGTTAAACATTCTGAAAGATATAGCTCAGGAGTGATATTTGATCAGTCCTAAATTAAGTGAGTAACTATTTAAATGATTATCTAGTAGAAAATTTATGGGTAAAGGCAAAGTTATGTCAAGTTGTTGAGTTGTGAATGTACTTGCTATGTTAGGCAATTAACAAGGAGACCAATGAACTAGAATTCCATGAAGGAGAGAAAGGATAGTTAAGGAACTTTGACTGGTATTCATCAGGCAGATTATCTATATTTGCCACAAATTTGCCTCGGGACTAGTTGATTCTTCCATTCTTTTCTGTAATACAGTCAACAGAGATAATTTCCATTGTAGATATTATCCTGTTCAAACTCTGATTTAAATTCCTCCATGCCTCAGTAGGCTTTTGCAATAAAAATTAAGTTTCAGTGTAGGTTATAGCTTATTGAGTAGTTAAAAATGAATACATGTCATCATGACATTCTACTCTATGTCATTTTAATGGAATTTACTTTGAGAACTTACAAATTAATTATTCCACTAGATGTCTAATTTTTATTTTTAGGATAAAATCAAAATTAACAAGCCAGAAAAATTTCTATATTTGTAAAATTATCTCTTAATGCCTTGTTATGATTACCTTGCTATTACTATTTTAGGCATTCTAATCTAGACATTATAAATCTACTTCAAATTCAATAAGTGCTGCTTTTTCTAGAACTCAAAATATGTTCTTACAACATGTAGATAAAATTTACCTGGTAATTCAAGAATTGCAAAATAGCATATCTCCAACAGGTTTTACATCTGTATTATATATGCATAATGATTTACATGTAATGCATATTGTACTTATTTTTTATTTTTTTAAGTTAACCAACAATGTTTAAATACATGTTCATAATATGTAAAATAAAAATGAACATTGGAATTTCGCTCTTCTCTAACTTCTTCAGACACTTAGGGTTAACTATCTTAAAGAAATCATCTTAAAATTTTAGAAGAATTCTGTGCATATAGATATTAAAAAACAAATAAACAAACAAACTAAGCAGATGAAATCTTAGTTTTTTTTTTTTGAACTTCCATTTCTTTACACATAGACCTATTCAAGTATGCTGCTATTATAAAACTTGAAGTAAAGCTACCAAATACATATTGTCATTCTTATGTTGGTGGAAGATTTATCTTGTCATCATTTTCTATTTCTTTTTGTTATTAAAATCCTTTTAAAAATAATTATTGATCCAAATGATAGGTAAAATTTAAATTTTGACTTAATATCAAATATCCCTCCATGAATTTTATAAAAATTCACACTTTTATCAGTAGTGTATGAGAACATCTGAAGATTTGAATGTATTAGAGTAATTTTTCCATAAATAAAAAATAGATCAATGTGAATGCAATTGAAATCTGAGCTTCACAAAATATCTGTATCCATCAATTCATTAAGATTGGAGAGCACAGCAATAGAAATATTTGCTTACATTTTCTGTCTTTTTATCTACTCTACTTGATCATAATAAAATGATAAATCATTGAATTTATATAATTTCATTTGTATTTTCAAATACATGATTGCATTTATTATTGCTCCTGAAGTCATATATTTTGGTGATATGTAAGTATATGAGATCAAGGAAGACATTTATTTTACTTTATTGCAAAACTCTTTTCACTTGTCTCAAATCTCAAATTCAAGGTAACCTAAACTCATTGAGCCATCAATACTACTCTATATTTCTACACTGACCAAAACAGGTATACCTTGCCCTGTTATATAAATTTAGAAAGCCCAAATTTGAATCACAACAGTTTAACATTTTGCAACTCAACTGAAACTTTGTATTTTTTATCAATCATTACCACCAGACTCTAACTTACAGGCACACATCTGACACTTTGATTTTAACTAAAGCATTTCTCCCTTTCATCCAGGTTTTAAGCAAACTCTTTATCGTTAATATGCCTACAGTGAAGTCGTGGTAACCTTTTCTCTTGTGTTAGGCTTTCTAACATTAGGCTGCTGATTATTTTAACATCATCAGGAATAAAATTGTGAATCTAATTTATTGCTTGATTTTATGAGTCACATCTGATACAAGTTATTTGCATTTCTGTTTGCAACTGCTAGTCATAAGTGTTAAAACTCTACATTAGAAATCAGGTACTAAGTGCTTTCCCTGGTGGTGCAGCGGTTGAACGCTGAGCTGCGAAGCTGCCCGCAGCCTCTGCAACACCTGTTCAATCCCTCGCCGCCAGGGAGGGTCCCACATGGCACAACAGACCTCTCCTGCCGCGCCCACTGCTCCCCTCAGCAGTGTATTCCGTCACTCTGCCTGTTCTGTTTCCCTCTCTGGCTCTGGTGAATTCTCTCACCCTCCTGCACTTCTGACAGTACCCAGTGCTTGTATAAATAAATAAATAAGTAAGTAAGTAAGTAAGTAAGTAAATAAATAAATAAATAAATAAATAAATAAATTCTTTAAAAAAAAAGATATCAGGAACTAAATCTGAGACAGAAATTGCTGATCATGACTACGCAGTTGTCTTGAATTGTTTGCCTGCTTGCAATCCCTTCTTTTGATAGATTAGAAGCCTTGGCTTTGCACTCAAGTTTATATTGAGGATAAATCAGGTTTACCCAAAGAACATATTTGATGTCATAGACATTGTCATAAATAAGTTGGCAACATAATCATGATTGCAATTTTGATCTCCCCAGTCCAGGTCTGCTGTTTATTTCCATAAAACACACTAATTATTTATACAAAGTTGAATGTGGATCACTCTTTTGAAAAAATATATTCCAACACATTAAAGGATTAATGGGAAATAATGAAAAAGTTAACCTGTCCCTCCCTGAAAACTAGTCAAATTTTAAAGCATTCTTTTTTTAAATGACAAGTTTATTTATTTATTTGTTTATTTATTTATTTATTTGTTTGTTTGTTTGTTTGATTGTTTGTTTGTTTGTTTATACAAGAACTGGGGTACAGGTTAGAGGTGCAGGAGGGTGAGAGAATTCACCAAAGACAGAGCAGGGAGAAGAACAGGCAGACAGACCAAAGACACTGCTGAGGGGAGCAGCAGGTGAGACAGGAGAGGTCTCCCATGCCATGTGGGTTTCTCCCTGGCTGGTTGGCAATTGAGCCCGTGCTGCAGAGGCTGTGGACAGCTTCACAGTGCTGCGCTCAACCCACTGAGCCACTGGGGAGGCCTCAAATTTTAAAGCATTTTAAAGAGATATTTAATATGGAAGAATAAAATGTAACCCCAAAAATTAAAATAAAATTTAAAAATGAAGAAAAGATGAATAGAAATTTAGGGTTTGAATAAAATCATATTTTGAAACACAGAAGAGATTTTCATTATAGAAAACTGATATATTATTTGAAATACTTATTGCATCTAATAGATGCACATAAGCTAAGTATTTTTTGCATGAGTTGAGTTTGTAAAATATTCTTTTTTATGGTTAAAATATCTTTTAACTATTATCACATTAAAACCCTTAAAAAGTACAAAATGTAGCATGATGGTTTTATGATATAATATTAAGCATTTATTTTCATTATAAACTTTCTACAGTTAACATTATTTTTTCATTTGAGCTTCAGAATTTTAATAGTAACCCAAGAGTAAAAAGAAAATATGCTATATACTACTATTTAATATAAAATATACAGTGTGAAAACCATAAATACAATTATCACTTATTTTATATGTTTTTCCACTGAAAAAATCTACCTCAACACATTGCTTATGATCCAACAGAGAACTAGTCAAATATGGTACATGCAAAGTATATACCAAATAAAATTTAAAAATGAAGAAAAGATAAATAGCTATAGTTTTCCCTGATCGGTCTAATATCCACTCTTGCATACTTTGTTCTGTGCCTGGGAGGGTGGCTTATATTTACTTCATGAAGAATGTTGCTTGTCCTTTTGTTTTCTGTTAGAGCCATCATATGAGAGAAACTGGCAGTAGAAAATAGAATAGTATTCCTTCTTTTTCAATTCTTTAAAAAAGATTTATTTATTTATTTATTTATTTATTTATTTATTTATACAAGCACTGGGCACAGTCAGAAGCACGGGGAGGGCGAGAGAATTCACCAGAGCCAGAGCGGGGAGCAGAACAGGCAGAAGGACCAAGGTACACTGCTGAGGGGAGCAGCGTGTGGCAGGAGAGGTCTGCGCACCCTTTTTCAATTTTTTGAAAGAGTTTGTGTGGATAGGCACGAATTCACTGCTGAATGTTTGGTAGAATTCATTTGTGAAGCCATCTGGGCCTGGGCTTTTGTTTTGGGGGAGTGCTTTGATTACTCCTTCAATTTCACTGCTTGTAATTGGTCTGTTTAGTTCTTCTATTTCTTCTTTGTCCAGCTTTGGATGATTATATCGGTCTAGGAATTTGTCCATCTCTTCTAGGTTGTTAAATTGGTTTGTGTATAAGTGTTCATAGTAATCTCTTATTATTCTTTGGTTTCTACTAAGTCTGTTGTGATTTAACCACTTTCATTTATAATCCTATTTATACGTGTTTTCTCCCATTTTTTCTTTGTGAGCCTTGCTAGTGGTTTGTCTATTTGTTTATTTTTTCAAAGAACCAACTTTTGGTTTCATTGATCTTTTGGATTGTTTTTTTAATTTATAATTAATTTATATCTGCTTTGATATGTTCTACAAAGCCAACATTACACAAATACCAAAACCCAACAAAGATGGCACAAAAAAAAAAAAGAAAATTACAGGCCAATCTCCCTAATGAACACTGATGTAAAAATCCTCAACAAAATCCTTGCCAACAGAATCCAACAATGCATCCATAAGATAATTTACCATGACCAATTAGGATTTATTCCTGGGACACAAGGATGGTTCAACATCTGAAAAATAATCAATGTAATCTAACACATCGACAAAAAGAAATATAAAAACCATATGATAATGTCTATAGATGCTGAGAGAGCATTCGACAAAGTACAACACCCATTTATGATAAAGGCCCTTGAAATTCTCGGGATACAAGGAACATACCTCAACATCATAAAGGCCATCTATGACAAGCCCACAGCCAGTATCATTCTCACTGGTGAAAAGCTGAAAGCATTCCCATTAAGATCTGGAATAAGACAAGGATGTCCACTCTCACCACTGCTTTTCAACATAATACTGGAAGTCCTAGCCAGAGCAATAAGAAAAGAGAAAGACATACAAGGAATCCAAATAGGCAAGAAAGAAGTCGAACTATCACTATTTGTAGACAATATGATAATATACGTAGAAAACCCCAAAATCTCCACAGAAAAACTAATCAAACTAATCAATCAGTTTAGTAAAGTGGCAGGACAAAATCAATGCACAAAAATCAGTAGCCTTCCTATAAACAAACAATAAATCTGAAGAAGAAGAAATCAAGAAAACCATTCCTTTTATTATGGAAACAAAAAAAAAATCAAATACTTGGGAATAAACCTACCAAAAGAAGTAAAGGACCTATACAAAGAAAACTATGAAACACTGTTAAAAGAAATAGAAGTAGAAACAAAGAAATGGAAAGACATCCCCTGCTCATGGATCAAAAGAATTAACATTATCAAAATGGCCATCCTACCAAAAGCAATCTACAGATTCAATGCCATTCCAATTAAAATTTCAATGTCATTCTTCAAAGAAATAGAAAAAATATTGATGAAATTCATATGGAGCCACAAAAAACCCTGAATAGCCAAAACCCTCCTGATAATAAAAAAGAAGGGAATGGAGGCATCACTCTCACAAATTTCAAACTATACTACAAAGCCATAATAATCAAAACTGCATGGTATTGGAACCAGAACAGACACACAGATCAATAGAACCAAATAGAAAACCCATAAATAAACCCAGATTTATGGTCAACTAATCTTTGACAAAGGAGCGAAAAATATGCAATGGAACAAAGAAAGTTTGTTCAATAAATGGTGCTGGGAAAACTGGGTTGCTACATGCAAAAGAATGAAACTTGACTACTACCTCACACCATGCACAAAAACCAACTCAAAATGGATTAAAGAACTAGACATAAGACCTGAAACCATAAAATATATAGAAGGAAATACAGGCTAAACACTTCATGACATGCACCTAAAGACATCTTTACAGACATATCACCCAAAACAATGATAGTGAAGGCCAAGATAAACAGCTGGGACTACATCAAATTAAAGAGCTTCTGCACAGCAAAAGAGACAATTACCAAAACAAAGAGAAACCCCACCCACTGGGAGAAAATTTTTGCACCCAACACTAATGATAAAGGACTGATCACAAAAATCTACAAAGAGCTGAGACTCAACAAAACAAAGAAAATATTCCAGTCAAAAAATGGGCAGAAGAGCTAAAAGAAACTTCTCCAAAGAGGAAATACATGTCATGGAGAAAAAGGAACTCTCCTGCACTGTTTGGTGGGAGTGCAAACTGGTCCAACCACTATGGAGAGCTGTGTGGAGATTTCTGGACCTACTAAACATAGAGCTTCCATATGATCCAGCAATTCTATTCCTAGGTATTTACCCAAAGAACACAGAAACATCAATTCCAAAGAGCACCTGCACACCTATGTTTATAGCAGCACTATTTACAATAGCTAAGCTTTGGAAACAACCCAAATGCCCAAAAATAGATGACTGGATCAAGAAGATGTGGTACATATACACCATGGAATATTACTCAGCATTCAAAAACGATAAACACATGCAATTTGCAGCATCATGGATGGAGCTGGAAGGGATCATGCTAAGCAAAATAAGCCAGAAAGAAAAAGAAAGATACCGGATGGATGGTCTCACTCATAGCAGGAATCTAGAAAACCTAAATAAGAGACCAGGAAAAAGAATAACTCTAAGAAAGAAAAAATCCAAATCGACAAACAACTATGAGCCAGAGACACACTATGGGGCATGGGGGGCAGGGAACGGAGGGATTGGGGTTAAAATAAGGGGGTTGCAATTGTATGGGAAATATAAAAATAAAATTGAAAAAAAAAAAAGAAAATAGAATAGGAAGACAATCAGGTGATAGTGTATATTTTTCAACTCTGTCCCTGCAGGGACTGCTGAGTTTTGACTAGAATTATTTGCCACTGGATACATCTTGAGTCAGGGATCATTATCCACATAAATATCATTTAATGCATTTTATAATAACACCCTCCCCTTGCTGCATTAGATGTAGGTACTAGCTCTCTAAATATTTATGTATATATATGTATATATACACTTATATACGTAGTATGGCCTAGAGTTTCTGTAAATAGTTCCTAAATCCAACATATATAATTTCCCACTTTAATTTGTTTGTTACCTCTTATCTGTCAGAATCCTAAATGATATAAAAATTAGTACTATTGATTTTATGAAGAGGATGATAAATCCTATCATACCAAGTAAATGTAAAACTGGCAAGGGGGAAAGATTAAAACAACTACTTTGAGAGTCTGGAGACCAACCAAGATAGATTAAAAATTAGAAATGTTACCTTCAAAACTTGCTAGAACTTTGGGTTATAAGAATAGAAATCTGTGATTGTACTGCTTTGGTGTGTTCCTGTTCTCCATTTCCACCCTCAGTGGTAAGTGAAGATAATTCTTTATCCGCAAGATACTGAAAATGAAACACAACTGCTTTGATACCAGTGTCTGGGGTCAACTGTAGACGTTGCATAAAGTTGCACTTTGGCAGCTAAAATAGTTAAGTTGGTAGGGTACAAATGGGCCAAACTCCATAGTTTATTGGCATGTCACACCTGTGTTGGGATAATTGTCCAACAAATATCAGGTTTAACAGATTGACCTTAGAAAGAAAGTAGCTAAATAAAGGATACATATACTTGACTAACAAGGCAACTGCACACATGGAGAGGGTATACCCACCGAGTACCTTAGCAAAAACTCAAGGAGAACTTGAGAACTGGATGAGCATTGAATATACTCATTAACCAAAATAGATTAGTAGACCGTGGAAGACTGTGAGTATGACTTACACAGTCTTTTAACAAATCATTGATTAGACATTAAGTTATAGAAATACAGAGTCAAGAGCTCTTAAAGTGTGAAGGATTGACATGTATTCCAGGGGGTAAGAGGCCCACAGGTTTCCATGATTTGGGGAGCTTCCCTTGTATGCTGGATAGCAGCATTGACCACATCAGAAGGGATGCTGAGGACATTACGTTCCATAAAACATGAGTTCCAACTGTATGTTGGAAAAGTATAGCTCTACATCCTCCATGTTACTACTAAGGTGACTTCTGAAACACACAACAAATTGGAGAGCTATAAAATAAGCAGGCATAAAATGAAATACATGGCACCTTTAGTCTCAAGGGAATGCCATCACAAAAAGAGAACTCTCCAGAATTCAACAACAAAGACACATTTTTTTTCTTATCAGATACAGTGTTCAAAATTTCCATCATGCAGAAATACCAAAAATATAAGAAAACAGAAAAGAAAAACAAATGAATGGCATGAGAAATAAAAATAATGAGCAGAAGATAAAACTGAAGCTGTCAGAAATAGATAGCTGTGAAAATACTAATTGAGATAAATTTGCCATTTTTCTTGCTTTAACTTGCTTTGGAGTCCTTAATCCTCTTTTTTGATACTCCAACAAAAACAGACTGTTTTAAGTGTATTTTAATTTCTTAGGTCTCAAATGAGAAACTGTACATCACTTTCCCCATTTGTCTCCAACATTCTATGTATTTCATGTTATCTATTATAACATTTCTAAATTTTTATGCACAGTAAAGAATGAATGTTTCTGTAAGATAAACTACCCAAGGCAATATTTGTTTGTTTGAAATGTATATAATTTCATTTATTAAAGCTATTATAATTGAATGATATTATTTTCATAATATCTGATATACAAGAAGCTTACTATACTAATAGTTCATGGTGAACTAATCCACTATAACTTTTCTCCCTGCTGATTATAGGAGATATTCATTATAAAATGCTATTTTGCAGTAATTATGAGCTATGGTTTTCAGGAAGAAGAAATTTTAGTTAATAATAATTAAAATTATAAATACAATCAATTATGCCATAAAGGATATAGGGGCAGATATAGTCTGATACAGTCTGCTAGTCTAAATGGGCTCTAATGCACTGAGTAAATTAACATGACAAAAATTTACATCGAGTTGATTATCACTGCTTAATTTAACAAGACCTGTTACCCCTTTCCAAGCTTTTTGAGGAAGTTACCAATTTAAGCTGCATTGTGGTGTGTTCATAGAGAAAGCAGATGGATATGTCACAGATACAAAGAGGAAATGAAAAAGTCATCCCTAGTGAAAATTTAAGTAGGTGATATACCATTGAAATTTTAAGTCTAGACAATTAAATTCAAACAACACCAATGACTTTGGTTTAGCATAATATCTAACTTATTTGGTTCACAGATGTATTAATAACAAAAATGGTTTTAACTTTATTGAGGTATTTAGACATTAAATATACTGCACATATTTAAAGAGTAAAGTTTGATGTTTTGATATATGTGTACATCCATAAACTATCAAAGTAATCAAAGTAGTAAACCATCCATTAATTTTTAAGATTTCCTCCTACTTCTTTATCATGTACCTTCCCAATTATCAGTCAATTGGTGGTTTACTTTCTGATTTTATACTTTTCTCTGTAATTCCCACAATATTATATATATATATATATATATATATATATATATATTATAAGCTTGCAGCATATATCCTATTTTTTGCTAGTTTCTTTCACTTACCATAATAATTTTGAAAGTCATTTATGTGGAGATATGTATCAAGAATGTATACCTTTTTACCTTTAATTAATATCTCATTTTATGATACAAAACTGAGTTTATCCATTCAGCAATTAATTGAATTTGAGCTGTTACAATTTGGGGCCTGCTAACATATAAGACTGCTAAGGAGGTTTGTGCATAACTCTTTGTTTAGACATATTTTCACTTCCTAGGAGGGGCAACATAGGATAGTTGTCCATTTAATTCTTTTAATAACTGCCACTCTGCCTTTCATTGGTTGTGGCATTTTACATTCTCAAAACAATATTAACTGTACTTTTTATGAGCAGTCATAATTAAACATACAGTGAATATGAAGTAGCATTTCATTATGCCTTTAAAGTGCATGTTCTTCATATATAAAGAACTTAATAAGGAAACAGATTGGCCTACAAAAATTAAGAATGGCAACGGGCTATCATATATCAATAATCACTTTAAACCTAAGTGGACTGAACTGACAAATTAAATGGTACATGTATTTAGTGTATTTAGTTCGATCAAGAAACAGAATTCAACCTTCTGCTGTCTCCAGGAGAAATACCAAAACTGCAAAGACAGATAATAGGCTCAAAATAAAGGGTTGAAAAACAATCATACGAGCAAATGGTACTAAAAAGAAGGGACAATCATATTTACATGAGATAAGATATATTTCCAGTTAAAAAAAGTAATAAGAGACAGGAGAGGAAGTATATAATAATTAAGGGAATGATATATCAAAAACATATAACAATCTTTAATAAAGGAACACCAAAATATATAAAGCAACTATTTTCAACTCTGAAAATAAATATTGGGAAAATACATAAGTTGTGAGGAACTTCAAACCACAATCACATCAATGGACAGATCAACTAGACAGAAAATAAAGGGAAAGGATAGCCTAAAATAAAGAAATAGACTGCATGGACCTCATAGACATATACAGTGCCCTGCACAACCCAAAAGCAGCATACACATTTTTTTCTCAAGTGCACATGACACTCTCTACAATAGAGCACATTTTGAGATATAAAGCAAATACCAAAAAATTCAGAAAGTTTGAAATAATTTCCAGCATCTTCAGATCATATCAAACTAGAAATCAACATTCAAAAGATATGAGGGAAATATTTTATTTTATTTTTTAAGATTTATCTATCTATCTATTTATTTATTTATTTATGTATTTATTTATACAAGCACTGGGTACAGTCAGAAGCACAGAGGTGTGAGAGAATTCACCAGAGCCAGAGCAGGGAGCAGAGCAGGCAGAAGGACCAAAGTACACTGCTGAGGGGAGCAGCGGGCAGCAGGAGAGGTCTGTGCGCCATGCGGGACCCTCCTCCAGTGGCCGGGGAGCAGCCGGGGATTGAACAGGCACTGCAGAGGCTGCGGGCAGCTTCGCAACCCAGGGCTCAACCGCTGCGCCACTGGGGAGGCCCAGGGAAATATTTTAATACATGGAGATTGAAAAGCATGCTTCTGAAAGACCAACAGGTTACAGAAAAAATCAAAGAGTAAATTAAAAAATATACCTTGAGACAAATGAAAGTGAGCATGCAAACATCAAAAACATATGAGAAGCAGCAAAAGCAATACTATGAGAAAAATGTATAGCAATACAGGTGCACAACAAAAAACAGGAAAGAGCCCAAACAAATATTCTTCTCTCTCTACTTTGAGGAATGAGAAAAAGAAGAACAAAGAAATCCAAAATGAATAGATAGATAGATAGGTAGGTAGGTAGATAGATAGATAAGGTATAAGAAATATCAAGGGTGAAATAAATATTAAAGATAGTCCAAAGGATCAATGAAATCAATAGCTGGTTCTTTGATTAATAAAAGAGACAAACCACTAACAAGGCTCATCAATAAAACAAAGGAAAACAAAGGAAAAATAGAATCTGTAACAAAAATGGAGAAATCACAAGAGATCTTGCAGGAATTTAGAGGATAAATAGAGACTACTAGGAATATCTAGATGCTAATAAATTCAATAACCTAGAAGAGACAGACAAATTCTTAGACTTATATAATCATGTGAGACTGAATAGGGAAGAAGTACAAAACATGAATAAACCTATCACAAATAAGGAAATTTAAACAGTACTCAAAAAACTCCTCCAAAACAAGATCCATGATCAGATGGCTTCTTAATGAATTCTATTAACCTTCAAAGCTAAAATGATACCACCTATATTACTCAAATGTTTCCAAAAAAATCAAAAAAGAAAGAATATTTCCAAATGTTTTTATGAGGCCACCATCAATACCAAAAACAGACAACAACAACAGCAACAACACAATTACAAACCAATGATCTTCTTGAGCTTATTTTATCCCCATGCAATACTGTGCATATGTATTATTCTAAACCCATACTGAAAGACAGTGACTGACTTCATTCACTACTCACTTTGATAGCGCCACCTAGTAACTTTCTTGGATAATCATCTATAATAGTACTAGCAGAGCAAGCTAATCCTTTGAATGTATCCCAGTGATTGGACATTTGGGTTCTTTCAGATCTTCCATTGAAAGAGATTTGTTTCATTTCATCATGTTCAAGAGTTAGTTTGATTCTTTAATCTGAAGACTCGTAATTCTAAGTCTTCATCTCTCTTCATATTATTTTCTGTCACAGGTCTCTCCATTATTTCTACTGTATTCATTTTTTTTTTAAACTTCTCATTCTAAGCTTCCAGTCTTAGATTGTCTTTCACATGTTTTACCTTTTTCTATGTGCACTACATTCTGATGATATTTTCAGATACATTACTTCCAGTTACATATTTTGTATTTGCTTTGTTATTCAGTGAGTTGGTTGATTTTAATTTAACATATACTCTTTTCTACATTTTTTGAAGTTTTCTTTGGTTATTTTGCAAATCTCCATGTTCAACCCCTGTTCTTGACTTGAAATTCTATTTCTTTGTTTTAATAAACACATAATAATTAAAATAATTTTAGATTGTTACTTAATCTTTAGGTTTTGCTTTGCCTTAATATGGCTTATTTTCTCATTTGACTTTTAATTTTATATTCAAATCTCTCTCTTTTTTAGTGAAATTGTTTTTATGAATGTCTCATGTATTCTGGACATTGGGGTGGTCCTATAGAACTAATCAAAAGCAGTGACCTCTGGGGAATGCAAGGACTTTATCCTGTTCCGACCTCTCTATAGTTTGGAGTAGCTTTACCATATGTGTGGCACAAATTCAAAACCAAATTCCACAAGAAAAACAAGACTTCTGTTCTCATATATCTTGAAGTCATTAAATTTTTTTTCACTTCCTTTTCTGAGACCTAGAACATCAGCAATAGAGGAGCATGGTTTTCATTGCATCACACTTGAATGACTTTTTTTTTTTGATTTTTTAAAGATTTATTTTTATTTATTTATTTATTTATTTATTTTTCTTTTTTAAAATAAATTTTATTTTTATATTCCCCATAATATATGTACCAACTAATTAAGAGCATATGCAAACATATGTTTATGTCTAATATAAGCTTCAAAGAACTTTTCATGGAAATTGTTGGGAAGAAATTTTGGTGGAAACATAATAAGATTTAGTCTAAGTCATGTTTAAATGCTAAGTCTGGATGAAAAATACAATTATATGGGATTTATTTTTTTAAAGATTTATTTTATTTATATAAGAACCGGGGCACAGGCCAGATGTGCAGGAGGGTGAGAGGATTCATCAGCGACAGAGTGGGGAACAAAACAGCAGACTGATGAAATACACTGCTGAGGGGAGCAGCAGGAGAGACAGGAGAGGTTTGCTTGCCATATGGGTTGCTCCGAGGCTGGTGGGGATCGAATTAGCACTGCAGAGGCTGTGGACAGCTTCACAGTGCTGTGCTCAACAGCCTGCGCCACCAGGGAGGCCCTAATTTTTTTTAAAGATTTTATTTATTTTTTTTAGCAATTTTTTTATTTTTATTATTATTTAAATTTTATTTTTATATTCCCCATACAATTACAACCCCCTTATTTTGACCCCAAGCCCTCCTTTCCCCGTCCCCCACCCCCCATAGAGTGTCTCTGGTTCATAGTTGTTTGTTGATTTTGATATTTTCTTCCTTATAGTTATTCTTTTACCTGGTCCCTTATTTAAGTTTTCCAGATTCCTACTATGAGTGAGACCATCTGGTATTTTTCTTTTTCTTTCTGGCTTATTTCGCTGAGCATGATCCCTTCCAGTTCCATCCAAATTACATGTGTTTATCTTTTTTGAATGCTGAGTAATATTCCACGGTGTATATGTACCACATCTTCTTGATCCAGTCATATAAAGATTTTATTTATGCATACAAGAGCTGAGATGCGGGGGAGGGAGGGTTTGAGAGGATACAGGCCAGAGATGCAGGGATGGGGGAAGTGAGAGAATTCACCAGAGACAGAGTGGGGGACAGAACAGACAGATTGACTGAAGTACACAGCTGAGGGAAGCAGTGGGCGAGTCTCTGCTGCGCCATGTGAGTTGCTCCCTGGCCACCTGGGATCGAACTCGTGCTGTAGATGCCATGGATTGCTTCATGGTGCGGTGCTTAACCCCTTGTGCCACCGGGGAGGCCCAAGGGATTTAATTTTTTTATTGGGCCTCCCTTGGTGGTACAGGCCATTGAGCGCCACACTGTGAAGCTGTTTGCAGCCTCCGCAGTGCTGGTTCGATGCTGGCTGGCCAGGGAGGGTCCCACATGGCGAGGCAGACCTCTCATGTCGCACCCGCTGCTCCCCTCAGCAGTGTATTTCATCAGTTGGCCTATTCTGTTCCCAACTCTCTCTCTGATGAATCTCTCACCCTTCCACACATCTGGCTTGTACCGCGGTTCTTATGTACATGAATAAATAAATCTTAAAAAAATAATTCCTTAAAGTGGCTCAGATTTCATTAAGTTGGAAATGTATTCCTACTGCATTATTAGCTCACTATGCAGGTGTGACATTATCACGCATACATATAAAAGTTGAAATAGAAAGTAATTCTATTTCATAGAGGTCTTTATTTACATGATAGAAAATAGTGATGAGAAATCTTAACTCTTTCTTTCAGTTTTTAAAATGGCAAGAAAAGGCCTCCCTGGTGGTGTAGCAGGTTGAGTGACACGCTGTGAAGCTGTGTGCAGTATCTGCAGCCCAGATTCGATTCCCAGCTGGCCAGGGAGAAACCCACAAGTTGGGGCAGACCTCTCCTGTCTTGCCTGCTGCTCCCCTCAGCAGTGTCTTCGGTCTGTCTGCCTATTCTGCTCCCCACACTCTCTCTGGTGAATTCTCTCACCCTCCTGCACCTGACTGTACCCCAGTTCTTGTATAAATAAATAAATCTTTAATAAATAAATAAATAAAACAAATAAAATGGCAAGAAAAATTCATTCTGATTTAAAAATCAAGCAATGGCTAAAGATTTTAAATAAAATTTCAGTGTAATTAAATTAAAAGGCTAGTATGTTAAATCCATCAACATTAATGCATATCTCTGTTTACTATATTTATTTATTTATTTATTTATTTTTAAAGATTTATTTTTATTTTATTTTATTTATTTATACAAGCACTGGACAGTCAGAAGTGCGGGAGGGTGAGAGAATTCACCAGAGCCAGAGCGGGGAGCAGAGCAGGCAGAAGGACCGAAGTACACTGCTGAGGGAGCAGCTGCGCGCCGTGTGGACCTCAGCAGCCGGGGATCGAACCAGCGTCGCAGAGGCTGCGGGCAGCTTCACAACCCAGCGCTCAACCCTGCGCCACCGGGGAGGCCCTCTGTTTACTATATTTAGTAGAATATTAAGTTATTATTTATTCTGTATGCAACTTTTTCATATTTTTATTACTTCACTTATTATTATTCAAAACAAATTTAAATATAGAGGTGAAAAGGAATGTTACAAGTTAGAGAAGGAAATATATAAGAAGTGTTAAATGTGGTTGTCACTATGAATAAAGAATAGCAGCAGGGCTGTCAGAAACATTAAAAACTTACAGTAATACAAATTATATTATTAATAATAGTCATTCTAAAAGAAGCATTCATTAATTATAATTTTGGAAAGAAGTTCTAAAATAAGAAGATATACATACCTGTGAATACACACACACACACACACAAATACACACGTGTATTCACCATTGTAATGTTTGTTTCTACTTGAAAAACTCTGGAGTGTAGTCTTAGCCGCTATACTATTAGTAAGAATACTAAGTGCAACCATATCTTGGAATGTGACACATACTCCTCTATAAGATCATCAACTATTCAAAACATCTACTTGGGGAGGAGGGAGTAGGATCAAAACAATGGGTGGGTGGGAATTTTATGGGGATTATAACCAAGATGAAAATGCATACATGGTTCAAAAATGAAAAATGATGTAAATATATAAAATTTTAAAATAATAATAATTAAAAAAAACAACATCTACTTGGTGCATAAGTGAGGATCTGAAGGTAAGAGACAACAAATTTCTAGGATGCAAAGATGTAGTTCAGAACATTATGGTCACATTGAACTCTTCCAAAATAATCTCATTATTATTTCATTCACACATATCTTTGCAGGCCAGTCTGAATTAGTGTTATCAATGAAGTAGCTTAGACAGACATAAATTTTGTATTCTGAAAAAGAGTTTTACAATTTTAAACTTTAATGATAATGACTTTTATTGAGAACTTTACATATGTTAAAGTTTAATCATCAAAAGTAAACTTACCCAAATAGATGATGGAACTGAGATTTAGATTGGAAAAAGAAACTACACTTTATAAATTAAAGACAATTTTTAAAGTTTACTTTAAATTTAATTTGTGATTGGTGTATCACTCAGATATGGTTATCTTTGACATTCATATGTTTATTTGGTTTTTGCAATTTGAGATTGATATTAAGAGTAATTTTATTTCTTGGATTGCAGTTCCAGTATCACACACACCTGATATATCAATGACCCGCATGTATCAAAACATTGAGCCTTCACTTACCTTTACTATCCATTCTAATATTTGTATTATGTTTATAAAGGCAATAAAAGCAAAAGTTAACATAATAAAGTTATAAAAAATGTATTCAATAATTTTGTTCAATAAGCATATTAGTCATATTAGTCTACTACATAATGTGTTTGATGAATCAAGTATTGTTTCAACTATATTCAGTAATTCAGAATTGTGAAATACTAATACTGCCATCAGATTTTGGAAATCACCTTGAAATTTCAGATAAGTAAAACATAAGATTCTAAATTTTAATAAATTATTTACCTGGCTAGTAAATGAGATTATGAATAATTTTCACATAAAAGTAAATGCAATCACTTTTATTTGTATATCTCTGTGTGTATAAATATATATATATACATATATAATGAAATATATGCATGACTTGAGATTCCAAGTATGTTTTCATCTTACCTGCTGGTTTACAGGAAAGTTTCTATTGATTTTTTTAATCTGCAATGATAAATAAATGATAAATATGAGTAACAAAGACAAGGTAGAACAAGATCCCCAAATTTCATGAAAATTTATTTTGGCTATATATATCAATATATCAGTATTTTATATTTTATGCTAAAATAATTGCATATCAAATAGTGATTATAAATATTTTTTAATGCTTGTAGTAAAATTGTCCCAACTCCTTATATGAACATTATTTAATGACTGTTATGGTGCCATTTTATGAGGAAGAATGAAATTTGACCCAAAAACTAATATTCAAGAAGAAAAATGGTTTTGTTGATATTGAAAAATATTTCCATTTAAAATGTTTCTTATTTAGAGAGGCGGTGCAACATGGCGGCGAGGAGACGCTGCGAGTAAGATCTCCCATTAAAAAAAAGTTAATAGGGAGGAAAAGCGGCAGGTCCCAGTGAGAACTGGGACACGGAAGATAAACGGGTGACTCCAGCAAACTGCCCGAAGAAGAAAGTGGCCATAAAAGAGGACCAGAAGGGAGGGAAGCGCAGAACCCTGCTCCCCTCCCCCACCCTCAGAGTCGGCACTCCCCGACCAGCAGAGAGGAGGAAAAAAACAAACTAAAATGACCAACAAGAACAAACGACGCAGCAAGCGGGACTGTGAGTGGAAAGGATCTATTTCAGCCACCACACCCTGTGAACGGGAGCTGTGGAGAACCCTGCAGGATTCGCCCAGCGGAGAGCTCCAGGCGCCATTAGAGAACAGCAGAGACCCGGGAGACCTGCACACAGCCCAGGCCGGCCGGTAAGCTTGCGCGGAAAAGCGGTGCGCTTGAAAAGCAAACGCGGATCGGGATCGCGGCTGCCCAGGTCCGCGCGCCTGAGACCTAGGCTTGCGGGGAGACGCACAGGGCCCTCACTGAGGTGAAAGTCCCTCACTGAGTAATCAGAAACCAGGCGCCCAGACACGGGAGCGGGTGCAAAAGGCGCCATTGCTGCGGCCACTGAACTGGGCTACAGCCCGCGTCCTAGACCTGAGGGCTTTGGAACTGAGACCTGGGGCACGAAATTCGGGGCGTGGGTCCTACACGTCGGCGGGGCACAAGGCAGACACAGCACCCCAAAGCTGTTGAGGTTTTCCTTACCATTCCCACTCTGTTCCCTGCCACACGGGGTGAAAAACACAGCTCCCCAAGGGCTCTAGGAGGAATCTCTGGCGCCACCTAGCGACCAGAAAAAGTCACTAACACCTTTCTTCAGGAAAGACCACTTGACAGGCAGAAGGCAGAGCCCGTGGCCACCTGGGAAGATAAACCACCCTAGGCCCCTTCAGACCAGCAGTCTGAGCCCACAGGGGGAGCAGGCACCCACGACCAGGGCAGACCGGGTGCGCAGAAAAGTGTACCTGAGACTGGACGCACAGGGAGTGCATCCCGCATCGCCATTTTAGAACAGGGGCATTTCTTCAGTAAAGACTGCCTGCAGAAGGCTCCCACAGGAGCCAGAGGTGAGCAGGGAAGCTCACCCACGCCAGGCCCCGTGTGGCCCGCAGTCCAAACCCAGAGGGGGAACGGGAACCCACCGCCGGGGCAGACCAAGCACACAGGGGAGTGTGTCCCCACATCGGCATTTTAGAACAGGGACCCTTCTTCAGTAAAGACTGCTTGACACCGACAGATGGCTCCTGGAGGAGCCAGAGGGGAGCAGAGAAGCTCACCCAAGATGCCGGCCAGTCCCAGCAACACAGTATCCCAATGCATACGACAAATTAGAAAACAGACAGTAGGGAGTAGAAGAACCACACGCAACCTAACAACCCCTCAGGAAAAAAGCACACCACAAAAAGAAAACCACCTCCCAGATTGCAACGACAGTAACTTGGAAGAACTTCTGAGCCTTCCAGAAAGAGAATTTAAATTTGCCATGATTAAAAAAATGACAGAACTCATGAAGGAAATTGAGTCCCTAAAGAGGGAAAACAATGCTCAGAAGAATGAAATTGAGTCTTTAAATAGGGAAGCGAAAGAAACGCAGGAGATCAAAGAATTAATGGAGGAACTAAAGAACTCTGGGAAAAGCAATGAAAGCAGAATAGATGAAAAGCAATGAAAACAGAATAGATGAAATGAAAGAACGAATAAGTACTCTTGAAGACACAGAAATAAAAAGAACCAAAACAGAAAAGGAAAGAGAAGTACAAAGGAAAAAGAACAAAGAAAGACTTCGGGAACTATCTGACTCCATGAGGAAAGGAAATATAAGAGTTATAGGAATACCAGAAGGAGAGGAGAGAGATGTAGGAACAGAGAAAATATTCCAGGAGATAATTGAAGAGAACTTCCCAAATGTGAAGAAGGAGCTGAAAATTGATATACAAGAAGCAAGAAGAACACCAAACTTCCACGATGAAAGGAAAAATACAGCAAGACACATAATAGTGAAGCTCCCAAGAATCCAGGACAAGGAAAAAATAATGAAGCTGACAAGAGGGAAGAAACAGATAACATTCAAAGGAAAACCAATCAGGCTGACATCAGACTTCTCTGAAGAAACACTACGGGCAAGGAGAGAGTGGAGGGACATAGTCAACAGACTCCAAGAAAACAGATGTCAACCAAGAATACTCTATCCCGCAAAGCTCTCCTTCCTCTATGAAGGAAGAATAAGGACCTTCCAGACAAACAGAAAAATATGGAATTTCATTACCACTAAACCCCCACTCCAAAAAATACTACAAGGAATCCTAAAGCCAGAACCTCAGAGGGACGAATAACAACGAAAGAAGGCAAGAAAAAAAAAAGTTATTAAAAGAATAAATAAAATCAAAGGAAAGACAAACACAATGACAAATACAGATGCTAACATATCAATATTAACCCTAAATGTAAATGGACTAAACTCTTCAATAAAAACATTTTTGTACACAACACTAATGATAAAGGACTGATCACAAAAATCTGCAAAGAGCTGATGAGACTCAACAACAACAAAGAAAATAACCCAGTCAAAAAATGGGTAGAAGAGCTAAAAAGAAACTTCTCTGAAGAGGAAATGCAAATGGCCAACAGGCATATGAAAAAATGTTCAACATCACTTGTAATCAGGGAAATGCAAATCAAAACTACCATGAGATACCATCTTACACCAGTGAGAATGGCACATATTAAAAAAACTAGCAACAACAAATGTTGGCCAGGGTGTGGAGAAAAAGGAACTCTTCTGCACTGTTGGTGGGAGTGCAAACTGGTCCAACCACTATGGAGAGCTGTGTGGAGATTTCTTGACCTACTAAATATAGAGCTTCCATATGATCCAGCAATTCCACTCCTAGGTATTTACCCAAAGAACACAGAAACATCAATTCCAAAGAGCACCTGCACCCCTATGTTTATAGCAGCACTGTTTACAATAGCTAAGCTTTGGAAACAACCCAAATGCCCAAAAATAGATGACTGGATCAAGAAGATGTGGTACATATATACCATGGAATATTACTCAGCATTTAAAAAAGATGAACACATGCAATTTGCAGCAACATGGATGGCGCTGGAAGGGATCATGCTCAGCGAAATAAGCCAGAAAGAAAAAGAAAAATACCGGATGGTCTCACTCATAGCAGGAATCTAGAAACTTAAATAAGGGGCCAAGAAATTGAATAACTATAAGAAAGTGAAACTCAACAAAAATTATGAACCAGAGACACTTTTTGTGGGGTGGGGGGAGGGAGGGGAGGGATTGGGGTCAGAATGGAGGGGTTGAAATTGTATAGGGAATATAAAAATAAAAAATAAATAAAATAAATAAAAAAATAAAATTTTTCTTATTTATGAGACACCAAAAGCCTTTGTTTTCATAGTCTATGTTAAGTAACTCTCTACTAATAACATAGAAATTTTCTGAAGTTTTGTCTTTTCCTTTTTATTGCGAAATCATTTTTGTTTGCTTTGCTTTAAAAGAAAGGGCAACAGAGAAAATGAACTAGGAAAACATGTATGCATATTATCTCTCTCTCTCTATATATATATATATACACATATGTGTGTGTGTGTGTATATATATATATATATATATATATATATATATATATATATTTCCAGTCAGGACACCGAATAAAGGATTTACTATAAAACATATTATGAGAATCTAAAATAAATCTTTTTTTTTTTTAAGATTTATTTTATTTATAAAAGAACCGGGTACAGGCCAGATGCACGGGAGGGTGAGAGGTTTCACCAGAGACAGAGCAGGGAACAGAACAGGCAGACTGAAGAAACACACGGCTGAGGGGAGCAAAGGCAAGACAAGAGTGGTCTGCTGGCCATGTGGGTTGCTCTGAGGCTGGCGGGGATCGAACCGGCACTGCAGAGGCTTCAGACAGCTTCACAGCACTGTGCTCAACCGCCTGCACCATCAGGGAGGCCCTAAAATAAATCTTTAGACAAAGAATGTCCTCTGTAGTATGCTATGTGAACTAACTTTAAAACCCAAAAGACAATGAACATCAGGCTTAAATAAGTGACTACATAAAATCTTTGTCAATGGGATTTTTACTAAACAAAACAAATTATTTTTAATTGACTTTCTTTTTTTTAAGATTTATTTATTTATGCATACAAGAACTGGGGTACAGACCAGAAGTGCCAGGGGTGAGAGTATTCACCAGAGACAGAGTGGGGAACAGAACAGGCAGATAGACTGAAATACACTGCTGAAGGGAGCAGCAGGCAAGACAGGAGAGGCCTGCTGCACCATGTGGGTAATTCCCTGGTAGACTGAGGATCGAACTGGTGCTGCAGAGGCTGCGGACATCTTCATAGTGCTGTGCTTAACACTTTGTGCCACTAGGGAGGCCCTCCATTGGTTTTCTAGAGAAACTTATACTATTAACTCTGTATGGTATAATCTTAAATCACATTCAATGTTGTTTTGATTTATATATTTATTGAGTTATTTTCCCTTTGTTAGTTTATTTTATTTTATTATTATGTGTGAAAATAACATGAAATTTAATGAGTATGTTATTTAGAGTTGGAGAATAATCAAAAAATTCACGTACAAGAAAATTTCTTCCTGGAAAAAAAATTCCTCATTTCAATTATAAAAGATAAGAGAATTTGAGAGGTTAAAACAGACACTTCACATACCTCTCCTGTCTCACCCACTGTTCCCCTCAGAAGTATATCTCAGTACATCTGCCTGTTGTGTTCCCTACTCTGTCTCTGGTGAGTCCTCTCACCCTCCTACACCTCTGACCTACACCCCAGTTTTTGTATGCATAAATAAAATAAATCTTTAAAAATTGTAGGAGTCCAGGGCCTCCTTGGCGGCACAGTGGTTGAGCGCTGGGTTGTGAAGCTATCCCCAGCCGCTGCAGCACCTGTTTGATCCCCAGCTGCTCCCCTGCCCTGGAGGAGGGTCCCTCATGGCGCACAGACCTCTCCTGCCGCCCGCTGCTCCCCTCAGCAGTGTACTTCAGTCCTTCTGCCTGCTCTGCTCCCCGCTCTGGCTCTGGTGAATTCTTTCACCCTCCTGTGCTTCTGACTGTACCCAGTGCTTGTATAAATAAATAAAAACAAATCTTTAAAAAAATAAATAAAACAATTAAAAATTTTAAGAGTCTAGTATGAGATGATTTCATTAGTGAGTTTAATCAAACATTCAAAGATGTTCTAATACCTACCCTTCTCAAACGTTTCCAAAAAAAAAAAAAAAAAAAGAGATAAAGGAAATACTTGCAAACACATTTTATGAGGTAACTGGATGCCAAAAACAGATGTATGTCCCACGTGGATTACTGTGAGTTACCATATCTAGGAGCAGTTAGTGGGCCCAGTGTGATTAGCTCCTGCCACTATGGCATAAAGAGGCCTGGGCTGGAGAACAGTGTTTGGCACTATCATGGGTGTGTTAGGGTGTTAGGTGAATTCCTGTAGCTGAGGGTCTTCTGGAACATTAAGAGCTGGGAATGCTCTTGCCAGTAAGAAAGGGAAAATACTGAGGTGCTATCACTTATATGTGGACTATAGAGAAACAAAACAAATGGGGTCAAGCAGGCAGAGACAATTGGATTAAGGAGGACATATAATTGTGAGTACTCAGTACTCACAGTACTGAGTAAAATTGCCCCATTTGATTATAATTGCTTTGTTCTGTTGACATCACAGCTGATGTTTTGGTTTGTGGAAATGAAAATCTCCTGATAGTATTTAAAAATTTGTTTGACTTTGGTGGTTTTCCAAAAGACAAAGTAAGTTATTTTATTGAAATCCCCCCAGACCTAACATTCTAAAATGAGTTCTAATTGTGTAAAAAGAAAAAAAAAGATTGTCAAAATTATGCATATGCTATCATACTCAAACTTGTCCTTGTTTTTCTTTGATTTAAATTATTGATTCTGCAATTGTCAAACTTCACTCTCTGTAAACCATTTGTATTTGACACCTGCATGTCTGACATTCATATTTTCGTGTATGAGGAAAAACAATGAAGAAAACAACACTCTAACACTAAGAAGTACATCTAAGGACTCAGAAATGTCAGCAGTTATAAAAAAGGAAAAAAAAAAAAAGTTTGTGTAACTGACACCCGTTCCTGTGAGAAACACACTCTGCAACCTCTGATCACCGTTTTCAGTTCATTCTGGTAAATCTCCTCTAGGCTAGGCTTTGTCATGACTTTCAATTCACCTACAAGTTTTGTTGAGTCTCTTCAATGTGGCAGACATAATAGAAGCTTTTCCTTTAACATTTTACAACCAACATTTTCATGGAAAAATATTTCATTTCTTTGAACTGACAAGTGCTTGCCATCAAATAAGGCAGATCTCTATGGATTAAATATAGGATTTCCAATTTTTTTTCCAATTCTGCCTATAAAACTACAGAATAGGGGGCCTTCCCAGTGGCGCAGCAGTTGAGCGCTGAGCTGCAAAGCTGCCCACAGTTCTGCAGCGCTGGTTCCATGCCCGGCCACCGGCGAGGGTCCCACTTGGTGCGACAGATCTCTCCTGCTGCACCTGCTGCTCCCCTCAGCATTGTATTTTGTCAGTCTGCCTGTTCTGTTCCCTGCTCTGGCTCTGGTGAATTCTCTTACCCTCCTGCGCTTCTGACTATACCTAGTGCTTTTATAAATAAGTAAATAAATATTTAAAAACAAACAAACAAACCTCCCTGGTGGCACAAGGGGCTAAGCACTGCACTGCGAAACTATTCACAACCTCTGCAGCATGAGTTCAATCCCTGGCCGGCCAGGGAGATACCCACATGGTGCACCAGACCTCTCCTGTCTTGCCTGCTGCTCGCCTCAGAGGTGTGTTTCAGTCAATCCATCTGTTCTGTTCCCCACTCTGTCTCTGGTGAATTTTCTCACTCCCTGCACCGCAGGCCTATACCACAGTTCTTGTATGCATAAATAAATCTTAAAAAAAAAAGATTACAGAATTTAGAAAGATGGGTGAAATACCTCCTGAATAGACTGAAGTGTGTGTGGGCCTCCCTGGTGGCTTAGGCAGTTGGGCGCCGCACTGCTAAGCTGTCCGCAGACTCTGCAGAGTGAGTTCAATTCCGGCTGGCCTGGGAGAATCCCACACGGCACAGCAGACCTCTCCTGCCTCACCCGCTGCTCCCCTTAGCAGTGTATTTCCTCAGTCTGCCTGTTCTGTTCCCGCTCTATCTCTGGTGAATCCTCTCACCCTCCCACACATCTGACCTGTACCCTGGTTCTTGTCTAAATAAATAAATCTTTAAAAAATAAATAAATATAAAACAGTGTGTGTGTGTGTTTGTGTGTGTGTGTCTGTACCAGTGTGTATCCTGAAAGACTCATTCCATGAAAATTACAGGGGATATTTGCTATCCATATATTTTCTGTCTGATTAATGTATTTTTAGTATCAAGCAATGCAGTGAATATTGTTAATTGCCTGTCTCAGAAGTTTTTACAGTTTTCTTTTTTTTTTTTTAAGATGTTATTTGTTTATTTATACAAGCACTGGGTACAGTCTGAAGTGCGGGAGGGTGAGAGAATTCACCAGAGCCAGAGCGGAGAACAGAACAGGCAGACTGATGAGATACACTGCTGAGGGGAGCAGCTGGCATGACAGGAGAGGTCTGTGTGCCATGTGGGACTCTCACCGGCAGCCAGGAATAGAACCAGCACAGCAGAGGCTGCAGGCAGCTTTGCAGTCCAGAGCTCAACCACTGCGCCACTAGGGGAGGCCCAGTTTTTAATTTTCTTTTCTGGTTTATCCCATATGTGAGAAAAGGTAGACTAGTTATTTTCACCAGCCAACCCAAACCCCTGAAATCATCACAGTACTGAGTTCAATAAAATGAGAAGTAAACATTATTCACTAAAAAGTTCCTGGAAAAATGTCTATTACTTCGATAAAAGGAGAGGCATGTATTTATCTTTCTTCACCCTCTTACCTTTTCTTTTTTTAAGGTTTTTTTAATTTACTGGAGTATATTCCAGAGATTCATGGGGTGAGACGGTTCACCGGAGACTGAGTGGGGAGCAGAACAGGTGAATCTACTGAAATACACTGCTTACAGGAGCAGCAGGTGAGACATGAGAGGTCTGCTGTGCCACGTGGGTCAGCTTCCTGGCCAGGGATTGAACCCATGCCTCTGGCTGGAGATGGCTTGATAGTGCCACCAGGGACATCCACCTTTTTACCTATTCTGAACATTGAAGTGTTTGGAATTGTTGTGGCCTTGTGTGACCAGCATGTGGCAAAATAAAGAAAAGCCAAAATGATAATAAGTGGTAGTGGGAAAACAAGTATATTGATAGCAGATGGTTTCATGGTGACTTCCTCACACCTTTAAAACAAAGCCATTAAATGCCACCATCAAAATTCTTGTTAGTTAGGGACAAAAGCAAGCTTTTCCATCAGGACTTAAGATTTCTCTCCCAGGGCATCCCTGGTAGCGCAAGGGGTTAAGACAAGCACTGTGAAGCTATCCGCAGCCACTACAGGATGAGATCGATCCCTGGCCAGGAAGCTACCCATTGGCACAGCAGACCTCTCCTGATTTGTCCGCTGTTCCCCTCAGGAGTGTATTTCAGTCAATCTGCCTATTCTGTTCCCCACTCCGTCTCTGGTGAATCCTCTCACCCCCCACACCTCTGGCCTGTACCCCAGTTCTTGTGTACATGAATAAATAAATCTTCAAAAAATATGATTTCTCTCCCCATCTCTTTAATTAATACAACCTGCATTATGACATTGTATGTATATATGTAAATCGGCAGTGTATATGTTACGTTAACTTTACCATGGGTTGTTCCTATTTGTCATTAAAAGCATTTTTTTTAAAGATTTATTTATTTATTTATACAAGCACTGGGTATAGTCAGAAACATGAGAGTGTGAGAGAATTCACCAGAGCCAGAGCGGGGAACGGAACAGATAGACTGATGAAATACACTGCTGAGGGGAGCAGCGGGTGCAGCAGGAGAGGTCTGCGTGCCATGTGGGACACTTGCTGGTGGCTGGGGATCAAACTGGCACTGCAGGGGCTGCGGGCAGCTTCGCAGTCCAGTGCTCAACTGCTGAGCCACCAGGGGAGGCCCATTTAAAAGCATTCTTAATTGACATAAACATATGGGAAAAGAGAGTTTATTCTCTTTCACATACATTTCATATAACACATTCATTCCAGTAAAGGAAATATATGAATAGGTTTGAACAGATGAGATTTCTCTACATTAGTAGCAAACTTAATGGAAATTTTGGATAAAATTCTCTGTTTATCAATTGGGATTTTTTTGTGATAAAGAATCATAAGAAAGATTGGATTCATTAAACCCTATTGCAAATTAACTTTGCATTTTATCTTTCTCCTCTATCTCTTTTATTTTTCATTTATTTTTATTTTCATGGATCTTGTTAGAACTGTGACAGCATAGGACTTCCTGTCTCAGTTGTAGTCACTGCAGCGACATAGTCCTCTGCCACCAAAGTACCCATAGTCCCCACCATAATCCCTTGTGTTCTTGCCACTCCCACATTTTCCCCCTCTGGTTGCTTCAGATTATGGTCAGGTTTCAGAATTGGTTTCACTATTGTCTTTGACCCATTTTTTGGCTTCACTATATTAAACATATAAGTGAACACCAAGAGGTATTAATCTTTCTCCTTTTGGCTTATTTCACCTAGCATAATCCCTCTCTCATTTTTGAAGTTGAGGGAGGTGAGGTATAGATTTTTGGCTAGCCACATCATAGCAGCTTAATGGTCTAATCACCAACAGATTTATTTTGACTCAGTTTCATCAACATTCTGTTACCCAAACAACTTGTTTTTCAGAATCTTAAATGACTACTTGACTAAACAAAGTTGAACAACCTCACGATAATAAACAAGTTGATACTATCCTTAGTCATGGTTTATGGAGTTTATTTATAGGTCAGTATGTTTAAAGTTCCTTCTTCATTTAAACTTGATGATTGTTTTTGAGCAGGGATATGGAAACAAACTCTCAAAAATAGTAGACAGAGAAACTAGACTTCAGGGCCTCCCCGGTGGCATAGCGGTTGAGCGCTGGGTTGCGAAGCTGCCCATGGCCTCTGCAGTGCTGGTTTGATCCCCGGCTGCCGGAGGAGGGTCCCACATGGCTAGCAGACCTCTCCTGACGCCTGCTGCTCCCCTCAGCAGTGTACTTTGTCGGTCTGCCTGTTCTGTTCCCCGCTCTGGCTCTGGTGAATTCTCTCACGCCCCCACACTTCTGACTGTACCCAGTGGTTGCATAAATACATAAAATCTTAAAACAAAAAAAAAAACAACAAAAGCTAGATTTCATAACAAGTCTGATGAGACCAAAGTGTTGTTTTGTCAATATTGCAAAAATATCTCTGCAAAAACATCGATCTCAGTTTTCTTTGATCAAATAATGGGATATTTTGCAGTTGTACTTCTTCCTAGTCATGTCTAGTATGCACAAAACATTTAAGAGAACTAGACCAAACATCCAAAAATGCCAAAATAACTTATCCTGCTACTCTCAATATGTGTCAATTCATTCTTTAAAATTATCAACCATATTAACTGTCTCAATAATGTATCTATTGTATATTCACTGAAGTAGATCTAACTTTAACTTATTATTATTGTGTCTAATAACTGTTCAACATTAATTAAACACTACATCCTACTTTTGTGTGAAAACTGATTACATGATCAAAAGGCCTTCTGATTAGAATATAATTGCAGAGAAATAAAATAACAACTAGATAACTTTTACTATAATACCACAACAATATCATAAAAGAGTATGTATCGGGCCTCCCTGATGGTGCAAGGGGTTAAGGCGCAACCTATGAAGCTATCCGCAGCCACTATGGCATGAGTTCGATCCCAGTAGCCAGGGAGCTGCACACTTGGTGCAGTAGACCACTCTTGTTGCACCTGCTGCTCCCCTCAGCAGTGTGTTTCAGTCAATCAGCCTGTTCTGTTCCCCACTCTGTCTCTGGTGAATTCTCTCACCCTCCCACACCTCTGGCCTGTACCTCAGTTCTTGTATGCATAAATAAATAAATCTTTAAAAAAAAATGTATGTATCTCCCAGCTGCTAAAACTATTTGTTTTTGCTGTTTTTAAAAAAATTATTTATTTATACAAGAACAGGGATACAGGCCAGATGTGTGGGAGGGTGGGAGCATTCACCAGAGATAGAGTGGGGAATAGAACAGGCAGACTGACGAAATACACTGCTGAGGGGAGCAGTGGGCGAGACAGGAGTGATCTGCCATGCCATGTGGTCATCTTTGCAACTGGCAGGATCAAACTGGCACTGCGGAGGCTGCTGACAGCTTCACAGCGCTGCACTTAACCGCCTGTGCCACCAGTGAGGCCCATTATTTGGATACAGTTATCTGTTTTCATAAGTTTCATGGTAAGCACGTAACACAGACATTTCATATTTATAAAACAAGTGATACTTTTGGCTTATCCTTTTTGTGCTTCGAGAGGATAGAGGCATTTATATCTTCCCTGCTTTTCAAAATAAATCATTCAGGGCCTCCACTGGTGGCACAGTGGTTGAGCGCGGGGCTGCGAGGCTGCCCGCAGCCTCTGCAGCGCCGTTTCGTTTCCCAGCCGTCGGTGAGGGGCCCACCAAAAAAAAAAAAAAAAAAAAAAAATCATTCACTTTTGATAGCTTTTTTTAAGCACTCATTCACTTTTTATTCAGCATATATCCTATATACATATATCTTCAGCATATATCTTCAATGCAAGCCACTGAATTCTCTACAGCATGTGAGATGTGATACAAAATAATTGTGTTTGGCTTTCTCTGGTTTCAGGAGATTATCCATGTAGGAAGGATATCTATCCCAGTTCCTCTAAAGGTGCTAGAGACAAAGCCTGAATGATGTCTTTCCTGACTCCAGGAGCACCTAGGTTTTCCAAAAGAAATTTTTGATAGACAAACAATTGGACTGCAAAAGACACTGATTTTATACTAAGTGTATGTATAGACATTGTTACATTTAATATAGGCATTATAATGAACATTTTTGTTGATGTTCAAAAACGAAATAAATAGGCCCTCCCTGGTGGCACAGGGGGTTAAGCACCGCACTCTGAAGCAATCCACAGCCTCTGCAGCACGAGTTCGATCTCCTGCCAACCAAAGAGCAACAAACAGGGCGCAGCAGACCTCTCCTGTCTCATCCGCTGCTCCCATCGGCAGTGTATTTCAGTCAGTCTGCCTGTTCTGTTCTCTGCTCTGTCTCTGGTGAATGCTCTCATCCTCCCACACCTCTGGCCTATACCCCAGTTCTTCTATGCATGAATAAATGAATCTTTAAAAAAAGTAAACAACAAAAAAAAACAAAAATAAATAGCCAATAAATAAATAAATAAATAGCCAAAAGTGAACACATCAAAGCAATTTTCAGAAGTAATGGCAGGTCTTTTAATTGTTCCTTTCCAGTGTAGCCCTGGAAAGAGCTTTAGTCTCCAATGTAGTCCCCTCAACTCCTCTCTTACCCTTGAAATATATCTAGCTGAAATTCTGACATCACTAAAGGAAAATCAATAATACTCTCTTGAAATTCAGCATTTAGTTCAAATGTTTTTACATATTTATATTTAGTTAGCACACACCGTGTCTATTTTAACTTATTAATTAACGCAAATGTTTATGATGTTCGTTAATGGAGTATACTTGTGAAAGTATCCTTGAACTTACAAATGGGTTAAAATTCTCAGGATCAAGTGTTTAATCCAGAATAACTGTCATGATAGATTTGAAGTGTCTCATTGCTTCATTCTTTATGAATATGTAGCAGTTAATGAAAAATTGTATGTACATGTCTCTCTCTCTATATATATACACACACACATACATACATACATACATACACATATAAAGAAAAAAATCAGCAAAGCTAAGAAACTCAATGGCCAGACAAACTATAAAGCATTACTTACATTGTGCTTTGTCAGATTTGAAATATTAGTTGCTATTGCTTGAAGCCAGTCAATGCAGTCTTCAGCAGAGAGGCACTGAATAATCCCACTGCAGACTCCATCCACAGCAATGACTTGAAAAGCATTCTGCCTATGGTAATATCAGAATAAATTAGATCAAAACCCATTTAATTTACTTATTTGCTACTTGAAATACTATCTGTTGAAAGTTCTTCTTTCCACACAATATGTACATAGCTTCAAATTATTTGCTTACTTCTCTATGAATACATCACTTTTATTTTTATTTTTAATTATTTTTCATTGAAGCAACATTGATACGTGATACCATATATGATTTAGAGATTTTTAAATTTAAAGGTTCACACATTTTATGAGGCACATTACCAGACTATGCTCATCACCCAAACACCCATAATCCTCTGATATATTCCACAGAGCACCCTCCACTATTAACCCTCCCTATTCTCTACCCAAAACTTCTGGTAGACTTAATTTTGCAGTTCCATTTCCAGGGTTTGTTTTGGTTCATTGTATATGTTGTTTTTTTTTTTTTTCAAATTGTTTCTTTATATTTCACATATTATTGAAATCATTTAATAGTTGCTTTTCTCCTTGCAAATGATTCCAGTTAGCATAATCCCCTGCAGTTCCATTCAAGTTGTCACATATGGCAAGTTTAAATGTGAATATCTTTACATTTAAATGGAACACTAAAGATGAATTTAGATAGCATGCAATTTTGTTTTTAAAAATATTTTATTTCTTATGACATTGTTCATTTTTGTACAGTCATTGCTTTCTCTCCACAGATGTAGTCCAATAGTTCTCCCACTACCGTTTTGCCCATGAACTGTCACCGGATTCCCTTCTATCCTATCCTTCTGTATTTTGACTCCCACTCCCTTGCTGTCTGCCTCAGATCTATGGCCAATTTGGTAGTTTTGTCTTTTTCTTGACCTTTGTTTTGTTTCTCTATATTCTTCATATAAATGAAACCATCTTATATTCATCTTTTTTCTTATGACTTATTTTGGCTAGCAAAAATCCCTTCCAGTTCTACCCATGTTGCCACAAATGACATGAATTTGTCTTTTTTGATTGCTGAGTAATATTCCACTGTGTAAATGTACCACTCATTTTAAATCCTGCCATCTATTTTGGGAAATTCAGGTTGTTCCCATATCTTGGCTATTGTAAATAGTGTTGCAATAAACACAGGACTGCAGGTTTCCTTTCAAATTAGTGTTTTGTGTCCTTTGGGTGGATTCTTTTTTTTTTTTTTTAATAAGATTTATTTATTTATTTATACAAGCACTGGGTACAGTCAGAAGCACGGGAGGGTGAGATAATTCACCAGAGCTAGAGCGGAAAGCAGAACAGGCAGACTGATGAAATACACTGCTGAGGGGAGCAGAGGGTGGCAGGAGAGGTCTGCGCCATGTGGGACCCTCCTCCGGTGGCTGGGGAGTAGCCAGGGATCGAACCGGCTCTGCAGAGGCTGCAGGCAACTTCGCAGCCCAGCGCTCAACCGCTGCGCCACCAGGGAGACCCTGGGTGGATTCTTATGAGGGGAATCAGTGGATAATATGGTAGATCCATTTTCAGTGTCCTGGGGAAACTCCATATAGCTTTTTTATTTTATTTTTTGAAGATTTATTTACTTATGCATACAAGAACTGGGGTGCAGACCAGAGGTGGGGGGCTGACAGGATTCACCAGAGACACAATGGGGAACAGAACAGGCAGACTGAAATACACAGCTGAGAGGAGCAGCAGGCAAGATAGGACAGATCTGCTGCACCGTATGTGGAGCTCCCTGGCCCTCCAGGGATGGCACTTATGCAGCAAAGACTGCGGGCAATTTCATGGTTCTGTGCTTAACCCCTTGCACCACCAGGGAAGCCCCCCACATAGCTTTCTGTAGTGGCTGAGCCAGTTTGCATTCCCACCAGGAGCATAAGAGGGTTTCTTTAGTGTCATATCCTCTCAGGCATTTTAGGCATTTGTTATTTCCAATTTGTTTAATGTGGGCCATTCTCACTGGTGTGAGATGATATCTCATTGTGGTTTTTATTTGAATTTTTTTTTTATTCTGACCATTTTTGATTGGATTTTTTGCATTGTTGTTGAGTTCTGTAAACTCAAACATTATCAAAATGCCATCCTATATAAAGGAATTCAGTGCAATTCCAATAAAACTCTCAATGACATTCTGCAAGGAAATGGAACAAATTTTGTTGAAATTCAAAAAATCCCCAAAATGAAATCTCTCCTGACTAAAAGGGAAAGAATGGGGCCTCCCCTGTGGCGCAGCGGTTGAGCACTGGGTTGCGAAGCTGCCCGCAGCCTCTGTGGCGCCGGTTCGATCCCCGGCTGCTCCCCGGCCACTGGAGGAGGGTCCCACATGGCGCGCAGACCTCTCCTGCCGCCCGCTGCTCCCCTCAGCAGTGTACTTCAGCCCTTCTGCCTGCTCTGCTCCCCGCTCTGGCTCTGGTGAATTCTCTCACCCTCCCGCGCTTCTGACTGTACCCAGTGCATGTATAAGCAAAACAAACAAACAAATAAATAAATAAATAAAGCATGCCTCTATTAAAAAAAAAAAAAAAAAAAAAAAAAGGGAAAGAATGGAAGCATCCACTCCCAGACTTCAAACAATATTACAAAGTTATTATAGTAAAAACAGCATGGTACTGGGACAAAAACAGACACACAGACCAATGGAATTGAATTAAAAGTCTAGAAGTAAAACCACACATACAGGTCAACTAATTGATGATAAAGCAGCAAAGAATGTACACTGAAGCAAGGAGTGCCTCTTTAATAAATGATGCTGAGAAAACTGCACTGCAGCATGCAACTGAATGAAGCTAGATTACTATCTCAAACCATATATAAAAAAAGTAACTCAAAGTGTTAAAGACTTTAATTGATGAATGACCTGACACCATAAAATATACAAAGTAAAACAGGCTTTAAAACATTCCATGACCTAAAACTCAGATTTCAGACATCCTTCAGAATTCTTCTCCAGAAGCAAGGGAAACAAAATAGGATAAACAGCTGGGACTGCATTAAACTAAACATCTTTTGTACAACAAAAGAGACAGTAATCAAAATGAAGAGGCATTCTATTGAATGGGAGAAAATAATTCTGCAACAACATACAATGGGACTGATAGCATAGGTCAACAGCATATAACTTTGAAATAATGTCAAATTCTTGAGATTTAGAAGAAAAAAAAAAACTAAAGAAACTTTGACATTTAAAACCTTAGACATTTAAAATGGAAGACTAGCTAAGACATTTTAGAAAAATTATTTCCCCAGTTTACAATAATGTTATACATAGAAGTTTACCTATTATTTTGGTTACTAAGTCTTCTTGATATTTTTCAATGCATTTTCTTATTTACAATGGAATAAAAAACAAATAATAAAAACTAAAATATCATTTAGGTCATGAAGTACAGATCTTCTTAAAGATCATCAAGGTAAAAGGTTTCTATCAAATATCCCGGTCTATATTTTCATGCCCTAATCTTATATAAATGTTGGACTTTTTTTTTTTTTTTTTTTAAGATTTATTTATTTATTTATTTATACAAGCACTGGGTTCAGTCAGAAGCGTAGGAGGGTGAGAGAATTCACCAGAGCCAGAGCGGGGAGCAGAGCAGGCAGAAGGACCGACTTACACTGCTGAGGGGAGCAGCGGGCGGCAGGAGAGGTCTGCGCGCCATGTGGGACCCTCCTTCAGTGGCCGGGGAGCAGCTGGGGATCGAACCGGCACTGCAGAGGCCACGGGCAGCTTCGTAACCCAGCGCTCAACCTCTGCGCCACCGGGGAGGCCCAAATGTTGGACATTTCAATAAAAATAAAATTTTTCCTTACATGCGAAGGCCAGTCTGAATATTTGTATGTCCTTTTATTGATTTGTTGCTGATGTTCTTGTTAGAAAATTTTAAAAATATGTCATACTAAATTATTTAAAAAAGTGTTATAGAATTTAACGAAGCTCTCTACAACTTTAATGATTTACTTTGTCCATTCTCTTAACTCCTGCATCAAGCTTGTTACCTGTTCAGGTATAATTTTAATGGACAAGTATAGATAAAAATCCCAGAATGAATAGAAGCTTGTCAAAGTATACCACAACATGCATGCCAGAGAGCTTCATTATTAGACATGCGTCACTCTTCATTTCCAGAAGATGGTGCCGCTACTAAAACTAAGGCATCACAAAGACTTTTCACATGTAAGTCACCCTGCATGCAAATTATTAATATTTTTATGGAAATTTACTCTCAAGTCTTGACCAAGCTCTTTCAATGATTAAAAAGTAAATGTTCGGGCCTCCCAGCGGCGCAGCGAATTGAGCACAGTGCTGTGAAGCTGTCCTCAGCCTCTGCAGCACCTGTTCAATTCCCGGTCAGCCAGAGAGATACCCCTGCTCCCCTCAGCAGTGTTTTTGGTCTCTCTGCCTGTTTTGCTCTTCACTCTGTCACTGGTAATCCTCTCGCCCTCCCGCACCTCTGGCCTGTACCCCAGTTCTTGTATAAAAATAAATCTTTAAAAAAATAGTAAATGTTCAAGTTTGATTTTTTTTTTTAAGAAAAAATAAAACAAAACAAACTGTAAAAAATACAAGGACTGTTTGTGTTGGCATAATATAGTAATAATGTATTGTGCTTGAATTTGTAAGAAGAAAAAATGTATCAAATGAAAATATTATAACTTCACATAACTTTGTTTTAATTTTGATATTCACCAATAAGACATTTTATTTTTTATACTCTTGTATTTAACATCTTGTTAATTTTTTCACAGTGTAGGATTTTCTCCCCTAAAATGAGGTCACCATAACTTTCCCACCACTAAATTGCCCCACAGTTATGTAAGATATTTTAAATAATCAGACAGAAGCTCAACCACCCATGGAAAAGAGAACTAATTTCAGTTTAGCAATGAGTTTTTTCCACTCTATAATTATCATAAACATTGTTTCATGTGCCATAATTCAAGCAATTTTTTTAAGATTTATTTATTTTTATACAAGAGCTGGGGTACAGGCCAGAGGCGTGGGAGGGTGAGAGGATTCACCAAAGACAGAGCAGGGAGCAGAACAGGCAGATGACAAAAATACACTGCTGAGGGGAGCAGTGGGCACAACAGGAGAGATCTGCTGCACCATGTGGGATTCTTGCAGGCTGGCGGGGATCCAACCTGTTCTCAGAGGCTTTGGACGGCTTCACAGGGCAGCACTCAACCTTCTGTGCCACCGGGTAGGCCCAATTCAAGCAATTTTTTTTTTTTTAAGATTTATTTATATAAGAACCGGGGGACGGCCAGATGTGCTGAAGGGTGAGAGGAATCACCAGGGACAGAGCGGGGAACAGAACAGGCAGACTGACTGAAATACACTGCTGAGGGGAGCAGCGGGCACAGCAGGAGAGATCTGTGCACTACGTGGGACCCTCGCCAGCCGGAATCGAACCACCGCTGCAGATTGCGGACAGCTTCACAGTGCTGAGCTTAACTGCCTGCGCCACCAGGGGAGGCCCCATTCAAGCAAATCTTAATCATATTTATCCTCTGCTTTAAATGACCATTGGCAGTTTGATATTTAAGCTGATTAAAGTTAATACACGTAGAACAATTCTGTAATCTATGTAATCATGTATGTGATATAGTCCCAACATAGAATAGATCTGAGTGACTAATCTTTTATAATCCTAGACTTATATGTTAATATACATTATATTTTACATTGTTTCTAACTTTTCAGGTTAAATTAAAGGAAGCCTGTTCATGAATATAAGTGAAATATTTGAAAAGATTGATTGCTTGCATATGACCACTTGCAAAATAGATGGATCCTGAATATTAGAGTTGAGGTCCTATTTCTTCCTTTGTTAGTGAATAAATGAGACTATTGACAATTTAGTTTGCTTATTTGTGCAAGCCCTGAAAAAAAAATGAGAATAATATTGTAGATTTAACAAGTGTTTATAGAATAACTGGTGGGAACTTTCTTGTCTCATCTTCTTTGATTGTATATTTTCTGATTATTTAATGTTGTGAGACATCAAACCTTAACATTTATAGCAGTCTTGTGAATATCCAAATTAAATTATGGTTTATTTTAACAAATTAATTTCAATATGAAATATTGCATTTTATTTATTTGTATTAATTTATTTACTTTTATTTGAGGCGATATATGGACGCCTTGAAGCTTCCCTGGTGGCACAAGGGGATAAATCTCAACACTATGAAGCTATCATTAGCCACTGCAACACAAGTTTGATCCCCAGCCAGAAAGCTAACCAATATGGTGCTGCAGACCTCGCCTGTCTCACCCACTGTTCTGTCAGTAATGTGTTTCAGTAGATCTGTCTGTTTTGCTCTTTACACTGTCACTGATTAATCCCCTCACCCCCTTCAACTCTAGCCTGTACCCCAGCTCTTGTATGCATAAATAAATATTTTTAAAAATGTTATATAAAAACAAAAATCATTCATTATATATTATTATAAGAGCATATGGAATATTTGCTAACATTATTTATATATTTGGAGATGTAAAGCTTTAGCAAATATCAGGATTGAAATCATTCATCAAAAAAAAAAAATAATATTAGGGCCTCCCTGGTGGCACAAGGGGTTAAGCACATCACTGTGAAGCTATCAGATGCCTCTGAAACAAGAGTGTGATCCCAGACCAGTAAGGAGCTACCCACATGGCATAGCAGACCTCTCCTGTCTCACCCGCTGCTCTCCTCAGCAGTGTATTTCGGTCAGTCTGCCTGTTCTATTCCCCATTCTGTCTCTGGTGTATCATCTCAGCCCCTGCACCTCTGGCCTGTACCCCAGTTCTTGTATGCATAAATAAATAAATCTTTTTAAAAAAATAAATCATATTGTCAACGAACAGCAGTGATAATTAGAAAACTTCAGTGTATTTTGAAACTTTGAAATAGATTGTAACAAAAATGAGAAAATAGTAAATTAGAAAATTAGAAAATATTAAATGAACAATAACTACAAAAATACATGATTATCTGTACTTGTTGACTCCCAATTCTGGCCATGAATGGTTAGCCTCATTCTTCTTAAGTGTTTCCTGATACAACTAAAATAACTTGGATTTAATTCGGCAATTATAGACAGTCCCTGAAAGGTAAAAGGATAAAGCTGATTGTTGAGGTAACTTGGGACTAGAGGAATAAACATGGGGTAAATGGTCTGTGCTTCCTAATTATCTTCTATGTAAGTGTGCTCAAGAATCTTCCAGCTCAGAATCATCAACAGTAAGACAAAAAAGTCCTTTCAAGTAAATTCTGTATCCCCACATAAGGACTGGAAATCGAGTAGGCTAACGACATAAAAACAATTTTGGTAATTTGCCTTAATCCAGTCAAACATGAATAGAACCACTGACTCCTCCACCAAGGTTGCAGCAAGACCAAGCAAGGGGCTGATTTGATTCCTCCACTTGATTTAGTCCTCGGGTCCAAGGAGAAAGCTAGTCTTCATCTATTACTCAAAGATAGCATTTCAACCCTCCCCAGGGTGAAGACAGCATTTCAACCCTCCCCAGGGTGGCATCAGTGGCATACCAGAGAGGAAGTAATCCTCTGTACCAACCCTGTGGCAATTTGGAAGAGTGACTAGTATCGGATGCAACCAGGCAGCTACACCCCCATGCCAACTGCCATGGTCCAGTAAAGAGCTGAAACTATACTCCCACTTGTCATCACCAAGGTGAAGTGAGAGGGTAGAGAATGAAATGAGAGCTTCAGCTTTCTTTTCACCCCTTTTCTCTGTCAGAAGGATTCTATACACCACCTTGAAACAACAAAGCAATGTCTACCTTCCCAGCCTCTCCACCTTCTGTTGCAGTAGGGCCAAACAGGGTACTGAGATTATACCACTTCTAAAGTTAATGAAATGATCAAATTAGTGCCTAACTTTCACTGGATTTGGTCAGCAGGACTGAGGAACATGTCCAACTTACAGCTGAAACATCTGCAATAAGAAATTAAGAGTAAGCATTCTATTACTGTTTTGGAAGTTGTCAACAAGAAACTTAGCATGCACACCCATTGAACCTTTAACTACACTTCAACCAAAGGATTTCCTGCTAAAGGTGGAAATTATGTAGATTCCAAACTCTCATAATTTAATAGCAAATAACTCCAGAATGGAGCCTCCCTGGGAGCACAGGGGTTAAAGTCTCAATGCTATCAAGCTATCTCCAGCCACTGTGACATGGGTTCAATCCCCAGCCAGGGAGCAACCCACATGGCACAGCAGACCTCTCCTGTCTCGCCCGCTGCTCCCCTCAGCAGTGTGTTTCAGTAGATTCACCTGTTCTGCTCCCCATTCTGTCTCTGGTGAATTCTCTCAACCCTGCACCTCTGGCCAAATCCCAGTTCTTGTATGCATAAATAAGTAAAATAAATCTTTAAAAAATAAGTCCAGGATGATTTTTTTTAAATCACTACTTTAAACAATGTTAATAAAACCATCATGCAAAAAGAAAAACAAAAATCAGACACTGATACTGAAATGCACATGATGTTGAAAATATCTGAATGATATTTTAAATTGGTCATAAGAAATATGCTTCAACAAACATCTACAATTTCTCTTGAAACAAATAAAAATAGAAGTTTTCAGCAAAAAAAAAATACAAGTTGTAAGGGAGTACCAAATGAACATAAAAGAACTGATAATGACATTAACAAGAAATTAAAATCATACTGAATGAGCTTGATATCAGAGTGTAGGTGACAGAAGATAGAATTACAGAACTTGAAGCTAAGGCAAGAGAATTTGACTCTTTTTTATAACAGAAAGGAAAATGATTAAAAAAAATAATCAAATCTCCAAGATCCATGGAACGATAATTAAAGAGCTAGGTTAACAGTGACGGGAGGAGTGATGAGAGAGGAGGAATATAATAAAGTATTTGAATAAATAGTGGTCAAAAATTTCTATAATTTGGACCTCGCCGGTGGCGCGGCTGCTTGAGCACAGCACTGTGAAGCTGTCTGCAGCATGGGTTCGATTCCTGGCTGGCCAGGGAGATTCTCACATGGCGAGGCAGACCTCTCCTGTCTTGCCCGGTGCTCCCCTCAGCAGTGTACTTCAGTCCCTCTGCCTGTTCTGCTCCCTGCTCTGTCTCTGGTGAATTCTCTCACTCTCCTGAGCCTCTGGCCTGTACCCCAGCTATTGTATAAATAAATAAATCTTTAAAAAATTCTAAATTTGATGAGTCATAAGCATCCAAATTTAAGAAGTTTAGTGAAAACCAGACAGAATCCGGGTCAACATATATCATAATTAAACTGATATGGTGCTTAATATGTCCATTAAAATTCAGATAATTTTAATATTATATTTAGAAAATGGGGAGGTTAATGGAATCTAAATGGTTGTAATGTTTCTAAATTTCATTCAAATGTAAATCATTTAATAACAAACAAATTGATAAGATGTGCATATTGTAGCACCTAGAGCACCTACTCAAAAAAAAAAAATAGAAATTGATGGAGTCAAAGATGTTATAATTAAACAGAACAAATTCTAAAACTTGTAGGTATACCTATAGCAGAAATGGAATGGAAATGTATAACTCTGACATATTTTTGGAAAGAAAATCTGAAAAATTAGTATTTTTTTTGAAAAATTATTATTTGAACCAGGGTCTGGAAACTATGACCTATGGGTCAAATCTAGCCTGCCACCTGTTTTCAGAAATGTGTTTTATTAGAACAGCACCAAGTCCATTCATTTATATTTGGTCTGAAAACTGCTTTCATGATACTATCACAAAGCTGTATAGTTGCAACAAAGAGGGTTGTAAAACCCAAAATACTATTTTTTTAATAGAAAAGTGTGTGTCTGAAGACTTTCCATAAAAACAAATAATCCAAGCCAAACAATTTAAGGAAGTGAAACAAGAAAGAAGTAAAAATTCACAATTTATAATAACACATATATTGAAGGGCTTCAACAAACCCAGTAAATAGTCTCTTGTATATAATAAATAAATAAAATTTGCAACTCCCTATCATAATTGACCAAGACAAAAAGAGAAAAATAAAATTCAAAGAATGAAAAGGACATCATTAGTGTTCTTATAGTTATTTAAAAAGAAGGTGAAAATATTATTAATTGCATGAAAATTTGTATTTCAATGAACTATACAATTACCCTGAGGAAAAAAATAAACAACATATTAAAACTCATACAAGAAGACATTAAATACACTGAATCCATTGCAATAAGTTAGTGCTAGAGTCAGAGCTTCATATTTTTTTACTAGATTCAAACATGTTTTGCTATATCACACTATGCTTCTGTATTTTTTTTTCTCATTATAATAAATGTGCTAGGGAAAAAAAGGGAAGTAATGTAAAAATTTGACTATAGAACTCTTTGCAATCATCAAGAGCTTAAACTCACCGACTCAAATCTGTCCCAGGCACATACTGAGAGAAGCGTGAATGCAGGAGAGGGATCAGCCTAAGGTCACACCATCGCTTTTCCCACCTCAGACCTGGTGATGTCGGCCATGAAGAACATGATAATGTGTCCTGAAAGAGTGCAGATATTCGGATTGTTATTTTTTTTTTCTTTCTGTGTATTGAGTAGCTGTGTCAAAAACCCTACATATTTTTTTCTACTTAAATAATCAAAAGACATTTATGTAATACCACAAGAAAAATAACCAATATTCATTGACAATGAAATTGTATTCTTTAACCACTCAGAATGGATTTTTACAGGAATGTAAAGAAGGACTCATTGAGACCAAGAATGACAGAGAAAATGATACAATGGGAGAAGAAAATAAAAATTGAAAGTGAGGACCTCCCCGGTGGCGCAGCGGTTGAGCCCTGGGTTGCGAAGCTGCCCGCAGCCTCTGTAGCGCCGGTTCGATCCCCGGCTGCTCCCCGGCCATCGAAGGAGGGACCCACATGGTGCGCAGACCTCTCCTGCCACCCGCTGCTCCCCTCAGCAGTGTGCTTCAGTCCTTCTGCCTGATCTGCTCCCTGCTCTGGCTCTGGTGAATTCTCTCACCCTCCCGCACTTCTGACTGTACCCAGTGCATGTATAAACAAACAAATAAATAAATAAAATAAAAATAAATAAATAAATATTTATTAAAAAAAATTGAAAGTGAGACATAATTGAATTCATTTGAGAATGGGAGAGATTGCCCAAATACAAATTCTGATATACTAGTAAATGATAAAAAAAAAAAAAAAAAAAAAAACTTGCAGTTTCCTATTCTTTTAATATTTATTTATTTATGCACATAAGTACAGGCCAGAGGTGTGGGGGTTGAGAGGCTTCAGAGACAGAGTGGGGAACAGAAAAGGCAGATCTACTGAAATACGCTGCTGAGGGGAACAGTGGGCAAGACAGGAGAGGTCTGCTGTGCCATGTGGGTAGGTCCCTGGTTGCCTGGGGATTGAACTTGTGCTGCAGAGTCTGCTGATAGCTTCACAGTGCTGTGCTTAATTAACCCCTGGTGCCACCAGGGAGGCCCTGCAGTTTTTTATAAGTATGTTTGAGTAAAACACTCATATAAACAGTTTTTGAAAATCAATAAAGTGAATATTTGGCTTTTGTTTTAATTTCATGTGTATAAAATGTATGAATTTTCTTACATTGTTTTAATACCAGGTTTTGTGAACAACTGCTGGTTTAAAATTAAAAGACTTAAATTTACTACTATTATGTATAGAGAAGACATTCCTTTGAATAAGATTCAAGTTTTTCACCCAATGATTCATGTTTTCTTTATATCAGTTTCATTGTTGAATTTTCTTCCTGGCACTAGTATATGAAATATTTCTTCCAGGCAGTAGTGTATGTTGATATTTAAGTTGACATGGGTTACAAGGGACTATAATATGAATGTGAATATATATATATATATTCACATATATATTCACACATATATGTGTATATATATATTCACATATATATTCACACATATATGTGTATATATAATATATATAGTGTGTGTATATAATAATATATACATATATATAGTGTGCATATATATAGGATACATAAGATATATACAGGTCCCTCAGATGAGGGACCTGCTGACATTAATTTATTTCTATTATAGAGAATGCATAATTTATGGGTGCATAATTAGAGGGTAATCTATGTTAGTTTAGATTTTAAAACTCGGTTAGTCTAAACATCATTAATCTTTTGCTTCAGTTTTTTTTTTTTTTTTTTCAAAATTGCTTAAGGGAAATTTTTTTCTATTATTTTTACTTACACTTGAGTGTTTCTTTTTCAATATTACCTCATTTATCAATTGTGCAAATAAAAAATCTAAATCCTTAGTTATTTAGAATAACAGGGTGGATGGGTTAAGACCATTTAATAAAATTCCCTCTTCTAGTGATTCATTGAGACACTTAATTTTTAAGACATTTACCCTTTGATACAGATAGTTGTTTACAATGTTTACCTGGAAATTATAAAAGCATAAATTTATTTTATGTTAATATTTCCCCTAGCCCTCACATCAAACATATAACTAGCCAGCATGTGATATGGTGTCATATGATGTAAAGTAAATATTGAGGGTTCAGACTTCACATCAGAGTCAGATCAACCGATTTCAAATCTCAATTTCAGAAATGAGTAGTCCTCTTGTAACAGGTGGCTGAAGCCATAGACTATTACAGGCGGTGCCCCTTGGAGGGGATGGTGGTTGCTGGTGAAAATAGCCCCAGGAAAATGCTAAAAGCGGGGTGGAGCAATTGATAATTGATAATAGTGACTGCAGCAGGGGGCTCAAGAGCAGTCTTATAAGGCAGATTTTGGCATTTGGGGTTAGCAGATTTGGGCCCCCACCATGCCAATCTTTTCCAAAGGCTGGTGTGACCTGGCAGAGAAGACTGGAGACCTAGAGCAAGGTGTCTTGCTGAGATGTGTAAGTGTGGCTGTTTGTTGGGTACTTTGGCCACTATTGTTTTGAGTGTTGCTTGTCTGGTGCTGTGCTGGGGCAATCCAGCAGCTCATGGGGACATTTCCTGTCATGTTTTGTGCTGTCTTCATGAGTCAGAGCCTGGCCTGTAATTTGGCTGCCACATGTGCACAGTGGCAGAAAGACACCATTTGAACTGCTTTTGTGCAGAACTGAGTAACATCGGACATGGCTTTGGCTAAGGTAAAGACCATTTTTGGCCACAGTAATGCTTTGCTTTATCCTGGTTTATTAAATAAATCCTTTTGTTGTCGTTTCCTGAGCCTAAGTAATCTTGCTTCTGTGTGTGTGTGGGGGGTGAAAAACTCAGACAGTGACCAGTAAACTATTAGGGCACTGTGCTTGGCCTTTTCAGTCTCCCTTTTCTCCCTTATATCGCTACAAATTAGGGCAAGTTATTTAAGCTTACTGTGTCTTATTTTGCCTATATCCAAAGATAAGGATATCACATGGATCCACTTATACAGAAAAACTTAAGCCATGTTTAGAAGCATGACAATTTTGCTTTCCTATCTTTTCCTATATTTTTCTGTTTCTTGTCAACAGATTTATCATAAAATATCATTTAATATTCATAATCAGAAATAGGAATGTTGAAAATAATATTGTCTTGCTTATTTAACAATTTTGCAATGTAGTTTAAAAAAAAATTATCGATATGTCCTTATCTGTCATTAAAAGCACAAAAATTGGGTCTCTCTCATGGTGCAGGACTCAAGTCTCAGCATTATCAAGCTATTGCCAGCCATTGTAGCACAAGTTCTGGCCAGGAAGCTAACCCACATGGCACAGTAGACCTCTCCTATTTTGCCCACTGCTCCCCTCAGCAGTGTATTTCAGTCAATCTGCTGTTCTGCTTCCCACTCTGTCTCTAGTGAATCCTCTTACCCTATGCACCTCTGGCCTATACCTCAGATCTTGTATGTTTAAATAAAGAAATCTTTACAAAAGAAAAATAGGACCTCCCTGGTAGTGCAAGGGGTTGAACACAGCACAGTGAAGCCATCCACAGCCTCTGCAGCACAAGTTCAATCCCCTGGTCCACCAGGGAGCTACCCACATGGCACAGCAGACCTGTCCTGTTTTGCCCACTGCTCCCTTCAGCAGTGTGTTTGGTCAGTCTACCTGTTCTGCTCCCCACTCTGGTCAATCCTCTCAACCCCATTACCTCTGACCTTTACCCCAGTTCTTGTGTGCATAAGTAAATAAATATTTAAAAATATAAAAATAAAATAAATTTATTACTTTGGGCCTCCCTAATGGCACAAGGGGTAAAGACACAACCTATGAAGCTGCCTACAGCCACCACAGCGTAAGTTCGATCCCTGGCCAGGGAGTAAACCATATGGTGCAGCAGACATCTCCTGACTCACCAGCTGCTCCCTCAGCAGTGCATTTCAGTCAATCTGCCTGTTCTGTTCCCAACTCTGTCTCTAGTGGATCCTCTCACCACCTGCACCTCTGGCCTGTACCCCCATCCTTGTATGCATAAATAAATAAACCTTTAAAAAATATATTGTTTCCTGCAACACATGCAAATGCCAAATTAGAGACCTGCAAATAGCCCAAGGCTAGCTGGTAAACTTGTGTGGAAAAGCACGTGTGTGCTTGAAAAGCATACACGGATCGAGGCTGCCCAGGTCCCCATGCCCGCGACCAAGGTTTGTGGGAACAGTCACTGAGGTGAATGACCCTCACTGTGTAATCCAAAACCATTCACTTGGGCATGGGAGCAGGGTGCAAAAAGCGCCATTTCTGCGGACACTGAACTGGGCTACCACCCAAGTCCTGCATCTGAGGGCTTCAGAACAGAGATCTGGGACAGGAAATTCAGGGCGGTGGATCCCCACAATGTTTGGCACAGGGCAGCACCCTGTTGAGCCATTCCATGCTGTGGAGTCAGGGCAGCACCCTGTTGAGCACGCCGTTTAGCCATTCCACGCCATCCCCACTCAGTTTCCCAGAGACTCCCGGTGAAAAAAGCACAGCACTGAAGGACACTAGGAAAGATCTCTGGTACCACCTAGTGATAAGAACAAAATCACCAACTTCCTAATCGTTGGAAGCCAGGCTTTCCAAAACCACCCTCAAGCTCTGGGAGGGTATGGGCCACACAAACAAGGGTAAGAAGGGAAACAAGGCACAGAGCAAAACCCCATTCTGGCACTGAGAGCTAAGCACAGGATTCGGGGTGTGAAACGTGCCATAACAGTGGACACTGCACAGGGTGACAGCCATCATTTTGGATCTGTGACCCTAAGATTTAGAACTAGAGTACAGAATTCAGGGTACGGGATCCACACAGCTGTGGGCACAGTACCAGGTGAACACGGGGCAGACACAGCACACAGCATGAACAATAACCCCTGTGTCGAGGTGCTCCCCTTCGTCCATCCATTAAGGAAAAGATAAAAACCTGGGATTACATCAAACTGGAAAGATTCTGCACAGCAAAAGAGACATTAACCAAAACAGAGAGACACCCCACTGATTGGGAAAAAATCTTTGCACTCCAGTCAACTAATTAGGGACTGATCACTAAGATATACAAAGAACTCACAGGACTCAACAAAAACAAAATAAACAAACCAGTCAACAAATGGACAGAAGAACTTAAAAGACATTTCTCCAAGAGGAAATGCAAATGGCCAACAGGCATATGAAAAATGTTCAACATCCCTTATCAGGGAAATGCAAATTAAAACCACATTGAGATACCACTGTATACCAGTAAGAATGGCACATATCAAAAACAAAACAAAAACAAAAACAAAAAACAAAAAAAAAAGCAACAAACAAGGATGTGATGATAAAAGAACTCTCCTACATTGTTAGTGGGAGTGCAAACTGGTCCAACCACTATGGAAAGCTGTCCGGAGTTTCCTCAGTCTACTAAAAATGGAGGTACCATACAATCCGGGCAATTCCAGTACTAGGGATCTATCCAAAGGACACAAAAACATTGATTCAAAAGAACACCTATGTCTGTACACCTATGTTTTAATTGCAGCACTATTTATAATAGGTAAAACCTGGAAAGAACCCAATGCCCAAAAATAGATGACTGGATCAAGATGTGGTATATAGGGCCTCCCCAGTGGCCCAGCGGTTGAGTGCTGGGTTAGGAAGCTTCCCGCAGCCTCTGCAGCGCGGGCTCAATCCCTGGCTGCTCCCCGGCCGCAGGAGGAGGGTCCCGCATGGCGCACAGACCTCTCCTGCCGCCCGCTGCTCCCCCCAGCAGTGTACTTCAGTCTGCCTGCTCTGCTCCCCGCTCTGGCTCTGGTGAATTCTCTCACCCCCCCCCCCACACTTCTGACTGTACCCAGCGCTTGTATAAATAAATAAAAATAAATCTTAAAAAAAAAAAAAAGATGTGGTATATATACACAATGGTATTTTATTCAGCAATCAAAAAGGATAAACTCATGCCATTCACAGGAACATGGATGGAGCTAGAAGGAATTATGCTCAGTGAAATAAGCCAGAAGGGGTTTCACTTATAGCAGGAATATAGGGAAACCCAATAAGACATCAGTGTAAAAAAATAATAACAGTACAAAACACAACAAAGTGAAAACAGATAATTATAAATAAGAGACATACTGCAGGGGAGGACAAGGGAGAGGGATCAGAGGGAGGGAGGAACACAGGATACTGAGGTGATGGTGCACCAGTGCATTGGTGAAGGAAACTCAATGGCGACTACACCTGAGGGGGTGGGGGGAAGCACGTATTGTTTAAACATAAGCAATGATGTAAAACATAAACAATTAATATTAAAAATAAATAAATAAATAAAAAGAAAGTGATAAATAATGTGAGAAATAAAGATAAAATCTACTTTATTCCTATTTCTTTAAATGAAGTACCATTGTTTCACATCCTTGTTAATTTTTGACAGTATAGGATTTCTCCCTTCAGGTGTAGTCACCTAGCTTTCCCACTACCAATGCGCCCATAGTCCTCCACCATAGTTCACTGTGCTCTTCTCCCCATTCTAATCCCTTCCCTGCTGTTCCTGGATGCCTCACATCTATAACACTCTAAGATACTCCACAGTTTCACCACCCACACAACTCTCTGACAGAGAAGTCCATGTCCATCTTTTGGATCTTATAACTTCCAAGTACAAAATATAATAAGGTATAGTTGTCCAAACTAATTACATTTACATTTTAGTACTTTTAAACTCTTCAGAGTTTTACAAATTTAGAAAAGGGGCTTTTGAACTATTTTTTATTGCACTTAAATTCAAATTATGAACTTCCTGATAATCAGTATTGACCAATAAGCTAATTTATGAAAATGGAACTGAAAAAACAAAAAACAAAAAAACAAAAACAAACAAATTCTCTTAAAGTAATATATGCAGTTGAAAGTCAGTTTAAAGATTTTTTAAAAAATATATTATTTATTTATTCAAGCACTGGGTACAGTTAGAAGCACGGGAGGGTGAGAGAATTCACCTGAGCCAGAGTCGGGGGGGCAGAACAGGCAGACTGAGGAAATACACTGCTGAGGGAAGCAGTAGGTGCAGCAGGAGAGGTCTGCACAACATGTGGGGCCCTCACCGGCGGCCAGGGATGGAACCAGCTCTACATAGGCTGCGGGCAGCTTCGCATCCCATCGCTCAACTGCAGTGTCACCAGGGGAGGCCCAAAGTTAGTTTATTAATACTTATTTTGTAATAAAGAAAAACCAGTGGAGTGGTCACTTCAATCCCAAACGGTGCTCTATATTTTCCTTTAAGGTAATATCAGTTGAAACAACTAAGTAAGATAAAGATCATTATTTTATTTGTTTTACATGAGATTAAGATTAGAAAGGACAGTAAAGCATTCTTCAACAGGAATGAAAACATGACTAATATGGTGTAATGGTTAGTATAGATATCAATAATACTTTCTAGTTCCTTTAATTTAACCCTATTTTTTCCAGGAAAAAACTTAACAACTTCAAGACTCAGGGATGGACACAATATGTGGGATACCAACACTTCTAGACTATTATTTCAGACCATTTAAACCTATGACCTACCTGAAACTATACAATACTCTACAACATAATCTGAGTGACTCAACTGGTATGCAATTTGGATACAGTGATGCTGGTGTTAATTGGGAGGAGTAAGAAGTCCATAACATAAATAACTAGCCCCCTTTTAAATATTTTACAGATATCCTTATTTAAAGATATATTTTGAGAATACCTTAGTTTGTTCTGAAAAAAATCATACCTGTTAGTCAGAAAGTATAAGGAAAACTAAATTTTGCATCCATATCCAGTGATTCTCCTTATATATTATTTATAAATTATATGTATTTTTATAATATAAATTATAAATAATTTCAGATTCCCTTTATTATGACTGAAACTATATACAGCATGTTTATATGTCTAGGTGATTTTTCACCTGAAATGATCTGAGCATTATTGTGTGAAAAGAAGTGTGCCGCCATGTGTACAAGAAGTTTTGGGAATGATAGGACCACAAAACACAATAATCCATATTTCTATCTAGATAGAAAAAAAGATGTTTACTATTGGCTAATGAGTTTCCAAATATTCTTGAGTCACCATTAGAGAGTATTCTTGAACTTGAACATATTTCTATCCAGATAGAAAGTAGATGTTTACTATTGGCTAATAAGTTTCCAAATATTTTTGAGACACCATTAAAGAATATTCTTCCCCAGGCCTGTTAAATCTTTGCATTACATTTTGCATAGTAAATATTGCTCACAACAAGAGACAATCACCCATCCTGGCCCTGAGAAGTCCAAATTGCATAGAATATTGGAGCAATGGGCATGAAGGGTGGGCAGGAGAGGAAGGTGCCTTCATTGAATGCCTCACTGTTTCTGCACTGTGCACCTGCTGTCAGAAGAGGCTGCAGGTTTTCCAACATGTGACCACTATGGCCCCTATATTAGCAAAGCATTAGAGTAACAAAACCATGTTGCCTGTGACAGCCATATGCTCACATGTAAGAGCATCACCATGCTCAGAACCATCAGGTCCTTACTTAAATTCTAGATGATAGCAGACAATAGATCTTTTCCCAGGTTCCAGGTTCATCACTTAAAGCTGTGTGGAGATTCCTCAACCTGCTAAAAATGTAGTTACCATATGTCCTGGGCAATTCCACTACTAGGGATCTACCCAAAGTAGATCACAAAGAAACAGAGATTCAAAAGAACACCTGCGCTCCTATGTTTATTGCAGCACTATTTACAATAAGTAAAACCTGGAAACAACCCAAATGCCCAAAAATAGGTGATTGGATCAAGAAGATGTGGCATATATACACAATTGAATATTATTCAGCAATCAAAAAAGATAAGCTCATGCCATTCGCAGCAACGTGGATGGAACTAGAAGAATTATGCTCAGTGAAATATGCCAGAAAGAAAAAGAAAAATATCAGATGGTTTCACTTACAGCAGGTATATAGGGGAACCCAATAAGACATCAGTGTAAAAAATATAATGACAGTACAAAACACAACAAAGCAAAAATGGGTAATTATAAATCAGAGACATACTGCCAGGGAGGACAACGGAAAAGGATCCGAGGAGAGAGGGAGGAACACAGGAGACTGAGGTGATGGTGCATAGGTGCTCTGGTGAAGGAAACTGTATGGGGACTACACCTGAGGAGGTGGGGGCAAGAAAATATTGTTTAAAAATGAACAATGATGTAAAAATTAATATAAAAATAAATAAAATCTGAAAACAAAAACAAATGCCAAATTATGTTACATTCCTGCAACTAAAATAATGTTGTGGGCCTCCCCTGGTGGCACAGCCGGTTGAGCTCAGCGCTGTGAAGCTGTCTGCAGCCTCTGCAGTGCCGGTTCTATCCTGGCCGGCTGGAGAGGGTCCTACATGTCGCGGCAGACCTCTCCTGTCGCGCCCGCTGCTCCCCTCAGCAGTGTATTTCATCCATCTGCCTGTTCTGTTTCCCACTCAGTTTCTGGTGAATCCTCTCACCCTCCTGTGTATCTGGCCTGTACCCCGGTTCTTGTATAAATGAATAAACAAATCTTTAAACAAGAAAACAAACTATTTCTTAAAAATTAAAAATAAAAAATAAAATAATGTTGCATGTCAATTGTACTTTAATAAAAATAAAAAAGGATTTTGTTTCTGTTAATTTTACCAGTTTTATGGGAAAAGTAATATTTACAATCTGTTTTAATAGATTCCAAGAAGTAGTACATTTTGGAAATGTTTTACAAAATACATTTTTGGCAAGGTTTATTGTCCCACAATAATCTCAAAAACAATTATCTTATTAAAATAGGATGCTATACAGGGTAAAATACCAATCCAACTTTTGTTAAGGACCTGACATAAAGTATTAATTAACGTTATATAAATATAAAAAATATTTCTCAGAATCTGGTTAGTTGATTATCTGATTTAAGTCTCCTGGTGAGAAAAAAATCAAATTCCTTTTCTCCAATTATACTGGCAAATTATATGACTCTTGTATACCCTCAAATGGATTACCTCAAATTCCTAGAAGGCCCACATTATATTTTCATATAGCAGGTGATGTTGAGATATTACAAGGCATAGTCCCACAAATAAAGTTCCTTGAAATCTACTAAGGAAATTTCAAAATTTGTTTCCTAGAGTAATTAAGTCATAGCAAAAAAAAAAAAAAAAAATGAAGTTACCTGGACCCAGGACAGAGTTGAGGATTTTTAAACACATAGCAGAACAGAATGTATTTCATTGAAGGAGACTGTCTAAAATAAGCACCCATTCTGTGGAAGTTATGATTTGTAACATACATTTTCTTCAGCATTCCCACTTCCCGTTGTTTTTTAGTGGTGGGTCAGAAGAAAACATGTTTTTGACTACAGCTAATAAGTTTCAAAATGCAAATGCCCTACTCTTAGGTCATATAAAAGTCTACTCCAGATACTGAAGAGAAAAGTGAGAAAGCACTGGGCAGGGGTATAATCCAATCAGACTTAATTCTCTTGAGGGAGGTGAAGCAAGTATTTGTTCTGTAATCTCTCAATTTGTTGTGTTCAATTAAGTCAGATATTAAAAATCTATAGAAACTCTTTTATTCCATGATACTAGAATGCTGATATTGCTATTTTTCTACTTACAGTGCAGATAATTTTATGCATTTTTCTACAGATTTGGGTTTCAAATTTCTCCTCATGGTACTATGTTTCTGAGGTAAAATATTTCTCCTTCCCTGTCTTAGGAACAGAGCTGAGAGGGGGATACTTGTGTGAGGAAGTGGTGGGAAAGCCCTGAAGCAGAATCTGTGAGAGTTGAGGGAAGAAGTGGAAGAGGAGTGCAACTTGGTGAGAAATGTGAGCTTCCCAATATACACCTTCATGGCCCCTGCCCAGGATCTTCAAGGACCTGCCTTTCTACCTCTATCACTGAGTCCTTGACTGCAGCCACAGCAAGGTGAAGTTTGGAAAGCCCTGATTCCTTGGTAAGAGGTTCCTCACAAGAGTGGTAAACTGGGATTTGGGGCAGCCAACACTCCACAACAATTGGGGCCAGGAGTATCATTCCAGTGAAGAAGAAAGAAAGGGTGTCAAAATTATTAAAAGCATCTACATTGAAAGAGAAGAATATGAGCAAAGCAGCTATTAAAGAGGTAAAGATCTGGTTGTAAGAAGTATTTAAAATTGAGAAGGGAACTAATGGGAACACGTCATGTATCTAGTTTCTCATTAGGAAATCAATATTTATGTCACACAGATATTGCCATATTCTAAAGATCAGCATTTTAGAAAGAATAGGTTATATAGCAAGTATTTATCTGGTAACAAAAGTAAAAGAGAAGAAAAGATGAAGTACACATAAGTGTGCTATTTTAACACTTTGGTCTTGTTGAGGGTTCTCTAGGAGAAAAACAAAGACAAAAACAACAAAACAACTAGGAGACCTAAAGCACTCAGTGAAGGTATAATACTTGTGAAGTTAGATACAATGAAGGCCATTAAAAAGAATGAAGCTAAAGATGCTTAAAAGAAATACTTTGAAGTAAAGTGTCACAATTAGGTCAACAATTTCAGATGAAAGACTAATCATAAAATTCAGAAGAAGAAACTATGTTTTGTAGATCAGAATATGTGAAGTAGAAAAATAAAATTCTTAAAATCAGCTCTGCTACACTTTATGTTCATGAGCACAGGGTAAAATTGTTAGAATTATATATAATCAAAGAGAATTGTTTTTTCTTTGGAGTGTGTGAAAGTTTGGAAGGGTGAAATAGAGAGTTTCAAAAATAGTTCTAAAAGAAAAATATGCCTGTTTAATTCAAACTACAAGGACAATAGAAAAAATCATTTTATTAAATGTATATAAAATAAAAATGCCAATTTTACCAATTATTAAATATACATATATTCTAATATTTTCTAACATTCATTACAGTTTAACAAATGTATATATTAGAATTGTTCACTTAATCCCTGGTATGCATGAATTGCTAAAACATCCTAACTAATAATAGTTACTTTGAGCCATAAAATTTTAAAAGAAAAATGATAAAAATCATGTCCAATCATTTAGAAAATAAGTTACATATCATACACAATGCTATAAAGTGATTAAGTTTCTATGGTTTGCAAGGGACTTAATATAGACCTGAAGGAAAAAAATGCATAAAAATGACCTAATTAATTTTTTCAGGGTTTATCATAATAACTAAATGATAATGCAACCATGGATTTCAGATCCATCAGGTAGACCATATCCAGTAACTGTTTTAATATAATATAACCACAATCTTTCTGGGCTGTCATTGTGTTATCTCCTGATTAATATAAGCTATGGCAAAGCATCTTACTGTGTTGTTGGGATGATAGTTGAGATGTAATCCACTGTCACAAAGAGGAGAGGAGGTCCCACTGCTTTGATCACTTGGAGCACCTATAGGAGAAAAAAATCAGAATACCCCACTGGTTAGAATGCCAAATTATTCTGGCTGATGGTTTCTATGCATATATTTCAGAATACAAAGTTGATACTTCCAATTCCATTAATGGAAAACATATTTTCTTTGTGTGTGTGTGTGTGTGTGTGTCATGGTTTTGTTCCACAGGTTTTCCACATTTTTGTTAAATTCATTACTAAGTTTAAAATCCTTTAAACACAATTGTAAATGGTATTGATTTCTAGAGTTCTTTCTTTTCTATTAATGCTTTGCTTATAGAAAAGCAGCGAATATTTACATATTTATATACTATTTTGTAGTGCAGCCTTCCACTTAACTGTACTGATTTATTGTTTCTAATAGTTTTTTTTTCTTTTTTTAAATATTTATTTATTTATCAATTCATTCATTCATTCATTCACTTGTTTGTTTATACAAGCTCTGGGTACAGTCAGAAGCAAGGGGAGGGTGAGAGAATTCACCAGAACCAGAGCGGGGAACAGAACAAGGAGACCTGAAGAAGTATACTGCTGAGGGGAGCAGCAGGTGGGCTGGAGAGGTCTGCGCGCCATGTGGGACCCTCACTAGCGGCCAGGGATGGATCAGGCACAGCAGAGGCTGCGGGCAGTTTCGCAGTCCAGCGCTCAACCGCTGTACCACCAGGCCCTAGATTTTTTTTCTTTAATGGAGCTATTGGGGTCTCTGTGTTTATTATCATGTCATCTGCAAATAATGTTAGCTTTACTGCTTCTTTCCCAATGTGGATTCATTGTGTATATTTCTTTTGCATAAGGATGCTAACTAGGACTCCCCAAAATAGGTTGAGTGGTAGTAGTAGGCATATTTTTCTTTTACACTACTACACTACATTACATCCTTCTCTTGTTCTTGATCTTAGATGAAAAGTTTTCACATTTCCACCATTGGATGTGATGATAGCTTAGGGTTTGTCATACATGGTATTTATTATTATTGAGGTATGCATCCTCATTGCCCTTTCTTTGAAAAAAATTACAATACTATAAGTATAAATGGGTGTTTTATCTAAACAGATGCTTCCTCTGCATCTATTGAAATAACCATGTGCTTTTTATCTTTCCTTTTGTTGATGTGGTAAATTACATCATTGTGTCCCTGCAATAAATTCCATTTGTTGGTGATGTATGATCTTTTTAATATATTGTGGAATTCAGTTTGCTAAGATTTTATTGTAGATTTTTTGACACTATGTTTATCAGAGACATTGGTCTTTAGTTTTCTTTATTTCCTTCCTTCCTTCCGTCCTTCCTTCCTTCCTTCCTCCCTCTCTCCCTTCCTTCCTTTCTTCTTTCTTTTTTTCTTTCTTTCCTACTCTTGCTATCAGAATAATGTTGCTCTTATTACCTGTTTGGAAGAATTATTTTTTTTCTCAATTTATTGAAGGAGTTTAACAATGATAGCTATAAGTTTGTCTTTATTGGTTTGGTAAACTCTGTTATAGGTAAATCAGGTAGTGAAACTTCTATTTACCTTATATCAAAGAGTTTTACAAGTAAGCTAAGTAACTGATGTTATTGTGGCAGTAAAAGCGACCTAGAAATAAATATCTTTGGTTTCAGAAATATATGCAACCTTACAAATTTATTACTTCATTTCATTATTCACATTGGCTTACAATTATGAGCCATATTTAGTGTAAGAATTTTATTTGCAAATTATGTTTAATGTTTTTTTTTAACCTACTGCAAAATCCTGTATTTAGACAACATAATTTTCCATGATGGAAAAATGTTTTCCTGTGCTTTATATTTAATAAATTCTCATTATAAAATCTATAATAGTCAATGTTAATCATTGATGTTATCTAATTTTGTGAAACTACAATTAAACAAAGGCTTCATTTTAATGACTGATAGGCACATGAAAAAATGCTCATAATCAGTTATCAGGGAAATGCAAATATCAACCTCAACAAGAGGTTGAGAGGTTTCACCTCACACCAGTGAAAATGGTCTGGTCAAAAAAAAGAAACAACAGGGGCTCCCTGGTGGCACAAGGGGTTAAGACACAGCCTTTGAAGCAGTCCACAGCCTCTGCAGCACAAGTTGAATCTCCCAGCTGGCCAGGGAGGAACCCACTTGGTATAGTAGACCTCTCCTGGCTCCCCCGTTGCTCCCCTCAGCAGTGTACTTCGGTCAATCTGCCTGTTCTATCCCTCACTCTGTCTCTGGCAGGTGCTCTCACCCTTCCCACCCCATATAGCAGCTCTTGTATGCATAAATATATATATATATATATTTTAAAGAAACAACAAACATTGGTGAAGATATAGAAAAACAGGTGAGGATATAATCTCGACCTACCCCTTATGAAAAACAGTAGGGAGATCACTCAAAATATTAAAAATAGAACTACCATATAATTAATCAATTCTACTCCTAGGCATCTACCCAAAAATGAAAAACAAAACAAAACAAAACAAAACATGAAGACATGTATGCACTCCTGTGTTCATTACAACCTTATTTACAATAGCAGGGTCATGGAAAGAAACTAAGTGACCAAGAACACTTACTCATGTATGAACAATAGAGTATTGATCTACTGAAAAAAAAAATGGACTCTTTCCTTTTGAGACAACATGATGGAAATAGATGGGATAAGGCTAAATGAAAATATTTAGAAAGAGAAAGACAGATAACACATTGTTTCACTTATATGTGAATGCAGAGAAATGAAAAAAAGGGTCAAACAAAACCAAACAATAAATTCTAGAAATAAGTCTGTGAATTTGATGATCCAAGATGGTGAGCAACAGGGAGAAGAAAAAGTGTGATCCTCTATATCAGAATCACATAGAATGTGGTAAACCAATGTTACTTCAATAAACTATATATATATATATATATATATATTTATAATATATACATATATCTTTATAATATGTATCTTATTATAATATATATAAATATATCTTTATAATATGTATCTTATACACACACACATACATATACACACTAGCTCCCTGGTCAGCTGGGGATCTGGGATCTAACTTGTGCTGAAGTCACTGGCAATAGCTGATAGTGCTGTCTTTACCCCCTGGGCAACCAGCAAGACCCCCCTATTGATTCTCAATTTTTATTTGAACTATTACACTTAAATTTAATTATCAGAGTTTGGAGATATTACTAACATTAACTCATGTCCTCAAAAATAAATGTTTTTTTTTTCTTTTCTTTCGTTACTGTAAAAACCAATGACTTTATGCTGTGAAGAGAATCATAAACTGTTCTTGTTTTTTGCTATAATAGCCATATGTAGTTTTTACACTGTTTAATTTTTAAGAATTTCAAAATTTACTTTGTTTTGGTTACTTTGTCTTTTGATGTTTAACTGCATCATCTCCCCCTCAAGAGATAATATTTTGATAAACACTTATTAATTTAAAACGTGCACATTTTGAACTGAATAAAATGAAAAAAAACACAGTTCTGTAAGTGCATCTACAATACTATATGAATTAATTTTAACAATTTAAATGTATGAACAAAAAAAAAGGTAGGTGAAAATTCATTGATCCAACTTGTATCTTAAGAAGTTAGAAATGGAAAAAACAAAATTAAGTTAGAGTAAAGAGAACACAGAAAATAAATAAAATAAATTGTACACTAAAATAAATTGTACACTAATGGAAAAAGCAGTATTAACCAAGACAAAAATGGGCTCATTGAAAGGATTAATAAAATCACAAAATATTAGAACAAAAAGAGAAAGAAACACAAATTAAGAGCGAAAGATGACGCATTACTGAAAACCAACAGAATCATAAAGAAACAATAAAATTTATAATAAGTAAGTTCTTGCAAATAAACTGGCAACAGGGTTACATGTGCAAAAATACTGAAAAAAGATAAAGTTTACTAAAAAAAAAATCAAATAAAGCCTTCTACACATTCAAGACAGAAACTCATACAAAACAAATATTGTACTTCTAGTCTCATTTTACCATACTCATGTATTTATTCAAACATTTAAGAAAGATAAAATGTCATTTTTTGGCAAATTCTTTCTGGAAGTAGAGGAGGAATTGTAACTCAACACTTTCTATGAAGTCATAATAATCCAGTTACTAAAAGTCCACTAAAACACTGTAAGAAATAGACATGTTTATCCCTAATGAACATAGATTTTTAAAAAAGTCTTAAGAATAAGTATAATTTAGCCAATTTAAATACACACTATTTAAAAAAAACATAATATTTACAACCATGTGGTGTTTATGTTAGAAATGGAAGCTTGATTTGTTATCAGAATAAGTTAAAGAAAAATATATCTCAATGAATCCAGGAAAATATTTGAGAGAATTAAGCAGTTAATGTCATACTTAATGATAAAGGATTAGAAATTTGTCCTCTAATATCTTGAGCAAGATAAGGATTTCCTCTTTCAATATTTCACTTAATATTTTATTGAAGGTTTCAGCTATTGCCATAGGTAAGAAATTGAAATTATGGAAATACAGGTTGGATTAAAATAAGCAAAACTTGGGGCCTCCTTAGTGGCACAAGGGGTCAAGACACAACACTATAAAGCTATCCACAGCCACTGCAGCATGAGTTTGATCCCCTTACAGGGAGGTGACCCACGTGGCAAAGCAGACCTCTCCTGACTTGTCCTCTTCTCCCCTCAGCAGTGTATTTCAGTCAGTTTACCTGTTCTGTTTCCCACTCTGTCTCTGGTGAATCCTCTCATCCCCCACACTTCTAGCCTATACCCCGGTTCTTGTATGTATAGGTAAATAAATCTTAAAAAATAAGCAAAACTCACATTTACAGAGGAAACAATTTTATATGTAGAAAAATATGAAGAATGTACAAAATTCCCATCAGAAATAATAAGGAAATTAAGTGTTGTTGCAGAATATGTCAATATATAATCTATGTGTTAGCAACAAATAATTGGTAATAAAATACTATTTACAAGCAAATAGAAAAATTTAAAGTACTTACAATGTAAAGTGCTTATAAATTTAGTGAAATATGAGTCAAACATCCTTACACAAAATGCAAAAATAGTGCTGAGAAAAATTAAAACAAAATGGAAAGTCATATTATGTCTACAAAGTGAGAGTTAAAGTTATTGTGGTGTTAATTTATCAAATTGTATATAAATTTAATTTAGTCTCAATCAAAATTCATAGTATGTTTTTAAATAGAAATTGACATGCTGCTACAAAAGTATGTATCTAGAACAAACAACTTGAAAAATTTGCAAGGTTGAATCATTCATCCTATGTGAAATTTTAAAGGCATTATAATGACACAACAGTCAAACAGTGTGGTTTTGGCGAAAGGATACACAAGATAACAGAAATGAGAAAGTTATTCTTTGATTATTGATGTTTAACTCAAACATTAAAAATGTAATTAGCATATGAAGGTTTAGAAACCTAAACATAAAATTCAATACTCTAAAACTTCTAGAAAATATGTAGATGGATATCTTTGCAACCTTGGAGTGGGGAGATATTTCTTAGAGAAAATATAGATAAAAGTAACATATAACATCTACAAGAAAAACAATAACAATGGGATAACATTTTATTTTGTCAAAAATAAAAACTTCTGCAAACATGACAATTTTAGATAAAAAGCATAGTTATCCTCAGACTAAGAAAGAATATTTGAAACACATTCAGCTAAGAAATTACTTATATACAGAATATCTTTATATAAGCTTGCAGAATGATAATATAAAAACATACCAATTGAAAATGGCAAAACATTGGAGCAGACATATTACTAAATAAAATATGCAAATGACCCACAAGGTATGCAAATAACATATGATAAGAGGCTAATCAGCACTAGTTTTCAGGGAAATGCAAATTAAAACTACCTTATGTTTCCATTATTTATGCAATAAAATGACTAAAGTATCTTTGACTCTCACATATTAAAATAAACAATATAACCAGAGTTCTCATACAATGCTAAAGCAGATGCTGAGAGGATTTCAAATACATGCTAATTTGAAAAATGCATATGGCAGTTTGTTAACAAACTAATTATATGTCTATATGACTCAATAGTCATACTCAGTACATATAAAATAGTGGCATAAAATTGTAAGACTTTCAAAAGCCTATTCATAAAGCTCACTGAAGCTTTGTTTACAATAGCAAAATATTGGAACAATTATGTTGTCTATCAACAACAGATCTTTAAAAAATAACATAATCATGTACTGGAATATTGCATATTGTTTACATGGTGAATTACAATTCATGTACTGAATTGTACATGATTACTTAATGATGGAAGGTGGGTATACAAAAGTAAGTAAAGATTCCATTCTAAAAAGGTTCTAGAAGCCAAAATAAATATGATGATAAGAACATAAATCAGCCAAGTAATCAAAGGAAAAACGAAAGAAGGATCTAAGAATTTCTACTAACTTTGAGTGTGGAGTAAAGATTTATATACTGCTTCTTTTTATTTAACATATATATAAAGTATCTTCTAAGGTATTTGAGAAATGCAAGTGAAATCCTTGAATTGTCTGATGATTATTTCCTAGAATGATTTTATTGAAATGTGCAGAGGTTTAAAAATATATTGTTCTAGAAAAAGAAGAAAAAGAAGGCATAAATAGAAAAATAGAAAAAGAAGGCATAAATATATTTATAGGGACATATGAATACACTATGTGCATATAATTGTACATATATACATATATATGCTTATGTAAAATTAAAATAAATGAATGGTTATTTCTGGGAATGTCATTTACTTGGAGGAAGCACAGAGGTATGTCTTTGATTAAAAGGAATCTATATTCCTTTAATAATCTTTTCCTTGCCTGATTACGTTAGCTAGGACTTCAAATACCATATTGAACAGTATTGGTGAGAGTGTCTATCTTTGGCATGTAACTGATCTTAAGGGAAAAGTTTTCAATTTCTCACAATTGAGTTTGATGTTTGCTGTGGATTTGTCATATATGGCCTTTATTATGTTGAGCTATGTTCCTTCTGTACCCGTTTTACTGAGTTTATTTTTTTGATCATCAATTGATGGTGAAATTTTGTCAACTACCTTCTTTGCATCCATTGACATGATCATAAAACTTTTGTCTTTCCTCTTGTTTACATGGTGAATTACATTGATTTGCATATGTTGAACCATTCTTGCATCTCTGAACTAGATCCCACTTAGTCATTATATGTGATCCTTTTAATATATTGTTGAATTTGGTTTGCCAAGATTTTGTTGAAGATTTTTACATTTGGGTCCACAAGGGATATTAGTCTGTAGTTTGTTTGTGTGTGTCTGTGTGTTTGTGTGTGTATGTGAAATTCTTGTCTACTTTAGAACAAAAAAGATACCCTACTGAATGGGAGAAAGTATCTGCAGATGATAAATTCAAGAAGAAACCAATTAATATCCAAGATATATAACTCACACAGTTCTACAAAATCACCCAATCAAAAATGGGCAGAAGTGCTAAATAGGTTATTTTTATTAGAACAGCTAACAGGCCAAGTAAAAATTTTCAGTATTGCTTATCAGCAGATAAATGACAACACCACAATGAGATAACACCTGACTCCTGTGCCAATGGTCTATATCAAAAACAGACCAAAATAACAAATGTTGGCTAGGCTGTGTAGAAGAAGGAACACATATACTGTTGGTGGGGATCTACAATGGTTTAACCCCTATTGGGAACAAAATGAAGAGTTCTCAAAATATTCAAAATAGATCTACCATTTGGTCCAGTAATTCCACTCCTAGATATCTACCTGAAAAAAGCAAAAGCATAATTCAAAAAGATATATTTACTCCTATTTTCATTGTAGTATTGCTTATAATAGTCACAGTATAGAATCAACCTAAGTTTGCAATGGCAGAACAAGAGATTAACATGGTTTATATACACATGATGGAACAATACACAACTACAAAAAATTAAAAAATGAACTCTTTTCATCTTCAACAACATGGTGGAATTGGATGGGCTTATGCCAAGCAAAATAAGTTAGATGGAGAAAGACAAATATTCAACATTTGGTTTCAATTATATATGTAATGTAGAAAAACAAAACAAAATGACTAACAAAACTAAACCAAAACAAACCCTAGAATCTGAAGGCAGAACTGAAGATACTAGATGGAGAGGGGAAGGGCAGAGTGTAGATAAAGGGGTGAGGTCCAATGTTGTATTGTAAAGGCCTACTGATTCTTTGATGGCAGATGTAGTGTGTTAATTTATCTGAGGAGGTGTGAACCTATTTTCTGAAATATATACAATGTTGTAAACTAATGTTACCTCAATTAAAAAAATGAATAAATGTAAATTAATGAAAGTACATAATAAGTAAATGCATACATTCATCACAACTAATCCAACTGTTCATTTAATACATTTGCAATTCATTGCACACAAATGATATGCAAATTTAAAATATATTCTTCAATTTTACCAAAAATATTACATAATGTACATTTAGTTTTATAATATGAAATTTGATACATAAATGTTTAAGTGGCTTTTAAATTTATTACATATATAAATTTATCTATGATATAAATATAAAATTTATTTCCAGAGATTAGTGCTTCTTTCAAAAATCAGTTCATATTCGAACAATTTAAACCTACAGGCTTGTTTGTAAAATCTTTTAACTGAGTGAGAGTTTACCATTTTGTAGGTAGAGAAAATATATTTTTCAAGTATAATGAACGAAATCTAAAAGAGATGTTCATTTTTTCTTCTCCAATTATAGTCTGGAATATAACTGCAAATATGGTGAATAAATCCTGAAATAAAAATAACATCGGTTTCCTATTCATAAGGGTTAAAAAATGCTTAGTAATATAAAAAAATGTTTGTACTCAGGAAGAAATCCAAACTTTATAAATAAATTACCATTGCCATTAAGAAATAATAGTTTTGAAAGTAAATATGGGGCCTCCCCGGTGGCACAGCGGTTGAGTGCTGGGTTGCGAAGCTGCCTGCAGCCTCTGCAGTGCCCTTTCCATCCCCGGCTGCTCCCCGGCCACCGGAGAAGGGTCCCGCATGGTACGCAGACCTCTCCTGCCGCCCGCTGCTCCCCTCAGCAGTGTGCTTAAGTCCTTCTGCCTGCTCTGCTCCCCGCTCTGGCTCTGGTGAATTCTCTCACCCTCCCGCGCTTCTGACTGTACCTAGTGCTTGTATAAATTAAATAAATAAATAAATAAATAAATAATAAATAAATAAATAAATAAATAAAAGCATCTTTTAAAAAAAAGAAAGTAAGTATGATGATATGAGCATTTTACCTATTCTTCATAAATGCTTACATGCACAGTCTTCATTCAGTGGAAGTTTGAGGAAAGCAGGTGCTCGTTTTAAAAATGAAACTGTTAGGGTTACTTCTTCTCCAGCATTCCGAAGAACCTGAACCTAAAATAAAAAAGAGTAAGAATGATTCACATATTCACAAAATCAAATACACACACACACACACAAGCCTTGAAATGATTGTTTATTCCATGTCTTGTTTTCTCCAATGGGAGCAATGTTCATGAAATATAGAGGCAATGCATTCTCTAACATTGCAGGAACACAGTCATCAATGTTCTTCCAATTGCCACCATTCCACTGTCCTCTGTTGATTCACATGTTATCTTCCAATCACATTTACTGATGCTCACTTGAATGTTTAGTGCATATTAGTCAAATATGAGGCTTCAAAATGTAGTACAAGTCACGTAATTATAAATTCTAAAATATTTGGTGAGACATGGAGAAGAAAAATGTGGTATACACATGCACACACACACACACACACACTGGATGACTACTAAGCTATAAAAAAGACGAACTTTTGTCATTTGTAACAACATGGATGTGATTGGAGAGTATAATGCCAAATGAAATAAGTCAGAAGGGCCTCCCTGGTGGTGCAAGGGGTTAAGCACCGCACTATGAAGCAATCCACAGACACTGCAGCACACATTCGATCCCTGGCCAGCCAGAGAGAAACCCACATGGGGTAGCAGACCTCTTCTGACTCACCCGCTGCTCCCCTCAGCAGTGTGTTTCAGTCAGTCTGCCTGCTCTGTTCCCCACTCTGTCTCTGGTGAATCCTCTCAACCTCTGTACCTCTGGCCTGTACCCCAGTTCTTGTATACATAAATAAATCTTTTAAAAATTATTGGATTTTTGGGCCTCCCCGGTGGCGCAGCAGTTGAGTGCTGGGTTGCGAAGCTGCCCGCAGCCTCCACAGCACGGGTTCGATCGCTGGCTGCTCCCCAGCCACCGGAGGAGGGTCCCACATGGCGCGCAGACCTCTCCTGCCGCCCGCTGCTCCCTTCAGCAGTGTACTTCGGTCCTTCTGCCTGCTCTGCTCCCTGCTCTGGCTCTGGTGAATTCTCTCACTCTCCCGCACTTCTGACTGTACCTAGTGTTTGTATGAATAAATAAATACACAGATCTTTAAAAAAAAAGTTTAAAAAAAATTATTGGATTTTTTTAATTAAAAAATATTGAAAATCTATTCAGTACCCATGAAGATATACAAATAAATGAACTTGAGGATGTTTACTACAGTTAATGCAAATTAAATAAAATGTTTTATTTCATTCTAGCAGTTTTACAAAAAATATTGTTTTCCTATTAATTTATTGTGCATATTATTTCCTTTTCCATGCAAACTTGGAATAATGTTGGAGATTCTTCTCATTAACACACAACACTTTCAAATTACAGAAACATTAAATAGTTTTATTAAAGTTAATTTCTCCAAAATTATTTAAGAGAAGTATAAGCACTATTAAATGGAGTCAAGAAATTAGGGAGTTATTTATAACAAACATAGATAGAAGAGTTATATATTTATAAATTTAAAATATCACACTAAGAAAATAATTAAGAATAGTAAATGCTGCTTCCCTTAGCAGTATATTTCAGTCAGTCTTCCTGTTCTGGTCCCCATTCTGTCTCTGGTGAATCCTCTCACTGCTTGCCCCTCACTTCTGGCCTGTACCCAAATTAGTGTATGCAAAAACAAATAAAATTATAATAAATTATAGGCTATCAAGATAATTTAGAATAACTAGGTTCTTCCAAGAAAGAATAAATTCCAATTCCCCTGACCCTCCCTAATAAATACACTTGTAAACCCTGTCCAAAAAAATTCAAGAGACAGCTAAAGCAGAACTCTGATTGGTAGAAAGAATAAGGAAAGAAAGAACAGCACAGAGGTGGAATGTCATTTTTCATATTTAAATTTTTTGCTGACTTATTTTTATTTGTATTATTGTATATCAAAGGAATGTGGATTTAAACACTGTATTTGATTTAGAGCTATAGATTCACACCTCGCAGCCATAATCAGAAGTGGGATTCATTAAATACTCCTAACCAAAGATAAGATATTTATTCACTGATGGTTAAGATATTTTTTATACATTTATTGGCAACAGAGATTCAATCCAGGAAAATTCATTCCAGCTTCTCAGACATCATCCACTGGGAGCAATGGAAGCCCCTAGGATACAGACCAAAGAAGCACCAAATGGCCTCTAATGATTATGTATCAGTGAACCACAGTCTATAAAATCAGGGTAGGACCTGTGTTATTAACAACACAAATCCCCACTTAACAAAATCTTAAATAATAATCAACATCCCTGAATGTATTGATAATAAGCAAAATGACTAGGATACAATAAAATGACATGTCATATCATAACTGGTGATTGTTTCATATTATATTTTTTTATTTTTTAAACACTTTATTTTGTACAGCAATTTTAGTTTCACATCAAAATTGAAAGTCCCACAGACCTTCCTCCCACATGTACATTCTTCCCCACTGACAACATGGCACACTGGAGCAGTATATTTTTATATGAGAACCAACACTGATACACCATTATTACCCGGAATCCATATGCACTTTATAATTCATCTTGATTATTTCAATTAATTCCAAGGGTTTAGATTCATGTACAACTGGATGTATCTACTGTTATTATATCATAGGCTATTGTAACTGTCTTACAAATTCACTGTGTTCTGCCTATTGGTCCCTTTCAGCCACTCCAACACTGAGGATTGTTTAATTGATGAAAAGAAATACTCTGCTTTACCTGAAAATACTTTAGACACACTTCAAAAAGCTAAAAAACAGGGCCTCCCCTGGTGGCGCAGGCGGTTGAGCGCTGCACTGTGAAGCTGTCAGCAGCCTCTGCAGCACCGGTTCGATCCCGGTCCCCGGGATGAGGGTCCCACATGGCGCGGCAGACCTCTCCTGTCTCGCCCGCTGCTCCCCTCAGCAGTGTACTTCTTCAGTTCTGTTCCCCGCCTCTGTCTCTGGTGAATCCTCTCACCCTCCTGCACATCTGGACTGTACCCCAGTTCTTGTATAAATAAATAAATAAATCTTAAAAAAAAAAAACTGCTCAAAAACACACATACCTATATACACGTTCACATACATACCTTCAGTGGCAACAGATGGAGTTATCCAGCTTATGAGATAATTAAGTTTTTGCCTAGTTTGTTAGAGCAAATAATGTTTAGATCTCAAGAGAGGATGGTAAGTACGACTTTGCTCACAGATAACATTGATGGAAATCAGTTACCTAGCATTTCACATTAACGCCGTTCTCCCCCCGGATATATTGCTAAGTGTATTAAGTAATGTCCTTAAAGTCCTGGTCATGGAAAAAATGAAATTAAACATGATTTTGAGGATGGTTTATTATTTATTCATTTATATTGAGGTAATTTTTATTTATATCATTGTTTGCATAAAGAATTACAGTAATTCCACTCCTAGCTACCTACTCCCAAAATTAAAAACAAACAAACACTAATTTGAAAGAAATTTTTCACTCTCATGCTTATTGTAGCACTATTTATTTTAGTTAATCTGTGGAAACAAACTAATTGCCCCAGAACCGAAGAGTGAATCAAAAAAAATGTGGTATATATACACAATGGAATGATACAAATGGAGGTACATTTCTAACCAATTATTTTGTTTTAACATGAAAAGTCACAGCAAAATGTGTTTCTCATTATATGTTAAACAATGAACACTAAAATTCTAATATTTCTGAATGTTTTCAGTTGCAGCCTAAAAGTTCAAGTATGCTTTATTTTCTGGATTTTAGTAAATATTATAATTAAGAAGAAAGAAAGGCTGAATAATAAATTTAAGCTTTATTAACTAGAAGATGACAATATAATACTTTCAACATAGAAAAAATTACTTTCGGGATACAAGACTGTTGAAACATTTGATCAAAATTTACTGAACTATGTAAAGCTATAACAAAAAACTAATTTCATTATTTGTAGTACTCTCCCTATTGAAACAAGATTCAGTGTAGTGATGGTGGATGAGAAATCACATTGTATGAGTTGAGCTTTAATTTAACAAGTAGAATACATCCTTAGCGTGTTCATATGGCTAAGGCTATTCCTTTTTTTTTTTTTTAATCTTTATCTTTATTTTACCATTTTCTGGGGGGAATCTTCATATTTTAATTTTAATTTTGGGGGGTTATATTTTGCTCTTCTATATGTGCATGTGTTTGAGTTACATGATGTGGCAATTGTGGATAGTACTGCTATATACCTAGGTGTAGATAATTCCTTTTGTACTAACATTTTGATATTATTTGGATAAATACCTTTAGAGGTATTGCCTGGTCATATGGAATTTCAATTTTTATTTTCTTAAGAAACACCATACCACTTTATATAGGATCTGCAATGACTTCATTCCTACTAATAGTACATGAGAGTCCCTGTTTACTACAACCTCACCAACATTTGTTGATGCCATTCTTTTTTATATGGGTCATTCTCACAGTGTCTCAATGTAGTTTTGATTTCCATGTCTTTTATAATTAGTGAAATTGAACAATTTTTCATGTCTATAGGCCTTCTGAATGTCTTAAGAAAAATGTTTGTTTTGAGCCTTGCCCATTTTTTGTTTGGCTTGTTTGTTTTTGTTTTGCTTTATTTTTGATGGACTGTGTAAGAACTTCGTAAATTTTGGAAATTAGACCCTTGTCAGATGTATGATGTGCAAACAATTTTTCCCATTCTTTCTATAGACTGCTTTTTTTGGTTTTTGTGATGGTTTCTTTTGCATTACAAGAGCTTTTTCCACTTAATGCAGTCCAATTGTTTATTCTTTGCTTTTGTTTCCTGTACTATATATTTTTTTAAGATTTATTTATTCATTTACACAAGAACCAGGGTATAGGCCAGAAGTGTGGGCAGGTGAGAGGATTCACCAGAGACAGAGTGGGGAGCAGAACAGGCAGATTGACGAAATACACTGCTGAGGGGAGCAGCGGGCAAGACAGAAGAGGTGTCTGCTGCACTATGTGGGATCCTCACCAGCCGGCCAGGATAGAACCCGCTCTGCAGAGGCTGCAGACAGCTTCACAGTGCAGCGCTCAACTGCCTGCGCCACCAGGGGAGGCCCTGTTTCCCTTACTATTGAAGTTGAATCCCCAAATATATATTTGTTGTAGATCTCCACAACTATGTCCTCTATATTTTCTTTCAAGATTGCTTTAGCTCTTAGGAGCCTCTGTGATTTCATGTAAATTTTATTATTTTTCTGTTTTCTTGAATGAAATCATTGGGATTTTGATAGTTAAAACATTGTATCTGTAGATTTCTGTTGGCAATATGTCTATTTTAAAGATTTATTTATTTATGCATAGAAGAACTAGGGTACAGGCCAGAGGTGTGTGGGGGGTGAGAGGATTCACCAGAGACAGATGGGGAGCAGAACAGGCAGATCCACTGAAATATGCTGCTGAGGGGAGCAGAGGGTGAGTCAGGAGAGGTCAGCTGCACCATGTGGGTTGCTCCCTGGTCTGCTGGGGATTGAACTCATGCTGCAGAGGCTGTGAATTGCTTCATAGTGCAAAGCTTAACCCCTTGCACCACCAGGGAGGCCCAATATGTCTATTTTAATGATGTTAATTCTTCCAATCAATGAATATACCATATATCTTTCCATTTTGTTACTTCTTCTTTTATTTCCTTTCACAGAGTTTTATAATTCTCAATATATTGGTCCTTATAGAAATATAATTTAATTTAGCATATTAATTTTATTTCCTACCACCTTACTGTATTAATTTACTATGTCTAGTAGCTTTTTGATAGACTATTTTGTATTCTCTATGTATATTAGCATGTTGTCACAAAATAGTGACAGTTTCACTTCTTTTCCAATTGGAATTTCATTTTTATATATATATTTTAAGAGGAATCCCTTCTTTTTTTAAAGATCTATCTATCTATCTATCTATCTATCTATCTATCTATCTATCTATCTATCTATCTATCTATTTATTTATACAAGCACTGGGTACAGTCAGAAGCGCGGGAGGGTGAGAGGATTCAGCAGAGACAGAGGCGGGGAACAGAACTGAAGAAGTACACTGCTGAGGGGAGCAGCGGGCAAGACAGGAGAGGTCTGCCGTGCCATGTGGGACCTCGTCCCGGGGGCCGGGATAGAACTGGTGCTACAGAGGCTGCGGGAAGCTTCACAGCCCAACACCCAACCGCTGCACCACCGGGAGGCCCACATCTTAAGTCTTAACCCCTTGTGCCACCACGGAGGCCCAGTTGTCGATTTAATTCTGATTTAATTTTGGAGGTTGTCTGAGTGTTATATATGTCCATTTCTTCTGAGTTGTCTGGTTTGTTTGCTCAGAGACTTTTTGTAATGGATTTTTACAATCTCATGTATTTCTGTAGTGTCATATTTTTTTTTCTTTCATTTCTGATTCTATTGATTTGGCCTTTTTGTATTATTCATTTTTTTATACTGAAAAGGGCAGGTTTATTTATAAAAATTCAAGAGTGCTTGCACAGACATAAGCGGGCAGAGAACTATCCCTGAAGGGGACAGGTTTGTTTAAAGAGAGGCCTTCAGAGTCATAGGTGGGCAGTCTTGGGAAGTGAGCTATTCTGCTCAGCAGTTCTGCTGCTTTGCAAAGGAAGAAGGTCAATGAAGAGAAACACTTGCATAGTCACAGGAGTATAGGAGAGCTGCTGCCTCTCTTTTAAGGCGAGCAAGAAGTTTGTAAGTTTTGTTTAATTTTTCAAAGAACCAACTATTGGATTTGCTGATCCTTTGGACTGTCTTTTGTTTTCTATTTCATTTATTTCTGCTCTAATTTTACTATTTATTAACTTTGCCTGGTGTTTGGATGATTTTATTATTCATTTTATTTTTCCTTCAGCAGCATGCTTAGATGGTTTATTTGAGATTTCTCCTATTTTATTATGTGTCCCTGAATAGTTATGAACTTCCCCAGTAATACTGCTTTTAGAGTACCCTATAGGGTCTACTAGTTTGTTTTACCATTTTCATTAGGCTCTAGATATGTTTGATTTTTTTATTTATTCATTGACCCACAAATTGTTCAGAAGTATTTTGTTTAGTATCCACATGTTGTATTTATTCCAGTTGTTTTTTTTTTTTTTTTTTTTTTTTTGTCATGGTTAATATCTAGCTTCATAGAATTTGGTCTGTTAATGTGCTTCATATAATTTCTATTTTCATGTACTTTCTAAGACTTTTTTAGTGTTCTACTTTTATGTTCCAGTATGTGCTTGAAATCTTGAAAATGTTCCAAGGGTACTAGAGAAAAAAAAAAAGTGATTTTTTTTTTTTTTTTCTAAATGGAAAGCTCTATAAATGTTCCACTATGTCTGTTTGGTCCAATGCTTCATTTAAGGTCTTTATTTCTTTGTTACTTTTTCTATCTGGTTGTTGTAGCCCTTTGTTTAGTGGCTTGTTGAGGTCCAACAATGGTTATATATTTTTTGATGTATTTTTTAGATCGGTGAGGAGTTGCTTCATTTTACCAGGTATTCCTTTATTAGGTGCATAAATACTAAAAAAAAATTATATCTTCTTGGTGAGATGTACATTGATGGTTAGAGAGTGCCCATTTTTGACCCTAATTACTTTGTTTATTTGAAAATCTAGTTTATCTGGTGTGACAATAGCAGTTCCTCTTTTTCCCTTTGAATTATTAGCATAGTACCTTATTCCACCCTATTATTTTTTTAAAGATTTATTTATTGGGCCTCCTTGCTGGCGCAGCTGTTGAGCATTGGGCTGCAAAGCTGCCCGCAGCCTCTGCAGTGCTGGTTCGATCCTGGGTCGCCGGGCGAGAGTCCCTCATGGTGCACAGACCTCTCCTGCCGAGCCCGCTGCTACCCTCAGCAGTGTACTTTGTCAATCTGCCTGCCCTGCTCCCCACTCTGGCTCTGGTGAAGTCATTCACCCTCCCATGCTTCTGACTGTACTCAGTGTTTGTATAAATAAATAAATAATAAATCTTTAAAAAAATAAAATTTTGGGATTCTTTCTAATTCCTAAAAATACTTATTTAATACACTCTTTAAGTTTGGGAAATTCTAAGTGAGTATTTCTTTGAATATATTTCTTCCCTTGTTTCTTTCTCTTACCTTCTGATATCCCCATTATTCTTAAGTTTGTTCTTTTAAATGAGTTTGATATTTTTCATAGTTATTTTTTTTTCTTTGTCTTGATTTTCTCTTTTTCTAAACATGTTATTTTTTCATTTGAGGCTTCTGCATTGAAATTCTTTCTTTTGTCAGTTTAGTTATATATTTTTAAGATTTATTTGTTTTTGCATATACAAGTACTGGGGAACAGGCAAGAGGTGTGTATGTGTGGGGAGGGGTGAGAGGATTCACCAGAGACAGAGTGGGGATCAGAACAGGCAAACTAACTGAACTACACTGCTGAGGGGAACAGCAGGCAAGACAGGGAGGTCGGCTGCACCATGTGGGTAGCTCCCCAGTTGTGCAAGGGGTTAAGCACAACACTATGAAGCTTTCAAAAGCCACTGCAGCAAGAGTTCAATCCCCAGCTGGCCAGGGAGTTTAGTTATATTTAAAGAGCCTTCTAAATTTGTCTGCATTTCATTCTTCTATATTTAATCTCTGTGGTGAAGAACAAAACTCTTTTTGTTCCTGAGTCTCCTTTTCTAAGTTCTTGCTTATATGCTTTTTATTGAACTTCCTACTCTTTTGAAACCTTTGTCTCCTAGGTTATTTATTTCTGTATCCTTTCTATTTGTCCCAGGACTTCTGTTCTTCTTATTTTGCTTTTCTATGTGTTGTGTGTGTGTCTGAGTGTGTGAGTGTGTATGTGTGTGTGTGTGTGTGTGTGTGTGTGAAAGAGAGACAGACAGACAGACAGACAGACAGATAGACACTTGGGGATTTAATTTTAGTTGTTTTTTTACTTAGTTTATAGTGGCATGAGTAGGGGAAGGCAAGGTATCTTTGTCTGGGTTTAATATTCTATCTTAAATTGAGGAATGGAGTTTGTTGCCTCTATTGACTCTTCTTTAGATGCACAACCAGCTTCATTCTTTTTTATTTAAGATTTATTTATTTATTTAATTTATTTTTTTATTTATGTTTTATTTATATTCATTATTATATTTATTTTTTTATCTTTATTATTTGTTTGTTTGTTTGTTTGTTTATACAAGCACTGGGTACAGTCAGAAGCACGGGAGGGTGAGAGAATTCACCAGAGCCAGAGCGGGGAGCAGAACAGGCAGACGGACCAAGGACAATGCTGAGGGGAGCAGCGGGCGGCAGGAGAGGTCTGCGCGCCAAGTGGGACCCTCGCCGGCAGCAGGGGATTGAACTGGTGCTGCAGAGGCTGTGGGCAGCTTCACAGCCCAGCACTCAACCCCTGTGCCACTGGGGAGGCCCAGCCAGCTTCATTCTTAATTAACTGACAAACCTAGCAATGGTTGTTTAAACAGTGTACTTTCAGAGATAAAGTGATGCATCATGAAACACTGTTAAAATTTTCAAAAAAAGTTTGCCCTACAGAATACTGGGACATTATCTGACTAATAAATTATTTTATTTGCTTATTTGTTTCTACTAAAAATCTTATAATTGGTATATTTAATTTCACATTAATTTAACTTAATAATTTGCTACTGAGCAAACAAGAAAGCTATAACCTAGACTTAGGCTTATAAAACAAAGCCTGTGAAGTAAACAAAGCAACCTTTATTTTACAAATGAGAATTTGAAAACATTTAAAAATACAAATGAATAATTTAAATACAATAGCTAATTATGGCATTGGGCCATTTCCCAAAAAGGTTAGTGGCAAGTTATAAATAATTCCTTAAAGAGCGTAATTCGCTCTCATAGTCATTATGAGGTGAGAATCACCACCTCTCAATTTTCACATCAATTTTTACATGTAGACTTCAATCACACAGTGCCACCTCATTATCGTTTTACTGAGAAGCAGATAAGATACAGCATCTACTTGGGTACCAGAAAACCAGATAAAATGGAGTAAGTTCCTTCTCTCTGTATTGATAAAACTGCATTTGTATGAAGTACTGACTTGCACTTATTTTCTTTTCAGATCAATGAGTAGAAAGTTAAAATCAGTGAAAAAAAAAAAAAGAACAAATATCAGTCTACCATATTCAGAAAACCACGTTATTGAACATAGAATGCACAGTGGTGAAATGAGGAGATATTAAAATCCTTCAATTCTAGAAACTACCAAACTAGTAAAAAGACATGCACTTACATTAAGTGAGAAAAATGAAAAAATGAATGTTTTTTGAAGTAAAAGCCTCATGTTATTTATTCGGAACCAAATCTAGTCAGCATTCTTGGCATCGCAATAATTTTGTTTAGTCACTCTGATTACTAATACCGCATCACTGAAATTTTGCAGCCTCCTCACATTGCTTAGTATGATGAGAATAAAGCAAATCCTGTGCATGACTGCCAGCACTACGCCAGGGTCTGGGCTGTTTGGCACCACTTTCTATAGTTATCAGCGACTTAATAAAATGAGGTAAGTTTTGGTTACTTTGCAAAATGATAGAAAATGTTTACTGATGTCCTCAAATATTTAAGTCAGATCTTGGCTTGAATCACCAACATTTTCCTTTAGTGGTGGGGAGTATGGAATGCAATCATCATATATTAAAAAGTATATTCATTTCAGATCATGGGAAAAAAGGGAGAAAAAAGCATCTCTTATAGGCCAATATATTGTATATAGTTGTTTTTTTTTTAAGTTTATTTATTTATACAAGAACTGGGGTACAGGTCAGAGGCATGGGAGGGTGAGAGAATTCACCAGAGAAAGCAGGGAGCAGAACAGGCAGAAGGACTGACGACACTGCTGAGGGGAGCAGAGGGCGAGGCAGAAGAGGTCTGCTCGCCATGTGGGTTTCTCCCTGGCCGGCCAGGAATCGAACCTGCACTGCAGAGGCTTTGGACAGCTTCACTGCGCTGTGCTCACCCACTGTGCTCACCCACTGCACCACTATATATTGTATATAATTTTGATATATTTTGAAGTAAGAACAGTAAGGTGAAGAACATCGTAGTTATATAAGTATGTCTCAATCAGATAATATTATTTTGTATAATCATATTAAATTTAAATAGCATACATATTTATTCTAAATTCACAACTTTAAAATCATAGCAACATAATGTCTAGATTGCAGATATTATAGCAGATTTATTTGGAGTATTCAAAGTAAAAGAGAAATCATAACGTTTTTCATGATTTTTATAGATTTCTGTGTAAGATCATCTCACACATATTTGAATAATCAGGTTTTGAAAAACAAAGTTAAACACTGTCACACCCATATTAGATTTGCAGCTGCAGCATGCACTTGCTAAATCTGTGTTTACACATACTATCATAACATGTTTACTTAATATAAAATTAAGAAGTAAATATTTTTAGAAGTAAATATTTTAGAACTGCTTGTACTGTTTCCAGCCATATACTGTCATTTCAGTCTATTGCATGAGTCGTGAGTCATTTAAATATGTTATTCCAAATTTTAAATTCTATGCCCCTATGATTCACATTGAGTATAGTGTAAATACTCTGATACCATTTATAGCATTGTTGGGGTCAGCAGGGTAGGCTGTGCCAGCATTTATTTGGTAACTGAAGTTTTCCTAAGGAGAAACACAGCTGTACTGCCATGTTTCTTTGGAGTCTGCTAATTTCAAATACTTGAAAACAGATGCACATATCTCAAGTATAATACATTAAATGAACAGAGGGAAAATGGTGTGTCTCATATGTTGCTAAATATTTGTAGAAAATATATTTATTCCATTATTTAATAGTTACTTCAAATGATTTTCTTTAAGTCTTTTCATGCACAAAAAAGCCATTATGATACATATCAAATTGTGCATTGCTCATGCACATGCCTCTAATCTTGCTTACATGTGAACTACTGAGAATATATGAGAACGTCCTTTAGCAAAATTGTAAACTTATTCTCTATTTTCTATCTTGAACATCTCTCTAGTGCACTTTTCAGCTTTAAGCCTTCCTGTCCAACAGAATCTCTAGGTACACTTCTGCCATCTGGTATCTGGATGACAAATACAGAAAGAAAAACAAAACAAAAAACACCCTTTGAAAATCTGTGTTCCTACATTCAAATTCAGTCTTGGACAAACATCCTCATTGTTCTCTAAACTATTAATACATACATCCCCTTCTTGATCCAAAGGAACTGCCAGGAAAGCAGTACACATAGCATTGACAGTATGTCAAACATCATTTGGTACTAACATACAGTTTGTCAGACGCCTTTTGGGTCATATGTATCTCCTGTGATATCATAGAAATGGTGAACTGGGCCTCCCTGGTGGTGCAAGGGGTTAAGATACAACCTATGAAGCTATCTGCAGCCTCTGCAGCATGAGTTTGTTCCCTGGACGGCCAGGGAGCTACCTATATGGTTCAGCAGACCTCTCCTGTCTCACCCGATGTCCCCCTCAAGCAGTGTACTTTGGTCAATCTGACTGTTCTGTTCCCCGTTCTGTCTCTGGTGAATCCTCTCACCCACCACACCTCTGACCTTTAACCCTGCTCTTGTATGCATAAATAAATCTTAAAAAAAAAAGAAAAGAAAAGGAATAGTAAGCTAATAGGGAACTTAAACTCTATCTCTTTAATTGAATTGAAATAAATTAGTGCCAATTTCAAAATCTATCATCTCTTAACCTGAGACAAAATTGAAAGAGTTTACAATCAGTTAGAGATTCTAGAAGAGTAAGTGTTCATTCAGTATATGCAAACTCAATAATAATAATTGCAAATGGAGCAGAATTGGAGAAGACTATTGATTGTAAATGTACAAACATTTCCTTTGAAAGCGAATGGTAAGTAGGTAAGAATAGGGAAAGCTGGGATCCCTACCCAGCAGGAGTATTAAAGACTCCAGACCAATATGTTTTTGGAATTCCATTATTCTCACTCCCCCTACATTAGTTATATTTGAAGTCTCAGTTAAGATAAGAGTTCACATTGTGTTAGAAATAAGAGTAGGAAAAGAGATACTTTTACTTCCATATATATTATTGCTCTGGTCTCCATAGCAACCTGGGACCGCAATGATCTCAGAAAGAGTTGCTACAACTACATGGTAGTGTGAGAAAGAAGCATAGAAGGCACATAGTGACAGATTGATTGGGGTAACAACTTGTCAGATCACTGGACTGGGAAATCAGAACAAGGTTGCCGATTTTGTTGTTTCCTGAGTGTCATAAACTGGAAACTATAAATATGTTCGGAACAAATAGCATGGGAGCTGGAGGTCTAGGAGCTGCATTGGTTCTGTTCACTACTAGAATTGGCCATCTCACTTTCACTAATGTGCAAAAAATCACAAATTTAATTAGCAACAGATTTTTCATTTTAAATGAAACCATGAAGAGCAATAACTCATGTTTTCTCTTAGATACTGTTTTTGTGAGAGAAACTAAGAAGCAATTCTTAGACATGTTCCAAATCAAAGATAGTAAATAGGAGATAATACAACCTTATTTTGATCGTTGCTAAGGAAAAATCTCAGATACTATTATTTATTTCATTACATCTAAGGAACAAATAGGAAGGCATTGCAGGCTTCTTGTTCTTGACATATAATCTCAGTGGCTTTGACTTATAAAGAGTACTTGTTTTTAAATTTCATCTGACATGCTCATAGTTATTTACTAAATACAAAAATACAATGTTAAATTCCTTGAACACATGGAACATAATAAATAATAGGAAAAAAAATGTTTAAAACTCTCAAAAAAAGGGCCTCCCTGGTGGCGGAAGGGGTTAAAGTACAGCACTGTGAAGCTATCTACAGACTCTGGAGAACAAGTTTGATCCTGGCCGAACAGGAAGCTATCCACATGGCACAGCAGACCTCTCCTGTCTTGCCTGCTGCTCTCCTCAGCAGTGTATTTCAGTCAGTCTGCCTGTTCTGTTCCCCACTCTGTCTCTGGTGATTCCTCTCAACCCTGTGCCATCACACCTCTGGTCTGTACCCCAGCTCTTGTATGCATAAATAAATCTTTAAAAAAAGTCTCAAGTCCAATGTTATTTATTGTCTATCACTGACATTTGATAACATCTTATAATGAATGTTACTTTTTTTAAATGAATATTATTTTTAATAGCAAATATTGTGCATTATATATAATACCTACAATTGTATGCTTTCAATTCATTACTTTTCTATTTTGTGTCATCTCAATCTCTAAACTCTTTACAGGAAAAACAGAGTTTCTTGCATAAATTTTAATCAAGAGTATATTATGTGCACATTGGATAGAAAATACTGCTTTAATAGAAGAAATGGCAATTATAGTCTTTTGTGTCACAGTGTATTTTGGTATATCATTTTTCCCAAGGCACTGCCTTATAAGTACCATGTGCTAATCGAGTTCATAACTGGAGCTGAATTCAGAACGATAAAACTTTTAAACAACTTAGCATTCTCTTATTTTCACAACTTATAAGTCTTTCACTGATATATTTTATATTGTTAAATTAATCTGACTTCTGTTGTGAAAGTGAAACAGGACTATAGGGGTGCTCTAGTTATTCAATGACAGTATTAAATAGAGGAGGGCTCACTGCCCGTGAGCTCTTCAACTGTGTGCACAATTGTAAGACCAGTCAGGCTCAGGGAACAATGATTTTGGAGTTCATTTAACAAATAGGGAAAACAAAAAGGTTTTAAGGGCACAGGTGGCCAGTTATCTCACCCCAGACAGTATCCACAGAGTCTGAAAGCCCCAAACAAAGTCCGCTCAACGAGGGCCTGGAGCTCATAGCGGGCTGGCAAGTAGCAGGCCACGATCCAACTCACTGCAGCTGGAGGTCCGGACAGGTAGGGTCACTGAAATGTCACTGAAGTAGCACACAGCAAAGTCTGGAGATGGGGATGGATGGTCAACACAAAGTGCTGGGCCAGATTTCAATAGATGCAGCACCACCAGAAGGTGTTACTTGACAATAAAATACAGCTCCCTCTGAGTTTTTGACCCACACCCAACAACAACAGCTCTTTGAGACACCAGGTCCGGGTCTTTTGGTGCTCCTTTCAGAAGCAACATCAGGACCGGATGCAATGGCAGGGCTGTTTGGCTTCTTTCTTCTGGGGTTAACTACTGGGTGCTCCTTCCTTCCTATTTTTTCCTTCTTTTCGGATGCCAGATACAAAGCAGGCTGATTCTGCGCATCCCAAATGGCTCCTGCCCTGCTTTATATCCTTGTTTAGGGTCGCCTGCCCTAGTTGACACCTACCTGATTGGATCATTTTTAGTTCTAAGTGACCAGTTGGACCATTTTAACCCAGCCAGTGCCCAAGGGAGGGAAAACCTCTACATTTTCCCAATGGCTTGCTGCTTGCCTTAGGAAAACGTCAGCCTTAGGAAAACGTCAATTTTGCCCTGCAGTCCATGTTGCAGGAGCCCAGTTTTAAAAGTAAAAATATTTTACTAATCAATATTTGATAATATCCTATACCTGATTATCAAAATGCAACTTTGTAAAGAATATAACAGGTTTTTGATCAGTCTTTAATTGTCATATAAGTATAGCAAGAACACTTTAGAGATTATTAATATTTTCTAGATGTTGTTAACATTTTAATGCCAAAAGAATAAATATTTTCTAATATTTTAATGCTATCAGTCTCCGCTTTCTTTTCTGATTTTTTTCATGATATCCTATGTTAGGAGATTATTAATTTTCCTCTCTTGCTGAAGCAAAAATAAATTTATGTGAAGGGGCCTCTCTGGTGGTGCTAGGGGTTAAGACACAACTCCTGCAGATGAAGCTATCTGCAGCCACTGCAGCAGTTCGATTCCTGGCCAGGGAGCTACTCACATGGTACAGCAGAACTCTCCTGACTTGCCCACTGCTCCCCTCAGCAGTGTATTTCAGTCAATCCATTATTTTGTTCCCTACTCTGTCTCTGGTGAATCCTCTCACCCTGACATCTCTGGCCTATACCCCAGTTTTTGTATGCATAAAATGAATAAATCTTAGCATAAATAAATAAATAAATAAATTGATGTGAAGTAAGTACCACAGTTCCAACTTTTGCAATGAATTTAGGATTACTATTCTCTTTCTCTAGGCCAAATGTCACTGCATTTATCTGATCAGAGACTAGTCCTCAAATTAAAATTGCTCAAGTTGGAAAATTCTCAAGGAAGGAAAAGAGATAATGTCTGCCAAAGCTATCTTTAACTCTACCATCAGAGGAAGTATAAATGTGCACAGTGAGGGTAGGGAGAAGGGGAAGAATGATTTAGTCAAGTATGCTATCTTGAAGAGATTGTTATATTAAGTTTTAAGAGTTAAAAATAAATATTTTGCATTATATTTCAAGATGTTTGGCATGTAGTTCTAGTCAATGGTGCACTGCCCTTTCTTAGATAAAGATCTTAATATTCTCTAATCTTTCTAGTTAGTAATCCATCAATTTTTATAATCTTTTTTCATCCAATTTATTATACTAATCAACTACTATTGATGCAAATTCTAGCAAGCAAAATACACAGCATTTATTAAAATTCCTGAAAAACCAGTAATATAGATAAATATCAGTAATTGTCAGCATCTATTCAATATAGACCACCTTAAGCATTTCAAACAAAGGAATTTGATTAGAGGGTTTGGTAAAATCTCAACAGAGAAATGAGATGATATATAGCCTGGAGCAGCAGAAACCCACAACCACCCCCATGTAGAGGGCTGTTGAGGGTGTGGCATTGGCTGGCCCCGAAACAACACTGGTGGTGCCACCTCAAGACTTGAGAATAGAGGAAGGCAATCATCAGTTAATTAGAAATAATTTGGCATGTATAAATCTTACCCATTTGAAACCAAATTCTATGCAAAGGGGATAAATTAAACAAAGAGGGCCTCGCTGGTGGTGCAAGGGGTTGAGCACAGCAGTGTGAAGCTATCCACAACCTGTGCTACATGAGTTCGATACCTGGCCAGTCAGGGAGCTACCCACATGGCACAGCAGACCTCTCCTATCTTGCCTACTGCTCCCCTAAGCAGTATTTTTCAGTCAGTCTGCCTTCTCTGCTCCCCACTCTGTCTCTGGTGAATCTTCTCACCTCCCTCACCTCCGGCCTGTACCACAGTTCTTGTGTACATAAATAAAAAAAATATTTTAAAAATTAATTAATTAAACACTAAATATATACAAGGTGAAGGAAACCTGTGTGGGAAAAAAATCTGTCAAGAATTTCCCCCTAATGGGGAAATAGAAGAAATCAATAAGAAATCCACTTCAAATGCTACAGAAGAGAAAACACTTTTTATGTTAAAACATAACACACAATAGATCTACAACACTTAAAAGCATGGGACAGTTGGCACCAGATGAGAGTCACATTCAAGATAGAATGTAAATAATCAGGAAAATCCTGCAATAGACAATATGTATAACTTTAAGAAAAAATAATTGCTAAGAATTTTAATTCCCATTATATTTTGAGAAGAAAGGTTATCGTGCCATAATTATCCCTACACTTTTTATTCTAAGTGGCAGATACTTTGTTAAAATTTGATATCTAAAGCTATGTTCCAAAGCCCTCCCTGGTGGCACAAGAGTTTAAGATGCAGTACTATGAAGCTGTCCGCAGCCACTGTAGAGCAAGATCAATCCCCAGCCAGGGAGCTGACCCACAATGGCACAGCAGACTTCTCCTGTCTCACCAGCTGCTCCTCTCAGCAGTGTATTTCAGTGGATCTGCCTGTTATGCTCCCCACTCTGTTTCCGGTGAATCCACTCACCCCCCGAATCTCTGGCCTGCACTCCAGCTCTTGCTTGCTTAAATAAATAAATCTTATAAAATAAAACTAGATTTCATTAGTTTGAATTCTATTCCCATATGTTGCCAATACTATGCAATGATTTACTTTCCCAGATTTTTACCCTTCTAACCTGTGAAATAATAGTAATAGTCATACCTGACTAATTTATAAAGATTAAGTCTTTTATTACCACCAAAATACTAAATGAAATGTTTGGTAACATGAATTTACTTAACACATGTTATCCCATATTACAAGAAAAATAATTAAAGTCATTAAAATTAGATTTTCATATGAAATATTTTATTATAGACTTTGTTGCCTATACTATATTTATTAATGAATTTATTCAATCCATATATGGTACCCCAGTGAAAGAGATTTAGAATTATCTCACTATGTATGCCCTCTTTCACCTTAAAGCTCAAGACAATCTCCAGAAAGTCTCTAACATTTAAATAACATAGCTGCTTGAAATAGGATGAACCTAAAGAAACAAAAAAAGAAGTACAATTTCAGCCTTACAAACATACAAACACATACTGAGCTAAAAGAGAATTAAAGAAAAATCTGATTTCAATGAATATTGCTTACATTGTAGTGAAGTAGCAAGTGATTATACCAGAAATCCTAAGATTAAAAAACTGAAACAACAAACTGGATTAGGAAGTTGCTTCAGTTTTTAGAAGAATTAAAATACTGTTAATAATAACTGAACTTCAGGAGCAAGGAATAACTTTAAATAAGTTTTATCAAATTTTATAGCTCATTCACAAACCTGTGAATTCAGGACTTACAAAAAGGTAAACAGTGACTCAAAACCTATAACTAAAGGACATCAGATTAAATCCTAAAGCAATCAAATGCATATAAAATATATGAAAAGAATCTTAAAATCCAGGGCCTCCCTGGTGGTGCAGGCGGTTGAGCGCAGTGCTGTGAAGCTGTCAGCAGCCTCTGAAGTGCCGGTTCGATCCCCGCCGGCCTTGGAGCATCCCACATGGCCAGCAGAACTCTCCTGTCTTGCCTGCTGCTCCCCTCAGCAGTGTATTTCATCAGACTGCCTGTTCTCTTCCCCACTCTGTCTCTGTGAATCCTCTCACTCTCCTGCACATCTGGCCTGTACCCGGCTCTTGTATAAATAAAATAAAATCTTAAAAAAAAAAAAAAAGAAACTTAGAATCCAAAGAATTTTTCAGAAAGGAAGTTTTTAAAATAGTTGATAGAGATCAAGATTCTATAGATTCATCTGAAATTATATGGTCCTTTGGGGGGAAAGTAGAGATTTATTTTAAAATCAGTAAGATCGTATGTCTAAAACTTCCTTATATCCTGACATGAATGGAGACAGATTGTGAGAGTGTCTTTAGAGTGCAGGAGATAAATACTGCTTTCCTTACCAGCATAAAGAACAATGGTAGTTCAAGGTAGGGATGTTTATAAAGATGTCATTTAAGGACAGGCCCAAGAGGTATCAGGAGATGGTGGGTAGGAAAGAGTTTCAGGAGATGAAAGAGAATAAAGCCAGTTAAGGTATGTAGAGAGAGATCATGGGAAGAAACAAGGGCTTTACATGAAGAACATTTTTTTTTAATTGTGGTAAAATCAAGATTAAGACATAACTGATGAACTGTGTTTTATATATATGGTTGTTTTTGTTTTTTTTTCTTAAATTGTACATTTATACAAGTAAGTCTGTCCTGTTGAGTCAAATTTCATGTATTCATGCTGTGATATGTAGGGGATACCCCATCACTCTAGAAACACACACTTATATTTATCTCTCCCATTTTTTGGGTGATTGTAATCTGTTTCTTGTGTTCTGTCCTGCAAAATTGTAATAACATCGATTCCTCCTAATTCAAAAGGAATCATAAATGTGAAGATACTCTAAAAGCAGTACACAAAAGGTTGTTATCAGTCCTAATCTAGGCCTTAAAAATGGATGATCATATTGTATTACAGGGCATGAAATAACTTCTCATTCCTCCATTGTGAAAGATAATATTAAATAGAATAAAATACTGGAATTTGAGTCTAGTTTGCATTCAAATTTCTACATGGCACTCATTCCATGAGGTCATTTAAGGTATAGTGCCTTCTAGTTCTTTTGTTTCAACTAGAAATATGCTCTGTGACTGGAGTTACTCTATAAAATCTATACTTATGTCAATTGTGTTTCCCATTTCCCTAGCTATCTGTAGTCATGCTAACTTGGGACACTGGCCCAGGATGCTCGGGGTGGGAGGATTGTTGGAGGCACCCTCCACCAACTGATGGCACTACAATATGATTAGTGGAACATGCAGATCCTTGCAATTAGACCCTAGGATTACACTGGGGAAACCATTGGATACTGGTGGGCAGAAGATTAGACATATGATAAAGAGCATTAGAATAATATGAGTGTTGGTAAAAACTGAATTATAGATGGGAAAAGGATTTTGAGTAGAGAAAAATCTTAGCCTGAGAAAACTTAACAAAGAAACTGGCACTAGGGTTTTCTGAAAAGATGGTGACTGATAAGGAGAATACTCAATTTAGGTGGTTAGTAACAGAATAGAAAGTCCTTTATAAAAATGAACCCATCCAGCGCCATCCATTTTGCTGCAAATTGCATGTGTTTATCTTTTTTGAATGCTGAGTAATATTCCATGGTGTATATGTACCACATCTTGATCCAGTCATCTATTTTTGGACATTTGGGTTGTTTCCAAAGCTTAGCTATTTTAAACAGTGCTGCTATAAACATAGGGGTGCAGGTGCTCTTTGGAATTGATGTTTCTGTGTCCTTTGGGTAAATACCTAGGAGTGGAATTGCTGGATCATATGGAAGCTCTATGTTTAGTAGGTCAAGAAATCTCCACACAGCTGGAAGGGATCATGCTCAGCAAAATAAGCCAGAAAGAAAAAGAAAAATACCGGATGGTCTCACTCATAGCAGGAATCTAGACAACTTAAATAAGGGACCAGGAAAATGAATAACTATAAGAAAGTGAAAACCAAAATCAACAAAAAACTAGAACCAGAGACACTATGGGGGGCCGGGGGCGGGGAGGGGAGGGATTGGGGTCAAAATAAGGGGGTTGCAATTGTATGGGGAATATAAAAATAAAATTTATTAAAAAATAAAAAATAAAACCCCTGTCTTACTCTAGCAGAGTCAGGCAGGAAAGACATGACTCTTTTGAAATAAATGAAAGAATGCAAAAAAAAAAAAAAAATAACCCATATAGGGCTTCCCCGTGGCAGCGGTTGAGTGCTGAGCTGCAAAGCTGCCTGCAGCCTCTGCAACACCGGTTTAATCCCTGGCAGCTGGTGAGGGTCCCACATGGCATGCAGACCTCTCCTGCTGCACCCCCTGCTCCCCTTAGCAGTGTACTTCATCAGTCTGCCTGTTCTACTCCCGGCTCTTGCTCTGGTGAATTCCCTCACCCTCCTGCACTTCTGACTGTACCCAGTGCTTGTATAAATAAATAAATAAATAAATAAATAAATCTTTAAAAAAAAAATGAACCCATACTATTTCCTGAATTTATGGAGTCAGACTGTTAGAATAACAGATATATTAAAACATTTTTAATGTGTATTTTCATAAGCAGATTTGAAGAGATTAAATATGCTGATTTACATCATGTAGAAACTGGTGGGAACAGAACTCAGTAAGATGTAATTCCCCATAAAACCAATAATAAAGTTATTCTACCCTAAAGTAAATAATATTGGTACCTTACTACAATATAGTCAATAAATGTATCTTGTAAAAGAGACCTGCCCAATTTATTTATTTATTTTTTAAAGATTTATTTATTTATTTATTTGTTTGTTTGTTTGTTTATTTATTTATACAAGCACTGGGTACAGTCAGAAATGCTGGAGGGTGAGAGAATTCACCAGAGAAACAGAACAGGCAGACCGATGAAATACACTGCTGAGGGGAGCAGCGGGCACAGCAGGAAATGTCTGCATGCCATGTGGGACCCTCGCCAGGGGCCGGGGATTGAATCAGTGCTGCAAGGCTGCAGGCAGCTTCGAAGCCCAGTACTCAACCGCTGAGCCACCAGGGGAGGCCCAAGAGACTGTCCAATTTTTAGGACTGGGAAGTCGAGGTTTTTCACTGACAGGTCTATACAACAAGTTCTACTAATAAACTGATAAAAGACTGGGTTTCTGGGTGAATTTTATTATTCAAGAAATGCAAATAAATATCACAATGATATATCATCTCACTCCTGTGGGAATGACCCATAACAAAAAGATCAGAATCAACAAGTGCTGGTGAGATGTAGAGGAAAGGGACCCTTCCTGCAAAGTGGTCCAGCCTTTAATACAGAGGTGTCTCAAAATCTTAAACATAGATCATGCAACCCAGTAATTCCACTTCTATGCATCTATCCATAAAACTTTGAAAACACTAATTCAAAAGGACACTTGCACTCCCATGTTTATTGCAGCACTATTTACTATATATAAACTATGGAAACAACCTAAGTACCCAGATGAGTAGATCAAGAAGATGGGGTATATATACACAATGGAATAGTACTCAGCAATCAAAAAATAAACTCATGTCATTTGTAGCAACATGGGTGGAGCTTCAAAGGATAATAATGCTAAGCAAATAAGTCAGGAGGAAAAAGATAAATACTAGATGGTTTCACTAATATGTAGGAAATAAAGTAACTAAATTGATAGCCAGATAAAGACAAGCTAAAAACTAACCCTTGATAACTGAGTACAGAACTGAGACACCAGGAAGGGGTTAGGGGAATGGGTAGGGAAGAGGAAAGAATAGAGAGGGAGGCACAATGATCTGTGAGTGGTAGAGAATGGGCTAGTGGTTGTGGGTGCACTGTTGATAATACCTGATGAAGATAATCCAATGTTACCTCAGTTAAAAATAAATAAGTAAATAAATGAACAAACAAACAAACAAATAAATAAATAGAAACAGAGGTCACCTCTTTACCAGCCCACCATACTATTAGAAATGCAAGCCCCTTTCTTGATATTTTTTTCTCTGCAATTTCTGCAAGTGAACACCCTCCAGAGAAACTCTTCCTAAAAAAATTTCTTTCAAGTCTTTCTTGTTGTCTGTGAAATCATGACAGGTTGCAATTCATAAAGAAGTGCCAACAGTGAAGTGGAAGCAGGTATAAAAATAAACTGGAGGCTTGTTTTAAAGTAGATTAGGTGTGAACACAGTTTATAAATGCAGAAATAAATGGGAAGGTGTCTGAGTCATATCCCCACACCGATAGCTTAACTCTAGTTAAAATGGAAGGTAGCTCAGTGGGTACAAGTGTGGGGCAAGAGGGAGGGCAGTATTAGTGGAATTGAATGTGGCATTTCATTTTGTTTAAATTAAGATAGAAATGTATTGTACTTCTAAAAAAACACTTAAACAATGATGACAAATTTGTAAAAATACGTGTTAGTACATGGTTCTGAAATTAATATGCAAACATGAAAATAATTTTGTGTGTGGGCCATGGGACTATGGAAGATTTCCTCTCAAACCCTTAAATGTTCAACATTTTAAATTAAATGTTTTAACTTTTTTTAAAAAAGATATGTTTAGGGCCTCCCCGGTGGCACAGTAGTTGAACGCTGGGTTGCGAAGCTGCCCACAGCCGCTGCAGTGCCTTTTCCAAGCCCGGCTACTGGGCAAGGGTCCCACATGGCACGCAGACCTCTCCTGCCACCCGCTGCTGCCCTCAGCAGTGTATTTCATCAGTCTGCCTATTCTGTTCCCCCTCTGGCTCTGGTGAATTCTCTCACCCTCCCACGCTTCTGACTGTACCCAGTGCTTGTATAAATAAATAAATAAACAAAAAAACAAACGAACAAACAAACAAATAAATCTTAAAAAAATAAATAAATGAAAATAAAAAGATATGGTTAGTGATTCAAACCCTATGGTGAGAGAATTAATAAAAATAATAGGGATTACATCTAGTTAAAATGCTTTTATATAGCAAAAAATATATACATGATTAAACAGATAGCTTACTGAATGAGAAACAACATTTACACAATATTTAACTGATAAGGAACTAATGTCCAAGATATATACATATATAAATGTGCAATTCAGCAACATCAAAAAAAAGTTAACAAATGAATGACAGATATGAAAAGATAATTCACCAAAGAAGTAAAAAAAAAAATAACGTTCATTGCCACTTCTTTTTTTATTTTATTTTTATTTACTTTTTAAAGATTTATTTATTCATGCATACAAGAACCGAGATACAGGCCAGATGTGCAGGAGGGTAAGAGGATTCACCAGAGACAGGGTGGGGAGCAGAACAGGCAGACTGACTGAAATACACTGCTGAGGGGATCAGCAGGTGAGACAGGAGAGGTCTGCTGCGCCATGTGGGAATATCCCTGGCTGGCTGGGAATTGAACTGGTGCTGCAGAGTCTGCGGACAGCTTCACAGCACTGCGCTCAACTGCCTGAGCCACTGGGTAGGACCTTCAATTCTTTCTTTAAAATATTTATTTTTTTATGTATGCAACAACTGAGGTACATGCTGAGGTGTGGAGGGGGGAGTGAGAGGATTCATCAGAGACAGAGTGGGGAACAAAACAGACAGAATCACTGAAATACACTGCTGAGGGGAGCAGCAAGTGAGATAAGACAGGTCTGCTCAGCCATGAGGGTTACCTCCTTGGTAGGGGATCAAATTCATGATGCAGTGGCTGCTGATAGCTTCCAAGTGCTGAGAAGTAACCCCTTGTGCCCCCAGAAAGGCCATCATTGTCATTTCTAATAAGACAGATGCAGGTTAAAACTACAATGGCATACCATGCATACTCAGAAGAATGGCATATATTAAAAAGATCCCCTACAATGAGTGCTAGAAAAGATGATGAGTGAGAGGAACCCTACTATAGTTGATGGGAATGTGAACTGATATGACTATTATGGAAAGCAATATGAATTACCATAAAAATATGAAAATGGAAACACTACAAACTGACAATTACACTCTTGGGCAAAGAATATGTAACCACTACAGCCATAGAAATGATGAAATACAACAATTTTCAATAAAAATGGAGGGAGTTCGTGAGAATTAGTGTAGCAAAGTAAGTCATATAAACAATTATTGGACATTTATATAACAGAAAATTTGGCAGCATGAAACAATTTCAAAAACCAGTGGAGATCAATATGCACGCTGGGGGCTCTGAGGTTAGGAGGGAGGGGTGAGGGAAATGGACAGAGGTAGATAAGGGATGGTGGTGCTGAAATATTAAAATTGAAAGTTCTTAATTTTTTTTTTCCATGGTGACATGATGACCTGTGGTAATTTGATCATGGTACAGGAAGGCACACAATATGATGCACAGAAGGAGCAGGCTATCATGGCAACAGTTTAGTCAAAATTTATGGCATCAGGACCTCACTGTTGGCATAGAGCTTACAGTCTCAGCACCATCAAGCTACCGCCAGCCACTGTGGCATGAGTTAGGTCCTCTGCCAGGGAGCTAACATGCATGGTACAGCAGACCTCTCCTTTCTTTCCCAATGTCCCCATCAGCAATGTATTTCAGTAGATCTGTCTGTTCTGCTCCCCATTCTTTCTATGGTGAATCCTCTCAACCCTCCCCCCAACCACCACCATGAACCTCTGGCCTACACCACAGTTCTTGTATGCATACAAAAATAAAAATAAATCTTTAAAAAAATGATAGCATCAGAGACTAGGGTGTGGTTACTCATTGAGAGGATTTAACATGTTTGTCATTTAGTTGAATAAAATAATTCACATGATGAGGTATATGGTAGGACGTAGAGGAATAAAGGATATGTGTTTTTTAGAGTTAATAACTGACTTGTTATACAATATAGTATAATAAAAATTACTGTATTTTGAGAGATAAGGGAAGCAAAAAAATATAGGGTTCTTTTTTGCCATTGCATGTGGTTCATTTAGACTTCTAATTTACTTAAGTATGAAATATGCATTTTATGAATGTGGAGGCAGGTGTCAAGTTGGAATTTGAGAAAATTTTATTGGTGTAAATTTCTCTACCAACATTATTCATATTATGCTATAAGCAATGACCTATAAATAAAATAATTCAGATCAATTAAAATATGCACTTGGACCTCCCTGGTGGTGCAAGGGGTTAGGGCACGGCACTGTGAAGCTATGTGCAGCCACTGCAGCATGAGTTCAAATCCTGTCCAGGGAGCTGACCCAAATGGCATAGCAGACCTCTCCTGTCTCACCCACTGCTCTCTGCTCCCCTCAGCAGTGTATTTCAGTCAATCTGCCTCTTATGTTCCCCACTGTGTCTCTGGTGAATCCTCTCACAACCACACCTCTGGCCTGTACCCCAGTTCTTCTATGCATAAATGTGTAAATCTTTTAAAAAAACCAAGTATGTACTTAATTGTCTTGACTGGCAAAGGAAGTTCTCTGTCATAATATAAAGCAAAATATTTTAATGTTTATCTCTATATATTTTTATGTAACTCATATCATATCTTTATATTTTTCAGTTCTAAACCTTCCTTAGTATGAAGATAAATAAATAGATCTTTGTCACTCAGAAAGGAACACCTTCGACCTCAAACTTGCAGTGAAATTTTGGATTCACATTAATATAATGACTGCATAGAAGAGACACATCACTAGGATAAGTGGAATGTTTTCGATTTTAAAATCTTGGTTCCACCTAATGTGTACTAATTCCTCACTTAACTAACTTGTAGCCCATATTATTATGAACAATATGTTTTAATATTTTATTTTATATAATACTTACATCATTTTTCATTTTTGCACAATGCATGCATTTTCATTTTGGTTATATCCCCATGCAATTGCAGCCCCCTTATTTTGACCCTAATCCTTCCTCTCCCCCACCCCACCATAGTGTGTCTCTAATATAATACTGGAAGTCCTAGCCAGAGCAATAAGACAAGTGAACACTATTTTAAATTAAGTGTTAATATGAAATATCTGTGATGGAGATATAAATTAAGAAGATAATAAATTAATATTTATCAGGAACATGATGATTTTCTTTTCAAATCAATTTGGAGAAAATTTTCAGGTTTTCTTTTATTTTTTATTTTTTTTTTAAATGTTTTTTTTTTAAAGATTTATTTATTTATTCATACAAACACTGGGTACAGTCAGAAGCGCAGCGCGGGAGGGTGAGAGAATTCACCAGAGTCAGAGCAGGATGCAGAACAGGCAGAAGGACCAAAGCACACTGCTGAGGGGAGCAGCGGGCGGCAGGAGAGGTCTGTGCGCCATGTGGGACCCTCCTCCGGTGGCCGGGGAGCAGCCGGGGATCGAACCGGCACTGCAGAGGCTGCGGGCAGCTTCGCAACCCCGCGCTCAACCGCTGCGCCACCGGGGAAGCCCTCAGGTTTTCTTTTAAAGTGTTACTTTTGTTCGGCTCAGATGTGCTACAGTTTTCTCTCTCTCTCTCTCTCTCTCTCTCTCTCAGAATTACTTTATATACAGAACTGAAATAGTAATAGCATCTACAAAATTGATACAATGACATGACCTAATGTAATGTTTGGATCTTATGATTATTACTAAATGCCTAAGTAACAGATCATTAAATAATAACTATTCTTACTATAGTTAGATGTTATTTGTCAAAAATTTAGTAATTATATAAGTTTGAAAAGTAGAAAAATGACCTATATAAAATCATATGTGGATTATAAATGCTTGAGTTGATGTTTTTTAACCTTCACATATAATTTTGATAGGCTATATATGTAGATGACTAGGGACAAAATCTCTTTAACCTATAAAGTTACACACATCAGGTTTACTTAAGAGATCTTAGGAAAAAAAAATTCTAAAAACAATGATATAGTGAAATAATGCAGTCAAAATACATAAGGATAAAAAGTATCAGCCAAGAATACCATATCCTGTTAGATACTGAGAGATATGAGGAAGAAATAAAGGCCTTTTAGGCAACCAAACACTGAAGGATTTTGCCAACACTAGATATTCACTACAAGAATGATGAAAAGGGGGCCTCCCTGGTGGCGGTGGTGCAGCGGTTGAGCGGTGGATTGCGAAGCTGCCCGCAGCCTCTGCACGCTTTTGACTGTATCCAGTGCTTGTATAAATGAATAAATAAATTAATTAATTAATTTTAAAAAAAGAATGATGAAAAGAACTTTTCTATAGAAATGTAAGAGAAGAAAATCCACAATAAATTGAAAAAGGAAATACAAAGAACCAGAAAACTAAAGACAAAATAGCAGAAGCAAAGCCTCATATATTAATAATACTTCATTATGCCAATGGACCTATCTCCCCAATCAAAGGTAAAGAGTGGAGGCCTCCCTGGTGGTGCAAAGGGTTGAAATGCAGCACTATGTAGCTATCTGCAGCCACTGCAGCATGAGTTTGATCCCCAGCCAGGGAGGTGACCCACACGGCACAGTAGACCTCTCCTGTCTCACTCGCTACTCCCCTCAGCAGTGTATTTCAGTACACCTGCCTGTTCTGCTCTTGACTCTGTCTCTGGTGAATGCTGTCACCCGCCCCCCCATCTCTGGCCTGCACCCCAGCTCTTGCATGCATAAATAAATGAATCTTTAAAAAATGTGGAGTGGCTATTGGATCAGAATCCAAATCCAACTTCATTTTGTCTCCATGAGTGCCATTTGATCCACAAATATAAATATGGGCTCAAAATAAATGGTTGGGAAGCAATTCTAAAGGCAAATGGCACACACACACACACATACACACACACACACAGAGAGAGAGAGAGAGAGAGAGAGAGAGAGAGAAAGAGAGAACAGCATACTAATACTAATATCTAATAAAACACACTTCTACCTTAAAAACATGAATAAAAATACAGGAATGAACTTTATACAATGATGAAGGAATAAATATACCAGGAAGTCAGCACTAATAAATATATATGAAACAAATTAAAGATCATCAATGTACTTAAGATAATGATGAATGAATCTAAAAACAGACATTGGAAGCAATGCAATTATATTATGGGACTTCAACAATCCACTATCATCAATGAACAGATCAACCAGAGAGAAAATAAACATGGAAGTAATAGTCTTTAATGAAGAATGAGTATGCATGAGCTTACTAGACACTAGTAAAGCACAGTAACCCCCCAAAAGCTGAGAACATAATTTTCCTCCAGCACACTGGAACATTCTTGAGGAAAAATGACATGCTGGACAGTATCACATTATTAATTAATTCATGAAGATTGAAATTGTATCAAGTTTCTTCTCTGAATAAAATTGTATTGAATTAGAAATCTACCACAACAAGAAAGAAGAATAAAACATTAATATGTGGAGTCTGAACAACATATAATTGAATGGTTAATGGTTTAACAAAGACAACAAGGAAAATTTTTTAAAATAACTGAAAAAAATCAAACCTGAAGACACAAGCTACTAGAAACTATGGGGTGCCAAAAAATAAGGCAGTGCTAAAAGGAATCATATAACAACACAGGTCCACATCAAGACTCAAACAATGCATAAAATTAATAATTTAATCTTGTACTTTAAATAAATAGAAAAATAGCTAACAAAAGCAAAATTTATATAAAAAGAAAATTATAACACTTAGAGAAGAAAACTCATATAAAAATAAAAGGACAGTATACAAGAAGTATGGAACCAAAAGTCAATTCTTTGAAAAAATGAACAAAATATACACAAACCTCTAGCAAGGCTTATGAAGAAAAATATAGAGAAAACTCAAATAATTCGAATTGGAAATGAAAGAGAAGATACAACAGACATCTCAGAAATTCAGACAATCAAAAGAGGTTGCTATGATCATTTGTATGTTAGTAAGCTGATAAATATGTATAAATTCTTAGCATTATACAAACATCTGAGACTGAAGTTGGAAGAAATATGAACAGAACAAATACAGTAAGGAAATTGAAAACATAATTAAGTATCCAAGAAAAAAAAATGTCCAGGACCAGGACCAGATGGTTTCACTATTGAACATTAAACAACCTCAAAACACAAACTTATACCTATACTCAAACTCTTCCAAAAGTTTGAGAAAGAAGAATGCTTCCAGGGCCTCCTTGGTGGCGCAAGGGATTAAGACACAAACTATGAAGCTGTCTGCAGCCTCTGCAGCATGAGTTTGATCCCCTGGTTGGCCAGGGAGCAACCCACATGGCGCACCAGACTTATCCTGACTCGCCTGCTGCTCCCCTCAGCAGTGCACTTTGGTCAATCTGCCTATTCTGTTCCCCGCTCTGTCTCTGGTGAATCCTCTCACCCTCCATCTCTGGCCTGTACCCCAGCTCTTGTATGCATAAATAAATAAATATTTAAAAAAAATTAAAACAAGAATGCTTCCAAATATATCTAATGAAACTAAAATTACACTGCTACCAAGAGCAGACAACTACATTACAAGAAAACTACAACAATATCCTTGATGAACATGGTAAAAATTACTCAAAAAATAAAATAAAATCTTAGCAAATTGAATTCAAAAATACATTAAAAGTATCATACATCATGACCAAGAGGGATTTATTCCAGAGACACAAGGATGTATCAACATCTACAAAGTGATTAATGTAACTAACCACATCAAGAAAGGAAAGATAAAAATCATGTGATCATCTCAATAATGCAAACAAATCATTTTGTAAAATTCATCATCTATTTAGGATAAAAATTATTAAATGGGGATAGAAGTAACATCACAAGTTAATAAAGCTCATATATGAAAAATTCACAGCAAAATGGTGAAAAATTGAAAGTTTTCTGGTAAGTTGAAGTACAAGACAATAAAGTCTACCTTAACCACTCCTATTCAAGATAGTGTTGGAAATTATTGCTAGAGCAATTAAGAATCTAAAAGATATGGAAGGAATACAAATTGAAAAAGAAGTAAAGTTATCATTATTTACAGAAGACATGATAATATACATAGAAAACCTTAAAGATTCCACTAATAAAACCATTAGAAACAATAAATCAGTACACTAAACTGGAAGGCTATCTTATCAAGATATAAAAATCTTTGCATTCATATATGGAAGAAACTAGCTAAAGGAAAGAAATCAAATGGATAATCCTATTTACCATCATATCAAAAAAAATAAATTCCTAAGAATAAACTGAAGAAAGTAGGTGAATGACCTATACAATAAAAACTATAAGAAATTGTTAAAAAAATAAAAGTCACAAGGAAATGGAAAGATAATCTTTGCTCATAAACTAGAAGAATTTAATTGTTAAAATAACTGCCTTACCCAAAACAATATACAGATTTAATATAAGATCTATCATAGTTATAATGGCCTTCTTAAAAAAAAATAAAAAGCATTAATGAACTGTAAAAGACTCGTTAGTCAAAGTAATCCTGACCAAAAAAAAAAAAAAAAAAAATAGTGATATCACAATCTATACTACAAGACTACAGTAATCAATAGACACACAGAACAATTGAATAGAATTGATAGACAGTAAAGAAACCCAAATTATATAGACAGCTAATCTAGGACTAAGGATCCAAGAATACACAATGGAAAAAGGAAAGTCACTTCCATAAATGGTTTTTGAAGATTGGACATCCATATCCAAAATCATGAAACTAGGCCACTATGTCACAACATACACAAAAAATATCTAAAAATAGATGAAAGAACTGACTATAAAACTCAAAACCATAAAAAAATGGAAGAAAACAAGTAAAATCATTCATGAAAATGATTTCAATGTTATCTGTGAGGACAGGACAACAATGACAATGAAAAAAAAAAAACAGACAAATAAGACTTCATCAAGATAATAAACTTCTGTACAGTGAAAGGAATTATCATTCTAATGAAAGTACACACTACCAAATGGAAGAAAATACTTGTACATCATACATCTGACAAAAAGCTAATATCAAAGATACACAAATAATTCATACAACAACAACCAAAAAAAAAATGGGCATAAGTGTAACATATTTACTTCTCCAAAGAAGGCATACAGATGTATACAGGCACATGGAAGTAATTCATCATCACATATATTATTAGGCAAATGCAAATCAAAACTACAATAAGATGCATTCTTACACTGTGAATATGGCCCATGTCAATAAACCTGAAACGAGTCTAGTCTTGCAAGGATGGATACAAGGAACTTAATAGAGTTATTGTGAATGTAAACTGGTGTAGCTAGTATTTCCAATACTACAAATATTATCAATTGATCTACCATATGATGCAGCAACTCCACTCCTAGGAATTTATGCAAAGAAAATATAAACACTGATTTGAGAGGATATGTTGACTCCCATATTCATTGTAGCACTACTTAAAAAAAAACAAGTTTGAAAATATTATAAATGTCCAAGGACAGAAGAGTGGATAAAGAAAGCATGGTATACTCACACAATGGATTACTGCTTAGTTATATATATATATATATATATATATATATAAAAAGTCACAAGGAAAATGGAAAGTGACTTTTATATATATATATACACACACACACACACACACACTCATATATAAGAGATATGAAATCTGGCTATTTGAGGCAATATGGATGGAACTGGAGAACTGGAGACTGGAGGGAAGTATGCTAAGCAAAATAAGTCAAAAGAAGTAAACCAAATAACATGATTACATTCATATGTGGCATATAGAGAAAGAAAACAAAGGAAATACTAAACATAAAAATAAGCCAGAACAAACGCTTGCAATCTGAGTTTAGAATTCAATCTACCAGAGGATGAGGGTATAGGTCAGAAGCATAGGATGAAGGAACCCACTATACTATGATGGAACTGTGAGTGCTCTGTTAGTGGTGTGGTGTGGTAACATACATCTCAATAGGTAGTAAACTGTGTCCTTAAATTATATGCACTGTTGGAAAATCACTATTACCTCAATAAAAAATACATATATATATGATAAAAATAGTTTTAAAAGCTCAATTATGTACATTTTTCTCATGTTAAAGGTCCTTTAGCTAACCTTAAAAAATCATGGAAATATATCAAAATAAAAAGCTAAAGAATTTCAATTTCAATTACAAATACAATCTACCCAACATATTACATTTCAATATATTGTGTCATTAATTTATATAATGAATAGAAATTTCATATATGTGTATATTTAGTCTAGTTACATTTTATAATTATTATATTCCATAATATTTATTATGTGTGTTGTATTTTATTATAGAGGAAACATTCTCAATTTTTTTTCATTTAAATTTCTCACATCAGTGCCTCCCCAGTGGCGCAGTGGTTGAGCATAGGGCTGTGAAGCTGTCCACAGACTCTGCAGAACTGGTTCGATCCCTGGCAGCCGGTGAGGGTGCCACATAGCACCTAGACCTCTCCTGCCAAGCCTGCTACTCCCCTCAGCAGTGTATTTCATCAGTCTGCCTGTTCTGTTCCCCGCTCTGGCTCTGGTGAATTCTCTCACCTTCCCGCTCTTCTGACTATACCCAGTGCTTGTATAAATAAATAAATAAATCTTAAAAAAAAAAAAAAAAAGAAAAGAACCCATTTTTTAGAAGCCCACTTTCTTAGGATTTGCCTTTTAAATCTTTGTAAACCACCAAATATTGTGACCAAATTCTAATAAAAAGTGATGCAAATTAATTCTAAATAAATTGGCAGATTCATTTGTAATATTTTTCTTATTTGTATTTTGTTTGAATTAAAAACCTCTTCATGATAAATGTTTATTTGTTTTTTTATAAATTCAATAAAGGTCCTCCCTGGTGGTGCAAGGGGTTAAGCAAAACACTATGAAGCTATATGCAGCCTGAGTAGCACCAGTGCGATCCCTGGCTAGCCAAGGAGCTAACTACATAGTGCAGTAGACCTCTCCTGTGTAGCCTGCTGTTCCCCTGTGTATTTTAGCCAGTCTGCCTGTTCTGTTCCCCACTCTCTCTCTGGTGAATCCTCTCACCTTCCCCCCATCTCTGCCCATACCCCAAGTCTGGTATGTATTAATAAATAAATATTTAAAAAATAATTTTGGGCCTCCCCGGTGGCGGAGCCTTTGAGCGCTGGGCTGTGAAGCTGCCTGCAGCCTCTGCAGCACTGGTTCAATCCATGGCTGCCAGCAAGGGTCCCACATGGTGCGCAGACCTCTCCTGCTGTGCCCACTGCTCCCCTTAGCAGTGTACTCGTCACTCTGCCTGTTCTGCTCTGTGCTCTGTCTCTGGTGAATTCTCTCACCCTCCCCAGTGCTTCTGATTGTACCCAGTGCTTGTATGAATAAATAAATAAATAAATCTTTAAAAAAATAAAATAAAATAAAAAATAAATTCAATAAAACTGAAGAAAAGCTGTATATTTCTATTCATTAACCAGAAATCAAAAACGTCTGCATATTAATAATGCATTAATGTGTGGGCCTCCCCAGTGGCACAGCAGGTTAAGCGCAGTGAGGTGAAGCTGTCCACAGCCTCTGCAGTGGGGGTTCAATTCCCAGCCATGAGGGAGAAACCCAGGTGGCAGGGCAGACCTCTCCTGTCATGCCCACTGCTCCCCTCAGCAGTGTATTTCAGTCAGTCTGTTCTGTTCCAGCTCTGTCTCTGGTGAATCCTCTCAACCTCTGGTGCCTCTGGCCTGTATGCAAGTTCTTGTATAAAAAAAATAAATAAATAAATCTTAAAAAAAATAATAATAGTGACGTGAATATTGGCAGAAACGATGATGAAGTCATGTAGTTACAGATATGAAAATAATGTAATCATTCAGATTATATCAATATTTCACTCATCTTACAAATAACATTCTCTGGTATGTTGTACCATATTTTGTTTACCCATTGTCGTCAAAGGGTTGTTGGAGTATTTCCAGGTAGGGACTCTTACAAATAGGTTTCAATAAACATTCATGTATACTTTTTTGTATGAACATAAGTCTTAAGCCTCTGGATGAATCTTGAGAAAAATATATTGAGTGATGAAAAAAAAATCCAAATATTTACAGACATTATGATCCCATTCATAACATTCTCAAAATGAAAAAAAGTATTGAAATGAGGAGCAAATGAGTGATTTCCAGGAGGTTAGTAGAGCGTGAGGACAGAAGGAAAGTGAATATGATTATGAAAGTATAAAATGGGGGTCCCCATATTGATGGAAATATTCTCTAGCTTGATCATATGTCAGTCCTGGGTGTGCTATTGTAATCTAATATAGCAAGATGCTACCAACTATGTAAAGTGTGCATAAGAACAGTAATTTCTCACAACTACATGGGATTCTTTACTTATCTAAAAATTATTCTTTTTCTTAAAAGATTTATTTAGTTATACAAGAATCGGGGTACTGGCCAGATGTGTGGGAGGGTGAGAGGATTCACCAGAGACAGAGTGGGGAACAGAACAGGCAGACTGACTGAAATACACTGCTGAGGGGAACAGTGGGCAAGACAGGAGAGGTCTGCTGCACCACAGCCAGCAGGGATGGAACCCTCACTGCAGAGGCCGTGGACAGCTTCACAGTGCTGTGCTCAACTGCCTGTGCCACCAGGGAGGCCCTTTCTAAAAATTAAACGTTTTAATCAAAGGGAGATATGATTGTATTGTGCTATACTTTGAGGACATAAGATAAAGAGATCATACTTAAAATCCCTTGAGTAAAATGTGTATTCTATTTTTAATGAATAGCAAAATTACACATGATGTCCAGAGGAATGCTGTAAATTAAGAAGCTAAACTATATAGCAAGTTCTTAAAAAACAGATAAAATTAAACTATACTATGTAGGGATATAGATACAAATCATAGAGTAATGAATATAAAATTTAGGCTGGTAGTTACCCTTGAAAACTTATAGCAAAGAGGGAACACAGAGTGGGTCTTCAGTGTGGTAGACAAAATTTTATTTTTTTTAAAGATTTATTTATTTATGCATACAACAGCTGGGTTATAGGCAAGAGTTATGGGGTGTGGGGGGGTGAGAGGTTTCCCCAGAGAGAGTGGGGAGCAGAACAGGCAGACTAACTGAAATACACTGTTGAGGGAAGCAGTGGGTGAGACAGGAGAGGTCTGCTGTGCCATGTGGGTTAGCTATTTGACTGGGTATTGAAATTTAGCTGCAGTGGCTGCTGATAGCTTCATAGTGCTGAAACTTAACCTCTTGCACCACCAGGGAGGCATCCAAAATTCCATTTTTTGACTGTTTATCTTATAAAAATTAATAAGCTATATATTGAAAACAGATATCTATGTAGTTATCTGTATTTGCCTTTTATTTTACCATAATACATTAAATTAAATTGAACAAAAAGTTAAATAACATTTAAATCATATTCAATGACATATATATATATTTTGATTTTTATCTAATATTTATTGATAATTAATCATAGAACATGAAATTCAGCTGTTTAAAATATACAAATCAGTGGTTTTTATCATTACATATATGTAGAATTGTGTAACCATCAGCGTTTATTTTAGAAAAATATATTCAAATTGACAAAGAATCCCTGTATACATTAACATTCACTTCCATTCCCTCCTTTATCTACAATCTTGGAAACTATTAATCTACCTTTGTCTCAGTGCATTTTGCTTTCAATATAATTCATGTAAATTATCTAATTATAATATATGGTGCTTTGTTACTAGCTTATTTTGCTTAATGTTTTCAATGATCATATATATTTATACTTCATTATTTTATTGTTAAATATAATTCCATTGTGTGAAGTTATCACATTTTTACCATACATTCATCAGTTTTTATTTTGTTTCTACTTCTTGACTACTATCAATTATGCAGTTACTAACAATTTTAGTGTGATCTATATTTTATTTCTTGGGTACTGACTTCAGGAAATCTAAACCACAGAAGAAATCCTGCAATAAGTCAGATGATGGGGAAAATAACTGACCTACAGTGGAACAAGGATTACAATTACAGCTGACTTCTCATCAGAAACTATTAAAGCAAGAAGAGAGTGAAGTAAAATATTTAAAGTTTTGAAAAAAAAAGAAACAACATAATCCCAGAATCCTGTATCCTGAGAAATCATTCTTCTAAATTGGAAAAAAAAAAAAGAAATGTTTCTTGATGTGCAACAGAAAATGCCTTACCACAAGGCCTGCGCTGCAAGAAATGTTATAAGGATTTCTTAGAGGGGGCCTCCCTGGTGGCGCAGCGGTTGAGCGCTGGACTGTGAAGCTGCTTGCAGCCTCTGCATCGCCGGGTTCCATCCCAGGCTGCTGGAGAGGGTCCCACATGGCGCGCAGACCTCTCCTGCCATGCCCTCTGCTCCCCTCAGCCGTGTACTTCATCAGTCTGCCTATTCTGTTCCCGGCTCTGGCTCTGGTGAATTCTCTCACCCTCCTGTGCTTCTGACTATACCCAGTGCTTGTATAAATAAACAAATCTTTAAAAAAAATTAAAAAAAGAATTTCTTAGAGGACTAAGAAAATGATATTCCAGAAATTCAGATTAGCATAAAGAAAGAACTTTGAATAAAAGCAAAGACTCATTTTTTTATTAATTGACTGAAACTATAACTATTCATTGAAACCATGAATAATAATAATGTGTAGGGTAAAAGAAGGATTTAGATGAGTGAAATGAATCACAACAATGCCATAATGATGTAAGGGATAAGTTAGAATATTATATTACATCTACAAGACTATGAAGTATCTTAGATCTATTTGGAAGTTCACTGTGATTAGTATAAAAAGTTTAGGAAGCAAAACTAATTGTTTTTAAAATGACATGAAAAGATAAAAAAAAAATTCTGTAGACTCATATGAAAAACTTTATTTAAGCCAAGGAAGTTAAAAAAAATTGGGAGTGGAAAGGTCAAAAAACAATGCAAGAATTAGAAAGGACTTATATCCATGGTGGATAGTAATTCAGTTATACCATTAATCATTTAATATTTGAATAGTCTAAATATGTCAGTTGAAAAATAGAGGTTGTCAGGAATATATAAAAGACCAAATTTTAAATTAAAAAAATAATATAAAGTCTTTTCTAAGTTCAAGATAGAAGTTCAGAGAAAATTATACCTTGCTTTATACTTATCAAGATAGCTAGGGAATGCATTATAATTACAAAGAACACTTTTTCGTAACTGAAAATGAAATACAAACTTGAACATTTATAAAATTCAGTAAAATTAGTGCTTAGAAATAAATTTTCCATTACATGCATACACTAGTAAAGATAATTAAAATCAATTCTCTACATTTCCATTTTAAGAAAACTTAGAATATCAGGAAACCATAAAAACTCATTAAAAAGTATTTGAATCAAGATCAAGAAAAAATACAGATGTCAAGAAGATAGAAAACAAGAACAACAGAAAATTAATGAAACTGAACATTTGCTTCTGAAATTTTCAATAAAATTGATAAGGCTCTATCCAGAGTAACAGAGAATCGTACAAATCATAGATGTCAGAAATGAAAGAAGCGTCATCCCTATTATTTCCATAGACAGTTAGAGAATGGAATATTATGAAGAGATTGGAACACACAATTTTGCTAACTTGATATGGATCAAGTTTTGTATTTTACAAACATACACTAAAACTCATAAATGAAGAATTAGATATGCTGAAATCATTTATACCTATTAAATGGATCAAACCAATAACAATATTACCAAAAAGGCATCTAATTCATTAAATTTCCTGGGTGACTTCTATTTCATATTTAATGAAGACACACTACTAATTAAACATAGTATTGTCTAGAAAACAGAAGCAGAGACAACCTTCTTAGATAATTCTTTAATGGTAGTGTTAACCTTATACCAAAAATGGATTTTATAAACATTACAGAAAAGGAAAATGAAGATATATTTCTCATGAACATGGTAGCAATTATCTTCAGCAAAAACATTAGCAAATCAAACCCAACAATGGGTTTGAAGAAATTTTACATCACACCAAATTAGGGTTTGTTTGAATTAAGCAAGGGTGCTCCAGCAATTATAATTCAATAAATGTGAGTCACATGAAATTGCTACAGAACAAAAGCAATAACAATTGGTCATATCAGCTGATGAAGAAAAGCATCTGAAAGACATATTCAACATATATCTAAAATTAAAAACATGCAATACAAGAATATAAGCAAATTTAGTCAACTTGATAAAGAGCATCTACAGAAACAACAAACAAAGCCAACATCATAATGAATGATAACAAAATATGCTCCTCTTTGGATCAGAAATAGGCAAGAATGTAGTTTCTCACAATGTCTATTCAAATAATACTAGAAATCCAGACTACTGCAGTGTAATAATAATAATGTGCAAAAGATAGAAAATACATATATTGAAGAGGAAGAAATAAAGCCATCTTTATTCATAGATGATATGATTATGTGTAAAGTACCAACAAATCTACCAAAATAACAGTAACAATAGCAACCAATTCTAGGAACTAATAGAGAAATGCAGCAAGAGGGCAGAATAGATATTTTATATACACAAATAAATTGCTTTCCCACATATCAGCAATGACCAATTGATCAATTTTAATTTGAAAAGCAATACCTTTTATTACAATGCCTTATTTTTTTTTTTTGGTAGTGTTAAATCTACTTTTTAAAAGTGTATGATTCTAATTAGACACTTAGCAATGTAATAGTGATTCTAAAGTTTATATGGGAAAGTAAAAGAGACTAGGCCACATAATAATGAGGAAGAGAAACAAAGAGAAAATACTCTCAGTGATTTCAAGACCTACCCCAAAATTTCAGTTATCAAGGTGGCTGGTTATACTGAGTAACAAAACAGACTGAATGACCTGAAATCACTTCACACAAATATGGTCAACTGATGAACAAAAGAGCAAAGGCAATAAGTTGGAAATGATTATTCTTTTTGTTACATATACTGAAACAATTGGAAAGTCATATGCACATTTAATTAATTAAATTAGAAATGTGTTATCCAATTTACAAAAAAAATAGTACTTCCAGATAGGTAAGATTAAATATAAAGTTCCATGCTATAAAACTTATAAAAGAAGCAAAGGAGATCATTCGATGACTGAATTTGATGGTGATTTTTACATGTAACACCAAAAACATAATTCATTAAAGAAAATTGATGAGCTGGACATTAAAATAAAATTTAAAAAATCACTGAAATTAGTGTTTAGCACGAATGAAAATACAACCCAAAATGTAGAAAAATATTATTTTATTTTATAAAATTATTTTATTTTATAAAATATGTTATTTTATTAAAATTATGTTAAAATTATTTTATTTTATAAAAATATTTTTCTCAAATTGTATTGATTCATCAGTAATTTAGATAACTATATAATTTTGGAGGAATATTATCATACCTCCATATGTGCAAATACTTCAGTCACCATCCACAAAAACTTTTCTATCAATCTCCTATCTCTATTCCCACTAACGCACCCCTCCATTTCCTCTGGTAACCAGCATATTTTTTCACAGAGTTTGTGAAAAATGTTTGCTGTGCTTTGTAACTTTGTTTTTTTGTTTTTTTGGTTATTTATATTCCACATATAAGTTAAACCATCCAATATCTGTATTTTACTTTCTACTCTCTCAGCACAATCACCTAAAAATTAATTTGTCTCAAAATGCCTAATTCACTTTTTAATAGTTAAGAAGTATTCTACTGAATACATATTTAACAATTTATCCAGTCATCTGTTCTTGGATAAATAGATTGATTCCATGACTTGGCTACTGTGAATAATGCAGCTATGAACATAGGAACGCATACATGTCTTAGAGTTTTCATATTCTTTTGGGAAATACCTAACCGTGATATTTGCTGGATCACATGGTATTTCAATTTTTATTTTTTAAGGTTTCTCCATACCATTTTCTTAGTAGTAGAACCAAATTACATTCACACATATATTGGATGTGTGATACTTCCCTTCATACACTTGCCAACCAACGTTTGTTGTTTCCATTCTTTTTGATACAGTTCTTTCTCTCAGGGGTGAGGTGATATTGTGGTTTTGATTTGCATTTCCCTTTTATTTTTTATTTATTTATTTATTTATTTATTTATTTATTTATTTATTTATTTATACAAGAACCAGGGTACAGGCCAGATGCATGGGAGGGTGAGATGATTCACCAGAGACAGAGCGGGGAACAGAACAGGCAGACTGACTGAAATACACTGCTAAGGGGAGCAGCGGGCGAGACAGGAGAGGTCTGCTGTGCCATGTGGGACCCTCACTGGCCGCTGGATTGAACCGGCGCCACAGAGGCTGCCGACAGCTTCACAGTGTGTTGCTCAACCACCTGCGCCACCAGGGGAGGCCCTGCATTTCCCTTTTAATAGGATATATTGAAAATTTTTCCATATGTCTTTATAGCATCTGAATATTTTCTTTGTAGAAGTGTCTATTCAGTTCTTGTGCCCATTTTTTATTGGGTTTTCTGCTATTGTGCACTTGAATTATATAAATATATATATTATATAAAATTATATAAAATATATATATTATAAAATATATACTTTATATATTTTGGAAATCAAACCTGACAATTGGCAGACTTGGCATGTGTAAATATCTTCTCCCAGTTCTACCTGTTGTCTTTTTGACTTAGAGATGGTTAATTTTCAGGGAAAACATATTTTCAGTTTGATGCTTTACCATTTGTTTATTTTTGCTTTAGCTTTGCTTCCTATTGAGGTTGTATCCCCAAATGTGGTCGTGTATAGCCTGTGTATAGCCTGTGTTTCTTTTAAGTATTTTATGGCTACAGCTTAACCCATTTTGAATTCACTTTTGTCTGTGAACTAAAGTCATGACTTAGTTTCATTTTTTGTGTGTGTGTGGCTATTCAAGATCCCAACACCATTTTTTTTTTTTTTTGCCCCTCACTGGCCTTATTTGTGTGGGTTTACTTCTAGTCTCTTTATTGTATTCATTGTTTCACATTTGTGTTCCAATACCGTATTGTTGCTGTGTAGTACAGTTTTAAGTAGAGTATATCTCCATTTTTCTTTTATCTCAGGATAGCTTTGACTTCAGGAACTTTTGAGGATCCAGACAATTTCTGTAATTATTTGCTCTATTTCCTTTAAAATAGTCATTGGGATTTGGATAGGTATTGTGTTAAATCTATACATTGCTTAAGGTAATATGGTCATTTTATCAATGTTAATTATTCCAATCCATGGACAAAGGGTATTTTACCACTTCTATTTTCTTTCTTCCTCTTAAAAATGTCCTAGTTTTCAATGTATAGGTCTTACACCTCATTCTTTTAATCATATTAAAAAATTGTGTTAATTCATTAACACATAATGAATGTGTGTACAAATGAATATCAATGTACAACTGAATTTTGTGTGTTGGTTTTTTATGCTGCCACTTTACAATATTTATTTACTATTTATAGTAACTTTTGGTAGCGAGTTTGGGTTTTCTTTGTATAGTATTATGTTATTTGTAAATCATAATTGTTTACCTTCTTCTTTCCCAATTTGGAATAACTTTATGTCATTGTTTTCTACTTGCTCCAGCAAGGACTTACAGTACTGATGAACATGGATGTCCTGTCTTGTATGTGATCTTAAGGAAAATGCTCTCTGTGGATTTGTCATATGGTCTTTATTATGTTGAGACAGACTCTACTTATTCACATTTTACTGAGATTTTTTATCATAAATGTGTGGTGAATTTTGTTGAATTCTTTTTTTGTTGGTCTATTGAAATGATCATGTGATTATCTTCCCTTTTACTGATCTAGTGAACAACATTGATTTTTTGCTTTGCATATGTTGAAATAACATTTTATCACTGGAATGAAACAGCTTGATTAAGAGGGATGATTCACTCAAAATGTTGCCTGATTCAATTTTGTAATTTTTTTAAGATTTATTTATTTATGCATATGAGAACTGGGGTATAGGCCAGAGGTGTGGGGGTAAGAGGATTCACCAGAGACAGAGTGGGAGCAGTACAGGCAGATTGACTGAAACACACTGCTGAGGGGAGCAGCAAGTGAGTCAGGAGAGGTCTGCGGCACCATGTGGGTAGCTCCCTGGCCAAGGATTGAACTCATGCTGCAGTGGCTGCAGATAGCTTCATGTGTCTTAACCCCTTGCACTACCAGGGAGGCCCCAATTTTCCAAAATTTTATTGAAGTTATATAATATCCAATAGTTCAGAAAATACATAATACCCAACAGTTATTTTTATCATGATGTAACCTTTTTATATGTAATACTGCCCTTATTTTACATATATATTATCTGCCAACTTACTAAACATATTTCCTTCAATATTTTTACTCATTGCTTTATTTTTTAGTGAATTAAATTCTGAATGATGAGATCTCTTTCTGCAATGTTTATTTATTTATTTAATTATTCTGTATATTTTTTACATCATTTTTCATTTTTGCACAATGTATGCATTTTCATCTTGGTTATAGTCCTCATATCATTCCCACCTCCCTTGTTCTTTTTTAAGATTTATTTATTTATACAGGAACCGGGGTACAGGCCAGATGCACGGGAGGGTGAGAGGATTCGCCAGAGACAGAGCGGGTAAAAGAACAGGCGGACTGATGAAATACACCTCTGAGGGGAGCAGCGAGCGAGACAGGAGAGGTCTGCCGCACCATGTGGTATTCTCACCGGCCAGCCGAGATTGAACCAGTGCTACAGAGGCTGCTGACAGCTTCACAGTGTGGTGCTCAACTGCTTGGGCCACCAGGGAGGCCCACCCCCTTGTTTTGATCCTACTCCCACCTCCCCCACTCTAATGTTTATTGAGGTAACATTCATTCACAGAAATACATGTTTCTCTGAATGCCTACTACTTAAGCAACAATTATCCTACACTAGAGTCTGTTGACCTCTTTCCATACTTTATTCACACTCCCCCTATCTTCCTTACTGGTTTGCTCAATTTTGAAGTCATATTTTAAGTTTGTCTTGATTTTGTTCATTACTTTTCTATAATTCTTTACTTTCCAGACATGTGTGAAACTGTGTGGCATTTGTCCATGTCTTCTGACTCATTTTACTTATCATAATTCCCTTCAGACTCAGCCATGTTATTGCAAATGGCAACAATTCATCTTTTTTACATTTCATCTTTTTTAATAAGTGAATTGAATTATATTGTATATATATGTATATATCACAACTTCTTTATCCAATCATCTGTAGTGGGTACTTAGGTTGTTTCCATAACATGTCAATGGAAGATAGAGTTACAACTAACATATGAGTGCAACTATCCTTTTGGATTATTTTGTTCAGACTCATTCTATGGATATCTAGAAGATCAGCTGCTGGATCATATGGTAGATCTATTTTAAATTTTTTTTAAAGATTTATTTATTTATACAAGCACTGGGTACAGTCAGAAGCACGGGAGGTGAGAGAATTCACCAGAGCCAGAGCAGGGAGCAGAACAGGCAGAAGGACCAAAGTACACTGCTGAGGGGGGCAGCGGGTGGTAGGAGAGGTCTGCGCGCCATGTGGGACCCTTGCTGGTGGCCCAGGATGGAACCGGCACTGCAGAGGCTGCGGGCAGCTTTGCAGCCCAGCACTCAACCACTGCGCCACTGGGGAGGCCTGATCTATTTTAAATTTTAAGAAAATTACATACTTTTAAAAATAGAGTTTGAACTAGACTATATCCCTACCAAAAATGTTTTATTTGATGCTATCCTCATAGGTGTGAATTGGTATCCGTTATGGTTTTGATTTGTGTTTCCCTGATGATAAGTGATGATGAACAGTTATTTTCAGGTGTCTGCTCACCATTTGGATGTCTTCTTTGAAGAAATTTCTACTTCGCTCTTCTGTTCATTTGTAATTGGGTTATTTCTTTTATTTTTGTTGAGTCATAGCAGTTATTTATAGCTCTTAGATATCAGCACATTGTCAGATATGGTATGGTGAGCAGATTTTGTGTTTCATACTTCAGCCAGCCTCCAGATGTATAATGTAAAAGTCATTTTCCCATTTGGTTGATGTCTTTTGCTTTCAATGAAAGTATAATTTACTATGCAGAGCTTTTAATTATTTTCAAAGATGTATTTATTTATTTATACAAGAACCAGGGTACAGGCCAGATATGCAGGAGTGTGAGAGGATTCACCAGAGACAGAGCAGAGAAAAGAACAGGCAGACTGACGAAATACACTGCTGAGGGGAGCAGCGGGCGAGACATGTGTGACTCTGCTTGCCATGTGGGACCCTTGCTGGCTGGCTGGGATGGAACGCATGCTGCAGAGGCTGCAGGCAGCTTCACAGTGCAGCACTCAACCATCTGCGCCACCAGGGGAGGAGGCCCCAGAGCTTTTAAATTTAATGTAGTCCCATTTGATTTTTTTTTCATTTGATTGTTTTTGATTCATTCTGTCTTATCATGATAGTCAGGTGCCCAGTGAAATTGTGGAAATCAATGTTTGAAGTATTTGCCTATACATGCATTTATGTATTTCATGGTTTCTGACCTTAGAACTGACCCCAGGTACAATCTAGTTCTTATCTCAGTATATTTTTGCTGGCAGTGTCTTTTCCCTGAGACTTTGACATGAGCAGAGAGTTCCAGATACACTGAGCTTGGATCACAGACATGTACCATGAGAAGTTTCATATTTCAGAGTTCAGCTGTCCAAGCGCCTGCTTAGCCCAGAGGGGGTCAGATTGGTGCTTTGTGGAGTCACTGAGCTATCCCTTAGAAGTGACGGTGCCAGTATTAATGTACCAACTCATTATTTCTATGTATAGCTTCATTTATCCTGCTGAAGAGGCTAGGGAATGTTGGAAGCCATGCAAGTCTATGCTGGGAAGGAACAGGTGCCTTGTAGGACTGTAGTTAACTGCCAGCAGCCGCCTGAGGTGTGTCAGCTTAGCTCCTTCTAGTACTCACCTGTTTTAAAAGGCCTAGGAACAAAAGGAAGTCCAGGGGCCCTGGAAAGGGAGAGGCATGTACTTTTCAGGATGCCCAAGTAGTTGCTAGACACTTCAGGTACATCAGTTCCACACTCACCCAGCATTTAGTTTTCCTTAGAGTAGGTGGAACTCATCCAGTTGTAGTGGACTAAGAGCTCAGATGAAGTAGGTGGTAGGGAAGGATTTGCAGCTATTGGAAATTGATACTTGTTGCACTGGGAATAAACACTCCTGTTTTTCTGTGGGTAGAAGAAAGGCCCTCTGCAGTGATGCCAAAGAGTGAAAATTTTCAGAGATTCAAAGTCCAACCACCACCTCCAGTTTTAGGGTGGTAGTGGCAGGGAGGTACTTGGGTCCCACAAACATGTATGCAGTAGTTTAAGATACATATGTCCCCTAAATTTGGACCCTCCCTGATATTTTTTTTAAAGATTTATTTATTTATTTATACAAGCACTGGGTACAGTCAGAAGTGTGGGAGGGTGAGAGAATTCACCAAAACCAGAGCAGGGAGCAGAGCAGGCAGAAGGACCGAAGTACACTGCTGAGGGGAGCAGCGGGCGGCAGGAGAGGTCTGCGCGCCATGTGGGACCCTCCTTCAATGGCTGGGGAGCAGCCCGGTATCAAACCGGTGCTGCAGAGGCTGCGGGCAGCCTCACAACCCAGCGCTCAACCGCTGCGCCACCAGGGAGGCCAATCCCTGATGTTTCTTACTCTGATAAACTCTGTGGAAAGGACTGTGCACTCTCCCTATATCCGAATGTGCATTCTTCCACTCTGAACTTTGTCAACACCACAGGCACTTAGGCCACCCGTTTTCAATAATGCAGGTACATGGGTATTCAGCCGTCATCCAGTGATAAATTGATGCAATATGAATAATTTACTCACAGAGATATTTTCCTAAGATAGCATATCTTGACAACCATTTTATCTAACTTTTGTCTTAGATGCTAATGATTTTACTCAAATATTACTATCAGTCAAATTTAAAAATGAAATACTTAAAAGAAATTGTTTTGGATAGAGTTTATATGCCTTATCTATCATTGGGCCCTACTCTAGAATTATTATTGGGATCATTAGCCCACAGGAAAGCAAAAATGTATTCACCATGCTTTATTTACTTTAGATCAATTTACTAAAGAAAAAAACTTCAAATATACACAGTGTTTAAAATTTTCTGACAAGTAGAATTCTGAGAGCTGAAAGATGTTCAAAGGCAAATGAACTTGATATTTAGAATACTTATCTTTCTTATTTCAGTGTAGAACCTCAACCATGCTCTCTGTTATGCCTGAGATAAAATAGTCAGAGGCCTGCTGTGAATTCTAATTCAATTTCTTATTCTTGACTATACTTATTCAACTGTCTCTTTTAATATCCCTGTAAGTTTTGACTCAGATATGCATTCTGTAATATATATTTGCTATACAGTCACTTTTCTTTTTTTTTTTAATAATAAATTTTATTTTTATATTCCCCATACAATTTCAACCCCTCCATTCTGACCCCAATCCCTCCCCTCCCTCCCCCCACCCCACAAAAAGTGTCTCTGGTTCATAATTTTTGTTGATTTTCACTTTCTTATAGTTATTCAATTTCCTGGTCCCTTATTTAAGTTTTCTAGATTCTAGAAAACTATACAGTCACTTTTCTTTAGCTTTCTACTAAAGCTAATTTCTACTGAGAAAATAATCTGCATTCAACTTTTAATTAATCTGATAATCACATTTTTACGGTAATAGTTCTAGGAAGGAAGGGAAGTAAAAACATCTGTAATCCAACTGTCTACATTGATTTGCTTAAGATTGCACATCTACCACATAAGGAGATACATTTGACCATTTTGGTTGCTATAACAACAAAATCACAGACTAGGAAGGTTATAAACATCAGGCACTTATTTCTTGCAGTTCTGTAGGCTAAAAAGTCCAAAATCAGGGTTCTGTGGCTGTGTAAATGATCTCTATGGGGTCATATTGTGGAATTTTTCCTTTATTATTCTCAAATTTATGATCATTTATGATCCAGATAATCATGTATATTGTCCAAATTAGCTTCACTCATAGCTTATAGCATCCTGTGATGTCTCAGGACTACTTCAAAACATATAACTCCTAAACCACTCGGTTATACTTTCAGTAAAGTCTATCTCTAAATGTGCATTCTACAAAGTTCATACTAACTTTAAACCATGGCAAATTTTTTTTAAGATTTATTTTATTTATACAAGAGCCAGGGTACAGGCCAGTTGCACGGGAGGGTGAGAGGATTCACCAGAGACAGAGCGGGGAGCAGAACAGGCAGATCGATGAAACACAATGCTGAGGGAAGCAGCAGGCGAGATAGGAGAGGTCTGTTCACCACGTGGGTTGCTAGAAGGCTATTGGGGATCGCACCGGCGCTGCAGATGCTGCGGAAAGCTTCACAGTGCTGCGATCAACTGCCTGCGCCACCAGGGAGGCCCCATGGCAAGTTTTTTAAATTGTGGAGGATTCACACTATGTCATTTACATTCATGAGAACTATCCACCTTGTGAGTGAGCGATAACATATATCATCCTGTCTCATTGGCTTCTATATGCCCTTTAAAATTGCAGAATTTCAGTGTCCACAAAAATCTGTCTATTCCCTGATGTTTCTGGACGTGTCATGTACTTGGAAGCTTGTGTTTTCATTGGCCAAAGCCTTATTCTTTCTTCCTTCCTTTCTGGTCACCTCTGTGACTAACCCCTGATCATCTCTATTCTTTGTGGTTGTTTCTCTTGGCTACCACTTCTTTCATGTGTACTGCAATGGGAGTGAAAGTCTCCCTAGAGATAATTTCTTAGCAGTAACAACATGCCTTAAAATATATTAAGGGCCTCCCTGGTGGTACACGGGGTTAAGACACAACCTATGAAGCTGTCTCCTGCCACTGCAGCACAAGTTCGATCCCCTGCCAGGGAGCTGCCCACATGGCACAGCAGACATATCCTGACTGGCCCAGACTGCTCCCTCCAGCAGTGTGTTTCAGTCAATCTGCCTGTTCTGTTCCCCACTCTGTCTGTGGTGAATCCTTTCACCCCTCCCCCCACACACACCTCTGGCATGTACCTGAGTTCTTTTGTGCATAAATAAACAAATCTTTAAAAAATATATATTAAAAGTATTTTCTCCAAAAAAAATTCCCTCATTTTTTTTTTTTTTAAATTGTTACATCCCTTGGAGACTCAGAAAATTCCCAACAGTTATGGGTGCCTCCCAACCCCCCCCCAAAAAAAAAAACCTAGTCTGAGCAATTATGGCAGTTCTCAGGATTGCATCTCCATTTCCATAAGCTTTGCATATACCTCTTTCCCCCCCTCTGTTTTGTGACATGATTTTGGCTTATATTAAGGTGTTAATATGAAAATAAAGGTGAATGTCCTTTTTCTTTTTCAAGTACAGTGGATTTTAATTTTTTTTATTTATTTATTTATTTATTTATTTATTTATACAAGCACTGTGTACAGTCAGAAGTGTGGGAGGGTGAGAGAATTCACCAGAGCAAGAGCGGGGAGCAGAGCAGGCAGAAGGACCGAAGTACAGTGCTGAGGGGAGCAGCGGGCGGCAGGAGAGGTCTGTGCGCCATGTGGGACCCTCCTCTGGTGTCCGGGGAGCAGCCGGGGATCGAACTGGCGCTGCAGAGGCTGCCGGCAGCTTCGCAACCCAGCGCTCAACCGCTGCGCCACCGGGGAGGCCCGGATTTTAATTTTTATAAACTTTTAGATTTACAAAAAAAGCTTGTGCAGAAAGTTTCTCCTTATCTTACCCATAGTACCCCTGATAATTAAGATCTTAAACTTGTGCATTTATTACAACTGATGAAATATTTTTTGACATATTATGATTAAATAAGTGTCATAATCAGAAATATTCATTCATTATTTGCACTTTATTTTATACGATTTTTTACAGAATGTATGTATACTTTTAAAACAAAATAAATGAATATCTTAGGTGGACAAAACATTAATGTCAATCTATTTCATCTTTCAGATCAGAAAAAATAAGGTCAGAGAAATTTAGGCCCTTTTTTAACATCATACCGATGTAACACAAATTTTAACTTAGGTCCTCAAACTTCATTCTCACGTACTGTCTTATCCTTGCCTTTCAGTTTAGTCATTTTGAAAATAATATCTCTGTGGAATTATAAATTTTATATAACACACATGTCCCCTATAAATTTTAATCTTGAGAACACAAATGACTGAGAAGAGACTTGGCTGGAGGTGTGAAGCAAATCATTATATCCCCATTTCTACCTCACTTTCTCTTCTCAGTGCATGGGATATGTTCTCTATTGCTGTGTACCTTTGTATTATTTCCTCCAGAGGAAAACTGGCTGGGGCCCCACTAAGTAATTGGTTTATCAAGCTTGAGACTGTCTAAATTACTAAGGGAGTCATAAAATTGGGTCTTTGAGCTATGTAAGGTACCAAATAATAATTTGATGAGAATCAGTATCCAGTAGAAAAGATCATGCATTTAATTAAATGGTTGCCTATGCTGTTAAAAATGCATAACTTAATTAGGATATAGGCCTGCAGGTCCATCAGAGAAAGAATTTCTAAATTATTACAGAAAGACTAACTATGTAAATAAGTCCAATTCCAGATTTTTTATTTCTTTTCAAAATCAGAGATACCATAGATAATATTTCTCATCTGTCTTTGAACTTTATATTTACCAAACCAATGTGAAATATGAAAAGATAAATGATTTCATATATAGCTTTCCTTGGTAGTAGTTAATTCAATGAAAGAGCTATCAGCGTGTCTCTCACCAGAAACTTTAACTCAGAGAAGGACTGTATATGATATATTCAAAGTGTCTCCCCCCAAAAAAATACCTCAAAGCAAGAAAACTCTCCCTGCTAGGCTAACACTCAGAATTGAAGAAGCAATAAAGCCCTTCACAGAAAAACAGTAGTTGAAGAAATTCATCTCCAAACCAGCTTCATAAGAAATACTAAAGAGGTATAACAAAACATAAAGGACCACTGATACTGGTCCTGTGGCTAACACATTGGGCAATCAAAGGTAATTTTAGAACTATACAACCCACAAGACAGAATTAGGAGGAAATATGAAACTGGATATGCCACTTACAAGGATACAATTTGAAAGAATAATCAAAGTATCACAAAATTAAAAGTCCAGTAGAGAATGTTTCACTAGTACGTTAAACAAAATCTTCAATGATGAATACACACTTATACTTTCAAACTCTTCCTAAGTTTGACGGAGATTTCACCTACGCGTTGTGAGGCCATTATTACCCTGAAACCAAAAGCAGATGAGGGGTTCACTTACAAAAAATAAAACTATAGAGCAATATTCCTAATGACTATAAATGCAAAAATTATCAACAATACCAGTAAACCAAATTCAATATTACATTAAAAGGATCATTCACCGGGCCTCCCCTGGTGGTGCAGGCGGTTGAGCGCCACTCTGTGAAGCTGTCAGTAGCCTCTGCAGTGTGGGTTTGATCCCGGCCTGCTGGCGAGGGTCCCACATGGTGAAGAAAACCTCTCCTGTCTCACCTGCTGCTCCCCTCAGCTGTGTGTTTCGTCAGTCTGCCTGTTCTGTTCCCCCCTCTGTCACTGGTAAATCCTCTCACTCTCCCGTGCATCTGGCCTATACCCTGGTTCTTGTATAAACAAATAAATAAATCTTAAAAGAAAAAAAAAAAAAAGATATTCTATACTAAGGGACTGAAGAGTATTGTTAAATGACCATCTTATCCAAAGTAATTTTGTCGTAATAGTAATGCAATCTCTATCAAGACTGCTATGTTATTCTGTAAGGAAACCGAAATAGAAAAAAAAAAAAAATTAACATAGAAACACTATTAACTGATAACAGACAAACAGTATGGTATGGGAAAAAAACAAACATATATGAGCATAATAGAATTGAGAGGCCAGAAATATCCCCACACTATCTGGACAGTTAATTAATTAATTGTTTTTTTAAAGATTTATTTAATTATGCATACAAGAACTGGGTATAGGCCAGAGATGCAGGGGGCGACAGGATTCACCAGAGAGTGAATCACAGAGTAAGGAACAGAACAGGCAGACTGACTGAAATACACTGCAGAGTGGAGCAGTGGGTGAGACAGGAGAGGTCTGTGTGCCATGTGGGTTGCTCCCTGGCTGACTGGGGATTGATCTTGTGCTGTGGAGGCTGCGGATTGCTTCATAGTGCGGTGCTTAACACCTTGCACCACCAGGGAGGCCCTGAACAGTTAATTTATGACAAAGGTGTCAAGAGAATATAATGGAGGAAGTTTACACAAATGGTGTTGGGAAAACTGGACAGTAATATGAAAAAGAATGAATCTAGACTACTATCTTGTACCATACACACATGTGCGCTTACACACTCACACGAATAACTAAAGAGTATTAAAAACTTGTAGCAAAATAAGCCAGAGAGAAAAAGAAAATGCCAGATTGTCTCACTCATAGCAGGAATCTAGAAAACCTAAATAAGGGACCAGGAAAAAGAATAACTATAAGAAAGAAAATATCAAAATCAACAAATAACTATGAACAAGAGACACTCTATGGGGGGTGGGGGCTGGGAAAGGAGGGCTTGGGGTAAAAATAAGGGGGTTGTAATTGTTTGGGGACTATAAAAATAAAATTTAAATTAAAAAAAAAACTTGGATATAAGATTTGGAACCATAAAATGCATAGAATGAATATGCAAATCAATGAATGTGACTATATTAAACTAAAAAGAAATAATACACAGTAAAATTATCATTAAAATAAATAGACAGTAAACTAATTAGGAGAACATATTTGCACATCTTGTAAGGGACTAGTAATAAATATCTACAAATAACTCATATAGTTAAGATAAATAAAAAATGTAATCCATTAAAAAATTGCAAAAAATCAAAATAGACATGTCTTCAAAGAAGACTCACAATAAACCAACAGGACCATGAGATCAGGGAAATGCGCATCACAGCCACAATGAGATAATACAACACACCTGTGAGAATAACCTATATCAAAAACATCAGAAATAAGTGCTGGCAATCTTTTTAAGAGAAAGAAACCTTCACACTCTGTTGGTGGGTGGGGATGTAGACTATTTCACTATATGGAGGTTTTCATAACATTAGAAAATGATCTACCATGTGATCCAGCATTCCACTACTAGGTATTTATACAAAGATATAAACATTAATTTAAAGTAGGGCCTCCCTGTTGTTGCAGGGGTTTAAGCACAGCACTGTTAAGCTATCCGCAGCCTTTGCAGCACAAGTTTGATCCCTGGCCAGCCAGGGAGCTACCTACATGGCACAGCACACCTCTCCTGTCTCAACTACTGCTCCCCTCAGCAATGTATTTTAGTCAGTCTGCTTGTTCTGCTCCCCATTCTGTCTCTGGTGAATACTCTTATCCCCCTTACCTCTGGCCTGTACCCTAGTTTTTGTATGCATAAATCAATAAATCTTTAAAAAAAACACACTAATATATGCACTCTTATGTTCATTGCAATACTACTTACAATAGCCAAGTCATGGAAACACTTTAAGCGCCCAAGGACAGGTGAGCAGATAAAGAAGTTCTGTAAATAGACAGTGTTAGACTATTCAGCCATACAAAAAAAAAAAATGAAATATTGCCTTTGTTCTGAACATGGATGGAGCTGAAGGAGACTAGGCTAAGTGAATTTAGCAGAAGGGAGAGACAAATACCATCTGATTTCATGTATATGTAGAATAAGTACAAAACAAAGCAACAGAAAATACAATAACACCCTTAAAATTGACTACAGACCTTAGGCGTAGGATAAAAAGTAAGAGCAAAAGGTAAAAGATGTCTAATGGACTGTCTGTGGTAGAGGATTATTTGTGCTCTGGTTGTGGATTAGATGTGGCAACATACATTCCAAGAGGTGTGAACCTACACTCCTAAAACACATAGAATGTTGTAAACCAGTGTTACCTATAAATATAAATGAAAATAGATTTGTATTAGGTTGAAATAAAAAAAAACATTATATTGTAATTTCCAATTGCCTCACTTCTATTTCTTTTTAAAGATTTATTTATTTATACAAGAATCGAGGTATAGACCAGATGTGGGGGAGGGTGAGAGGATTCACCAGAGACAGAGTGGGGAATAGAACAGGCAGACAAACTGAAACACACTGCTGAGGGGAGTAGCAGGCAAGACAGGAGAGGTCTGCCCTGCCATGTGGGTTGCTCCACCCCAGCAGGGATCTAACCAGCATTGCAGACGCTGCGGACAGCTTCATACCGCTGCACTCAACTGCCTGCACCACCAGGGAGGCCCATGCCTTTCTTCTAAAATCATAATGAAAACAGTTCTTCTATAGGCCTCCCTGGGGGACAAGGGTTTAAATCTCAGCACATTCAAACCTAAGGTCTAAGTCCAATCCCCAGCCAGGGAGGTAACCCACATGGTGCAGCAGACCTCTTCTGCCACTCCCACTGCTCCTCTTAGCAGTGTATTTCAGTAAATGTGCCTGTTCTCCCCACTCTGTCTCTGGTGAATCCTCTTACCCCCACAATCTGGCCTGCACCCCAGTTCTTCTATGCAACAAAATGATAATATTTCTGCTATAGCTAAATTGTGTGTCCTTACAACTCCAATATAGAAGTAACACTATACTACGGAAGGCATCTTATGAGTGAAGTTGATCAGGAGACAAATACAGTGTCAGTGAATAAAAGAAAATTTGCATACACAGATTGCATACTGTCACAGTCAATCTTTTTTTCCTCAATTTGAAATTTTATGCACATCACTAATTTGATATAAGGCATGTGTTTTAAGAGCATGCTTATAAAATCCAAACAGGGAGGACAAGATGGCAGAAAGATAAGACCCTTATTTCAATGTTTCCCTCAGTGGTACCAAAAATAAATTCTCAGAAGGTGTAGCCTCATCTGGGGCAGAGCTGGGGAAATGAAAATTAGTGGATTAGCAAGGAGGTATGCCAGAAACCATCAGAAAGGCAGAGAAACATTAATTCAGGAATCATATCATTTCATAGGGAGGGTTACTAGCACATCCTCCACAAGCCCTCCAAGTCCTCGCCTGGCCCCTGCCTGAAAAGGAGAGTGCTTATTTCACAGTGAGAGCATAGCCTCCTCTATACTTCAATGAAGACACCCAGGTGACTAGGAATTGGGTATGGCAGTGGGGAGAGACATAAGACAATCCTTGGTACATCTCTGGGTTTCCAGGATTGGTGTGTCCATCCTGGGGTTTTATTTAAGACACCAAAGCTTCCCTCTGCTACATAAACTCCTTTCTGCACCTAGAAAGAAATTGCAAGAGGACACAGTGAACACAATATTCCCAGCAGATTTTTCTGTGGCTACCTTAGGGAAGCAAATGAAGGGCTGTCCTGGAAATGGCACTACTCCAAATGCCTGTGTCTCTCCATTGCGGGGAAAATGTATCCCCTCTGGTCACAGTGTGCACATAACCTTTTTGACAGGGAATTTGAAATCTCAGACTTGGAAAGACTGAGTACATTCCCCTCTTTGCCACAGTCCCACCCCACCGACAACCTGTAATTAAAATGAAACTGAAAGAGGACACATTGGATACAGTTTTCTCAACAGTTTATATTTTTAAATTATTTTTATGCACCAAGTTAAGGAATATCAAAATATATAAGACAGCTATCATGAAATCTGAATTCAACTACTGGCATCAATACAGTGGTGATAGGGAACTTCAACACCCCACTTTTAACAAATGAAAAACAGACAAAAATAAAGACGGAAACAGTAGCTTTAAAGGGAAGACTTAGGACACAGGGCTTACTAGACATTATAAGTCACTAACCCCCAAAAACCAATTACACAATCTTCTCAACTGCGCACAAAACATTCTCCAAAATAGACTATATGTAGGTCATGAAACAAATGTCAGTAAATTCATGAAGATTTAAATTATAAATGTCATCTGATCACAATGGTTTCAAAGTAGAAATGAACCACACCAAGAAAGCAAGAAAACATCTAATATATGTTGATTGAAGAATTCAGTAGTGTTACTGAATGACCCTTGGATAAATGAGGAAATCAAAGAAATATTAAAAAATAAAACCTGGGGGGCCTCCCCAGTGGCACAGCGGTTGAGCGCTGGGTTGTGAAGCTGCCCGCAGCCTCTGCAGCGCCAGTTCCATCCCCGGCTGCTCCCCGGCCACCAGAGGAGGGTCCCACATGGCGCACAGACCTCTCCTGCTGCCCGCTGCTCCCCTCAGCAGTGTACTTCGGTCCTTCTGCCTGCTCTGCTCCCCGCTCTGGCTCTGGTGAATTCTCTCACCCTCCCGCGCTTCTGACTGTACCCAGTGCTTGTATAAATAAATAAATAAATCTTTTAAAAAAATAAATAACTAAAACCTGGGGTGAACAAATATAAAGACATAATTTATCAGAACCTATGGGATACTGCAAAAGTAGTACTAATAGAAAAGTAGTTATAAAGACCGACATAATTGAACAAGAAAGAGCTCAAATAAACAAACTTACCTCTTACCTCAAGATATTACAAAAAGGAAAACAGAAAACCAAAATCAGTTAGATGGACATGCTAATAAAAAACAGAGGAGAAATAAATGAAAAATCCAAAAAACAGCCAAAAGTATCAATGAAACCAAAAGTTGCTTCTTTCAAAAAATCAACAAAATAGATAAAGTTCTAGCAAAACTCAGTATGTAAAAAAAGGAAGAAAAATCAAATAAATAGAATCAGAAAAAAAGGAAAAATTGCAACAGACATTTATAAATACAGAGGAAAATAAGAGATTACTAGATTTCTCTTTCTCTATGTCTCTCTCTCTCAAATACTGGCATCAACACAGTAGTGACAGGGAACTTCAATAATATTATACATACATATATATGTACGTATGTGTATATACATATATAAATATATGTATACATGTATATATAAAAATGTGTGTGTGTATAAAAAAATAACCTAGAACAACAAAATGGAGAAATTCTTAGAAATCCACCAGCCTTGAAGACTGAATCAGGAATAAATAGAAAACCTCAACAGAACAAAGGTCTCCCAATAGAGATTTTTTTTTTTCCCCTAGGGAGCTAAAGCAAACCTTCAAAGATGGGCTAATTAATGCCTTTCCTTCAAAAGAAAAATTTAAAATACATTTTATAAGGCCACAATCACTCTGATGCCAAAACCTGACACAGATCACAAAAAAAAAAAAAAAAAAAAAAGGTTATAGAAGTCAGACAAAGAATCTGGAAAAAGATAAAACTTGCAAGCTGACCATAGATCTCAGGAACACAACAAGGTAGATGTTTGGATAGATATAAAAACAGGGGAGGAAGGAGCTCAAGGGAATGTGAGGGACTGTGGTGATGGTGGTGGGAGATCTATGGGGATTACACCTGAGGGGAGAAATCAAATATTGTACAAAAATAAAAATGTAAAAAAATTAATAAAAAAATAGAATCATCACAGGCCTCCCCCATGGCACAGCGATTGAGAGCCGCGGTGCGAAGCTGTCTGCAGTCTGTGCAGTGCCGGTTTGATTCTCGGCTGGCCAGGGAGAATCCCACATGGCTTGGCAGACTTCTCCTGCCTCACCCGCTGCTCCCCTGAGCAGTGTTCTCGGTCCATCTGCCTGTTCTGCTCCCTGCTCTGGCTCCGGTGAATTCTCTCACCCTCCCACGCTTCCGACCTGTAACCCAGTTCTTATATAAATCAATTAATCAATCTAAAAAAAAAATAGAATCATCATCAATTCTCCAGATGAATATAGATGTAAAAATTGAAATTTCTCAACATTATCTTAACAAAAAAAATATAATAATAAATCAAAAAGATCAAGTATGTTTTATTACAGGGCTATAGAGATTGTTCAACATCAGAAAACAATGCTATAATTCACCACAGAAACAAAAGGAGGGTCTCTCTGGTGAAGTAAGTTTGATCCCCTGCCAGGGAGCTACCCACATGGCACAACAGACCTCTCCTGTCTCACCCCCTGCTCCCCTCAGCAGTGTATTTCAGTCAATCTGCCCGTTCCGCTCCCCACTCTGTCTCTAGTGAATCCTCTCACCCCCCTCACCTCTGGCCTGTAGCCCAGTTCTTGTATATACAAAATAAATAAATCTTTAAAAAACAGGAATAATAAAAAGCATATCATTAAAACAATCGATGTAGACAACGCATTTGATTAAAGTTATTATGATTAAAAACCCTCCAAAAGCTGGGGATAGATGAACATTGTTCAACATAATAAAGGCCATATATGACAAACCCACAGTCAATATCATATCCCATAATGAAAAGCTGAAAACTTTTCTTCTAATATTTGGTACAAGACACAAATGTCTGCTCTCATACTACTTTTCAACATAGTGTTGGATGTCTTAGCTAGAACAGTCACGAAAGAGAAAGATAAAAAGGAATCCAAATTGGGAAAGCAAATTGAGAAAGATGAAGTAAAAATATCATCATTTACAGATGACATGATAATACACATGTAAAACACTAAAGACTCCACTGAAGAAAACTAATTAAAATTAAAAAATAATTTCAGGGTGGGCCTTCCCTGGTGGCACAGCGCTTGAGCCCTGGGCTGCAAAGCTGCCCGCAGCCTCTGCAGTGCTGGTGCCGGTTTGATCCCTGGCGGCCAGCGAGGGTCCCACACTGCGCGCAGACCTCTCCTACCGCCCGCTGCTCCCCTCAGCAGTGTATTTCATTGGCCTGCCTGTTCTGTTCCCTGCTCTGCTCTGGCTGTGGTGAATTCTCTCACCCTCCTGTTCTTCTGACTGTAACCAGTGCTTGTATAAATAAATAAATACATCTTTTTTTAAAAAAAAATCATTTCAGGGCCTCCCCAGTGGCGCAGCAGTTGAGCGCTGGGTTGCGAAGCTGCCCGCAGCCTCTGCAGTGCAGGTTCGATCCCCAGCCGCTGGGCGAGGTTCCCACATGGCTCGCAGACCTCCCCTGCCACGCTCTGTTCCCCTCAGCAGTGTACTTCGTCGGTCTGCCTGTTCTGTTCTCCGCTCTGGCTCTGGTGAATTCTCTCACCCTCCCACGTTTCTGACTGTACCCAATGCTTGTATAAATAAATAAATAAATCTTTAAAAAATAATAATTTCAGGGTAAAAAAAAATCAGTCTACAAATATCAGTTGTATTTATTTTGTTTTCTTTAAAGATTTATTTATTTATACAAGAACCGGGGTACAGGCCAGATGTGCAGGAGGGTGAGAGGATTCACCAGAGACAGAGTGGGGAGCAGAACAGGTAGACTGATGGAATACATTGCTGAGGGGAGCAGCGGGCGAGACAGGAGAGGTCTGCTGTGTCATGTGGGATTATCCTGGCTATCAGGGATTGAACCCGCGATGCAGAGACTGCGGACAGCTTCACAGTGTGGCACTCAACTGCCTGCACCACCAGGGAGGCCCTCAGTTGTATTTCTATATGTAAACAATGAGTTGGAAAAGAAAGAAATCCAGCAAAAAATCCCATTCATAATTATTACAACAAGAAAATTAAATATAGGGGTGAACTTAACTAAGGAAGTGAAAAACCTATAGTATGACATCTATAAGGCATCCTTGAGAGAAATATAAAAAGACACAAAACATAAAAATATGCCATTCTCATGGACTAGAGGAATTCTTATTGTTTAAATGATGATCCTCCCAAATCAATATATAGATTCATTGCAATCTCTATTGAGGCTTCAATAGCATTCTTCAAAAATATGGAACAAATATTACTGAAATTTATATGGAACCACAAAAGGCACATAGAACAATGGAATAAAATTCAGAGTCCAGAAACAAATCCATACATATATGGGCAGTTAATCTATGATAAAGGAATCTAGAGTCTACATTGGAGAAATAAGAGTCTCTTGAACAAATGGTATTGTAAAAACTGGATGGTCACAAACAAAGGAATAAAAATAGATCACCATCTCAAGCCTTACATAAAAATTAACTCAAAATGGATAGAACGGGCCTCCCCTGGTGGCACAGAAGTTGAGCACTGGGCTGCGAAACACCAGTTTGATCCCCAGCCTCTGGTGAGGGTCCCACATGGTGCGCAGACCTCTCCTGCCATGCCCGATGCTCCCCTCAGCAGTGTATTTCGTCGGTCTGCCTGTTCTGTTCTCCGCTCTGGTTCTGGTGAATTCTCTCACCCTCCCACACTTCTGACTGTACCCAGTGCTTGTATGAATAAATAAATAAATCTTAAAAAAAAAAAAAATGGATAGAAGACATGGATAGAAGACCTGGAACCATGAAATACATTGGGAAAAATAAGCAAACCATCCACAACATTGGCTTCAAATTTGTATTTGGGGATTTTTCTCCAACAGCTAAAGAAGTGAAAGCAAAAATAAACAAAAGGGATTACACCAAGCTAAAAAGCTTGTACACAAAGCATCTATCAGTAAAAAGACATCTGCTGAACAGGAGAAAATATTTGCACACCATATATCTGGCAAAGGACTGATGCTCCAAATATACAAAGAACTCAAGCAACACAACAAAAAGGAAGAGGGAGAAGCAGAAAACAGTCAGTACTCCAAAGTAGATATAATGGTGATCAACATGAAAAAATGCCCATCATCACTTATAATCAAGAAATGATAATTAAAACTACCTCAAATCTGTGAGATTAGTCCATAGGAAAGTCAGAAGCTACAAGTGTTAGTGAGGATTTGGGGAAAAAGAAACATTTTACACTGCTGGAATGTGAACTGGCACAGGGCCTGTGAAAAATAATATAAAGATTTCTCAAAATTGAAAGTCAATAGGTCCTCCCCGGTGGCACAGTGGGTTGAGCACAGCCTCTGCAGTGTGGGTTGGATTCCTGCTAAGCCAGGGGGATACCCACATGGCATGGCAGACCTCTTCTGTCTTGCCCACTGCTCCCCTCAGCAGTGTTTTCAGTCCATCTGCCTTTTCTGTTCCCATCTCTGATTCTGGTGAATTCTCTCACCTTCCTGCGCCTCTGGCCTGTACCCCAGTTCTCGTATAAACAAATCTTTAAAAAAATTAAAAGTGGATAGACCATATGTCCTAGTAAATCCACTCTATCTCTCTGAAGATTGCAAAAATACTAATTTGAAGGAATATCAACACTCCTATGTTCCTTGTAGACATATATACCATAGACAAGTCATGGAGACAATCTAAGTGCCAAGTACAGAGTACCTCAGAAAAATGTGGTGAGCCTCCCTGGTGGCCTAGGGGTAAGCACTATCATTGTTGCAGCCTGAATTTTATGCCTAACCCACATATGACACAGCAGACATCTCCTTTGTCTCTTGCTGTTCCCCTTAGCAGTGTATTTCAGTAAATCTGCCTGTTCTGCTCCCTAATCTGTCTATGTTGAATCCTCTCACCCCCCACACCATGGCCTACCCTCCTGTTATTCTACACAATTTTTTTTAAATGTGGTCTACACACACACACACACACTCACACACACACTCACACATACACACGGAAAAATAAAATGAACTCTCGCAGAACTTGATCAGCAATTTCTAGTACTCATAGTGAATGGCTCTCTAATATTACTGCTTCAGGAACTCTGTCTTTTCACAGACCCTTGAGGTGCCCCACAGACACTTGAGGGTGATTTGAAATATATAAATATGTCAAAAGAGTGTTCTCTATCCAAATAGTTTTTAACATAAGTGATGTATTCATAAACCAAATAAATTAGAGCTGAGAGAAACAAAACACTTATTGTATTTTTTTATTAGTTTGACTCTTTTTTATAAACTATTAACCATAATTCTCCTCTTTTTCTTCCTGTGGAACTGACACAGAAATTCATTGATGGTTATATGAATGCTATTTAATCAACCACGATAAGCATTTCCTGAATCTCTAACACTCCTCTGTTCCTTTCTGTATCATTTCTATGGGCTTTGACCATACCCAACAGAAGTGCCTCAACCTTCCAGAGCCCCACAAAATGTAGATTAGAGAGCACCTACAATGGAGTGACTTGGAATGGTTGTTAAAATTCAAATTTCTGAGCCTACCTAAACTGATTTATTTAGAGTATTCTTGACTGGTACTTCACATCTGCACATTTACTAATATCTAAGAAAACACCACAGTAAAATTGATGACCATTCTGCCTACTCCCTACCCTGTTTGCCTTGAGATTAAGCACCTCTAAGTCACCTCTACTTCTTGCACATGCTCACACACATGCATACACACACACACAAACACACACACAGAGTCTCTGCCACTGCATGTAATTTTATAACATAAATGCTACTTTTATGAGATTTTTAAAAGTTTCAGAAATTTAGAGCTATATTTTATTTGGAGATACACTTAAATGACATTTATTGGTAAAGGATTAATATAAAAACTGGAAAAACATAGCAAACAATGCCCCTTAAGTATTACTTAGAATCACATTTTATACTGGATATTAACTGATTTGATTCTAATAAGTAAAAATCAAATAAGGCATTATTTAGAAATCCAAATAGCACACAGGATCAATATCAATATGATATAATATAATAAGATTAAGAGTATTGAGCAATGAACTATACTGTCATTTGCACACGGGAACAGTTATGATATTAGAAAAAAGAAAGCTTACCACTTCTTCATGTCTGCATTTTCTCACATTAATTCCATTTATCTACAATGAAAATAAAATCACCACTTCAGAAGGTAAATATTGTAAATTGGTTTTATCTTTTATTTGCACATAAAAAAATAAAGGTTAAAATGTTTACCTGTAGAATTGCATCTCCAATAAAAAGTAGTCCTGAAAGTTCCGCTATGAAGAAAAAAGGATAATTGGTTATGCATTGTCTACTTTCTTTCTATAGGTGAAAGGAATTTTATCAGTTCTAAAGGTAAAACTTATAAAAGGAAAAAAAATAAATGCCTTATAGGAATAATATTTTAAAAGATCCAACAATAATAGAAATGAGAAAAAAATGATTTAGCCTTATTTGTTTTAGAAACATGCCAAAATATATCTATGTAATTCTACCATCTCAGATCTTTCAGGTGCCAAATCTTCAGTCACATTTCTGAATGGGTGACTATACTGTTAAGGTATCTAGATAAAAGTTTAGATCTTCACATTCAGTCTATCAGCTTTGGAGTCAGTTACAAGTTTCTTTTTAAACATTAGATTGTCTTCCTAATTTCAGTCATACAAACAGCTTATATGCATATTAGTTTTTTGCCTATATTTGTAATGACTTGTTATCAGTAAAAATCCCTGTATGGTTGTTTAGTGAAATGATTCAAAATCTTTGTTGTCCCTAACTCAATCATAGGAACAAGTCTAATTTTCTTTCATCCTTGCTCTCCTAGGAGGGAAACCCTCCTGTGAAGTAATAAAGGGAATCTGACATATGGGAATCCAGAGCTAGTAAATCACATGATAATTTTTGATTTTAAAAACATCTTATTCTTCAAACACGATGATTTTTTTTAAATAATAAATTTTATTTTTATATTCCCCATACAATTGCAGCCCCCCCATTCTGACCCCAATCCCTCCCCTCCCGCCCCGCCCCCCTAAAAGTGTCTCTGGTTCATAGTTTTTTGTTGATTTTGATTTTCACTTTCTTATAGTTATTCATTTTCCTGGTCCCTTATTTAAGTTTTCTAGATTCCTGCGATGAGTGAGACCATCTGGTATTTTTCTTTTTCTTTTTGGCTTATTTCGCTGAGCATGATCCCTTCCAGCGCCATCCATGTTGCTGCAAACTGCATGTGTTTATCTTTTTTGAATGCTGAGTAATATTCCATGGTATATATGTACCATATCTTCTTGATCCAGTCATCTATTTTTTGGCATTTGGGTTGTTTCCAAAGCTTAGCTATTGTAAACAGTGCTGCTATAAACATAGGGGTGCAGGTGTTCTTTGGAATTGATGTTTCTGTGTCCTTTGGGTAAATACCTAGGAGTGGAATTGCTGGATCATATGGAAGCTCTATGTTTAGTAGGTCCAGAAATCTCCACACAGCTCTCCACAGTGGTTGGACCAGTTGGCACTCCCACCAACAGTGCAGAAGAGTTCCTTTTTCTCCACACCCTCGCCAACATTTGTTGTTGCTAGTTTTTTTAATATGTGCCATTCTCACTGGTGTAAGATGGTATCTCATGGTAGTTTTGATTTGCATTTCCCTGATGACAAGTGAAAAACAAACACTATGATTTAAAAGGATGGATACTGCATAATTTTTTAACACTTTACCTCTTTGTTCCTTGGAGATTTTTGAAATAACAACTGGAATGTTATGTTCTGCTCCCCCCTGAAAAGAGAAAATTATGTCATTCCTTTCAATCTCCAAAAATAAAGAAATACAGACTATGAATAGTATGTTGACACCGGATAGAATTAATACAATCTTGTGGACTTTATTTATAAAGTAGATCATGCTTACAGGAAACTTACCTACCTACTTAGAATTTCTCTGTGACATCAAATAATAATAACAGTTGATTTTGATAGTTTTTATTTTTCAAATGATATCTTAAATAAGCATTTAATGTGTAGCAGTGCTGTCAATTACAGAAATTCTTATTTTAGGATTTGAATGCGAGAAAATAATATATCCCCATTAACTGGTTAAGTTGCTCTATATTGGTCTCCAAGCATGAACACTTGGCTAATAAATATCTAGAGAGACCTTTGCCGCACCAATGAGTATGCAAAATCAGATTGTGCAAAAAGTATGATAGAGAATCAATTATCTGCATTTCCTAATTAATATTAAATTTCTTTGTGTGAACAACAAAAAATCCCTAAAACCAGTAGAAGAAAGGAAATAATAAAAATCAAAGCAGAAGGGCCTTCGCTGGTGGCACAGGCAGTTGAGTGCAGCACTGTGGCGCTGTCCTCGGCCTCTGCAGTGCCGGTTCAATCCCGGCCTACCAGCGAGGGTCCCACATGGCACAGCAGACCTCTCTTGTCTTGCCTGCTGCTCCACTCATCAGTGTATTTGTCATCGGCCTGTTCTGTTCCCCACTCTGTCTCTGGTGAATCCTCTCACACTCCCGCACATCTGGCCTGTACCCTGGTTCTGGTATAAATAAATAAATAAATCTTAAAAAAAAAAAACAGAAATAAATGAAATAGAAACTGGAAAAAAAATACAAAAGATCAATGAAAACAAAAGTTGGTTCTATGAAAAAATAAATGAAATAGACAAACACTCACCCAGGCTCACAAAAGAAAAACAGGAGGAAGCACCAATAAATAGGATAATAAATGAAAGAGGCAAAATCACAACAGACACAGCAGAAATCAAAAGAATAATCAGAAACTACTATGAAGTTATATGCAAACAAGTTCAACAACCTAGATGAGATGGGCAAATTCCTATAAATTTACAATCACCCAAAGTTAGATAAAGAAGATAGAACACCTAAACACCCAATTCAAGCAGTGAAATTGAAATGTTGTTCAAAACCCTCCCCAGGGCCTCCCTGGTGGTGCAGGAGGTTGAGCTCAGTGCTGTGGAACTGTCTGCAACCTCTGCAGTGCAGGTATAAATAAAATAAATATTAAAAAAAAAAACTCCCCAAAAGCAAAATCCCAGGACCAGATGGGTTTACAAATGAATTCTACCAAACATTCAGAAAATAACTAGTGCCTATACTTCACAAACTCTTTCAAAAAATAGAGAAGGAAAGGATAATACCAAACACATTCTATGAAGCCAACATTACACTAATACCAAAACCAAATGAGGACAACACAATAAAAGAAAACTACAGGCCAATCTCCCTAATGAACACTGATGCAAAAATCCTCAATAAAATTTAAGCTATCAGCATCCAACAATGGACCCTCCCTGGTGGCGCAGCAGTTGAGTGCTGGGCTGTGAAGCTGCCCATAGCCTCTGCAGCACTGGTTCGATCCCTGGCAGCCTGGCGAGGGGCCCACATGGAGCGCAGACCTCTCCTGTCGCCCGCTGCTCCCCTCAGCAGTGTACTTTGTCAGTCTGCCTGCTCTGCTCTCACCTCTGGCTCTGGTGAATTCTCTCACCCTCCCACACGTCTGACTGTACTCAGTGCTTGTATAAATAAATAAATAAATCTTTAAAAAAAAAAAAAATAAATAAAAAATAAAAGACAAAAAAAATTGGTAAGTGACAGATATTTCAGAATAGAGGACTGAGCACATCAAAGGAAGAGTTTACCAAAAGGAGAGTTTATCAGAGAGCAGAAGAAATGTGTCAAGGATGTATAAGACAGCAGCAGTAGAGCTGAGTAAAGAGCCAGGAATGTAAATAAAAATGATGTTAGGTGAAACTCAAAACTAAATGAGCTCCAATGACCTTGTTTTAGAGCAATACAATTCAATACAATACAAATAATGGAGTCCTGTAGGAAAATCTAGTCCAGCTGTCCTATGAATCCAAGAATTTCAGGTAAGCAGTTTTGTTCTGAGAACAAAGAAAAATCATGCTTAGAAGTGGAAGGTTTAATGATTCTTTTGTCCAAATTTTTGGAGAATGAGTATATTGAAATTAAAAAAATATAAATAGAAGAACTTGACATTTTACCTAGGGAAACCAAAACCAAATGCTAATGCAAGGGGGAAATGTACAAATTTCTTATTGATTAATTATATTTTAATCAAGTAATATTGAATAATCAATCCTTTAATCAAGGAATTTAATAAAGACTGAAGACAAGACAGGAAGAATTCTAAAGTATTGTCAAATAAACTCAAATTTATATCATCTATGAGAATAGATATAACAAGCAACACAAGAGTAAAAATAGTTTAAATTAGCCAGGGTTCCTGAAAGACTGAGATCACTATGTAAAAGTTCGATAAATCCCTGGTGGCACAAGGGATTAAGCACTGAATTATGAAGCAATCTATAGCCTCTGTGGCATGAGTTCAATCCCTGGGCAGCCAGGGAGATTCCCACATGGTGGGGCAGACCTCTCCTGTCTCTCCCGCTGCTCCCCTCAGCAGTTTACTTCAGTCAATCTGCCTGTTCTGTTCCCTTCTCTGTCTCTGGTGAATCCTCTCACCCCCAACACCTCTGGCCTGTACCCCAGCTTGTATGCATAAAAAATAAATCTTAAAAAAAAGATAACAGATACAAAAACCCTTTTTGGATGAATAACTGCTCTAAATTGAGGTTTTAGCATCTTTGGACATGATTTAAAAAAATGACAATTTTGCCAATCAAAGGAGTGTCTCTGGTTTTATAAGAAAGTCCTACAATGCAAGTCAAAACTTTTCTTTGTTAAGGAAAAACAAAACAAAACAAAACAATGGTAACAATGCAAGCCAAAATTATTTTCTTAAGTTGAAAGACAAAGGAATGCTAAGAATGGAATTAGAAAGCATTCAAAAATAAAATGAAACATAACTGATTTTTTTTAAAAGTTGATTCTAATAAAATATTTGCTGTGTTTTCATTGTTTTATCTTATTTTTTGGCATTTTAAGGATTTTTGAGGTGGGATCCCCTCATGTCTGACTTGGCCTAAGGGAGAATATCAAATTGAAGACATCGGATAAAACTGTAGTGACACATAACTGCCTCAACTTCTAAACACCTACCTACTCATTTTGCCTCAGAGGTCACAATGCAGTCTATTAATAAGGTAGGAAAGGGTCTCCCCTGGTGGTGCAGGTGGTTGAGTACCGCGCTGTGAAGCTGTTCACAGCCTCTGCAGCGCTGGTTCAATTCTGGCCGGCCGGCGAGGGTCCCACATGTTGTGGCAGACCTCTCCTGTCTTGCCCGCTGCTCCCCTCAGCAGTGTATTTCAGTCAGTCTGCCTGTTCTGTTCCCCGCTCTGTCTCTGGTAAATCCTCTCACCCTCCTGCACATCTGGCCTATACCCCGGTTCTTGTGTTAAAATGAATAAATAAATCTTAAAAAAAAAAATAAGATACAAAAAAATAAAAGGAGCTAAAGGCATACCTTTATTTCACCACCCTACTGGTTGGCAAGACTATTTACAAAGGAGACAGAATTATACATCTATACCTTACAACTGGCTTAATGTACATTGGTACATTAATGGTATCATGCTGTGCACAATCTGTAGTAACTACATAATTAATAACTTGTAATCTATAACAATTAATAACTACAACATGTTGATAAGCAAAACATAGAATAAATACTATACGAGAATTTTTTCTATCATATCATCTCCTGACTTACAGTCCAGACCACCACATGGGACATATGAGGGCTTGCCATCTTGAGCAAAGGTGATAGTGGCAGAAAAAGCCCAGAAGCTAAGGTTTGTCAGGAGCATAAAGCATGAAGCATGAACCATAGTCAACTTGCATTAACTTCTTTTTTTTTTTTTTTTGTGGGACCTTCGCCAGTGGCCGGTGAACAAAACGGCACTGCAGAGGCTGGGCAGCCTCGCAGCCCAGCACTCAACTGCTGCGCCACCAGAGGAGGCCCAACTTGCAATAACTTCTAACAGTACCAAATGTTCTATTTATTTATTTTACTGTTTTCTGACCAAAAAAGTACACTTTGTTAAACTTATCTAAGTTTTTATTTTATTTTTTATTATATTTTGTATATATTTTACATCATTTTTCATTTTATAAAGATTTATTTATTTATTTGTTTGTTTGTTTGTTTATTTATTTATTTATTAATATAAGCACTGGGTACAGTCAGAAGCGAGGGAGGGTGAGAGAATTCACCAGAGCCAGAGCGGGGAGCAGAACAGGCAGACGGACCAAGGACAATGCTGAGGGGAGCAGCGGGCGGCAGGAGAGGTCTGCGCGCCATGTGGGACCCTCACCCGGCAGCCGGAGATCGAACTGGCGCTGCCGAGGCTGCGGGCAGTTTAGCAACCCAGCGGTCAACCGCTGTGCCACCAGAGAGGCCCCATCATTTTTCATTTTTGCACAACGTATGCACTTTCTTCTTGGTTATAGTCCATGTACAATCCCCACCACTTGTTTTAATCCTATACCCTTCGCCCCCACCCTGTAGTGTGTCTCTGGTTTATAGTTCCTTGTTGATTTTGATATTTACTTTATTATAATTAGTCTTTTTCCTAGTTCCTAATTTAGGTTTTCTAAATTCCTGCTATGAGTGAGACCTTATTTAAGTTTTTAAAGAATTTTTGGAGGTAAAATTGAAGAAATAGCACCATGTGTTGTAAGTACAGTGAAATTCAGGAGCATTTTTAGTAATCTTAATTATATTAGTAAATGCCCCCTCAATTGTCTGATGTACACTCTTCCTTTGGTTATCTCCACTTCAGATATTCAAGGTTTCAATTACTAATCTCAGTATAAAAACACCAGTGTTGGAGGGGATTATGCTAAGCAGTATAAGTCAGGAGAAAGACAAATACAACACATGCCACTTATTTGTGTAACTTAGGGGAAAAAAAAGTCCAATATAACCAAATCAATAATAATCCTAGAAATCCGATTATATAACTGCGGAAACCAAAGGGGAAAAAGAAAGTGTAAGAGAAAACTGAGGAGTGAGTACAGTGGACTATGGTGGAATATGATGGGCATCTTGGAGGTAGGTGTGGTCTAGTAACACACACCTAAAAGGGTTGTAATATGTGTAAATCATATATAGTGTAAATCATAACAGTGTAAACCATAACAGTGTTGTAAACCAACTTTGCATCAGTTTAAATAGATTTAAAAGTAAAGAAATAATAATGAAATCTCTAGTGTGTTTCAGTGGAGATAACTGAAGCAAATAAGGAAAATGTAAATATGTATGTATGTATGTTTATAGTTTTATTATTAGCACAAATTTCTGTAACAAAAATAAACACACAAACAAATAGATAAATGGTCAGTATTAAACTTTAAATCTGCATATAACCCAAAACAATTTTTAAAGATTTATTTATTTATCCAAGAATTGGGGTACAGGCCAGAGGCATGGGAGGGTGAGAGAATTCACCAGAGACAGAGCAGGGAACAGAACAGGCAGAACAACTGAAATACACTACTGAGGGGAGCAGCGGGTGAGACAGGAGAGGTCTGCCCTGCCATGTGGGTATCTCCCTGGCTGGTTGGAATAGAACCCGCATTGCAGAGGCTGCAGACAGCTTCACAGCACTGCACTCAACCTGCTGGGCCACCGGGGAGGCCCCCAAAACAATTTTTCAAACTGTTCATCCTATGTATATTTATAGATTGAAAGAAAAATACAAATAGATAACAGTAGTTTGTAACATTTAGTTAAATTATAATAAGGTAAATATTTTTATGATAACATTGATATTTATACAGCTATATGAATAAATAAACAGGTTGAATTATATTAATGAAATTGAAGAGAGATTAAAAACTAGAAAAGCTGGGTCTCCCTGGTGGCACAGGCAGCTGAGCACAGCACTGAAGCTGTCTACAGCCTTTGCAGTGCGGGTTTGATCCCTGCCAGCAGGGGAGATACCCACATGTTATGGCAGATGTCCCCTGCCTCGCCCTCTGCTCCCCTCAGCAGTGTATTTCAGTCAGTCTGCCTGTTCTGTTCACTGCTCTGTCTCTGGTAAGTCCTCCCACCCTCCCAAACATCTGGCCTGTATGTAACCCAGTTCCTGTATAAATAAATGAATCTTAAAAAATAAAAATAGAAAAACAGAACTCTGAGGTATGTATCAAGAAAACCAAATGGAAAACACTAAAAAGAAATTCCTCAGAGAATAAGGACCTTCGCCTAATCAAAAACTGCTTGAAACTGGAATTGGGCTGACCCCGCAGCCCAAGGTGAGCTGGGAAGCCCCACACACACTAGGCCCCTTCTGGCCAGCACTCAGAGCCCAGAGGGAGAGTGGCAGCCACAGCCCGGGCAGACCGCAGGCACATAAAAGTGCCCTTCCTACCTGCCTTTTTAGAATAGGGAACTTCACCTCAACAAAAACTGCTTGAAACTGGGAGAGAGCTGTCCACACAGCTAGAGGGGAGCTGAAGGCCACCACGAGCCAGGTCCCGCCTGACAGGGAGTTGGAGCCCAGAGGGGGATCCAGCAATTTGGAGTCCAGCAAGCAATCCAGCCACACCAGCTCCAGGGCAGTCTGTGGCACTTCAAGACACACCTTCGGAATTAAACAAACAAAAGGAGGAGATATTCTGTGACAGCAACTATTAACATATTCATAGTACCACTGCCCTACAGGACTTCTGGCATAACAGTTTTTGCCTCGATTGGACCACCAGTTTCTGACATCCCAGAAAGAGCACACCAAAAAGATGCCAGCCAGTACCAGCGACACAGTGTCCCAATGCATAGGACAAATTAGAAAACAAGCAGCAGGGAAAAGAAAAAATACTAGCAATCAAGCAAGTCCTCAGAGAGAGGACACACAACAAAATAAAAATCACCCACCAGATTGCAACAACAGTGACTTGGAAGAATTTCTGAGCCTTCCAGACAGAAAATCTGAAGATTTATTTATTTATGCATTTATTTATTTATTCATTCATTCATTCATTTATGTATTTATACAAGTATTTGGTACAGTCAGCAGCGCGGGAGGGTGAGAGAATTCACCGGAGCCATAGCGGGGAACAGAACAGGCAGAGCGGCGAAATACACTGCTGAGGGGAGCAGCAGGTGCAGTAGGAGAGGTCTGTGCACCATGTGGGACCCTTGCCCGGTGCCTGGGGATTGAACCAGCACTGCAGAGGCTGCAGGCAGCTTCACAGCCCAGCACTCAACTGCTGTGCCACCAGGGGAGGCCCATATACAGAAAATTTAAAATTGTTGTGATTAAAAAACTGACATAAGTCATTAAGGAAAACAATGATAAGGGAAAAATAATAAACAATCTGAAGAATGTAATTGAGTTCCTAAAGAGGAAAGGGAAAGACATACAGGAGATCAAAAGATTAATGGAAGAGTTAAAGAACTCTGGGGAAAGCAGTGATAGCAGAATAGATGAAATGGAAGGACGAATAAGCACTCTTGGAGACACAAAAATTAAAAGAACCAAAACAGAAAAGGAAAGAGAAGTACAAATGAAAAAGAATGAAGAAAGACTTCGGGAACTATCTGACTCCAGGAGGAAAGGAAATATAAGAGTTGTAGGAATCCCAGAAGAACAGGAGAGAGACATAGGAACAGAGAAAATATTCAAGGAAATAATTGAAGAGAACTTCCCAAACATGAAAAAGGAGCTGAAAACAGACATACAAGAAGCAAGAAAAACACCAAATTTCCATTATGAAAGGAAAAATTCAGCAAGACACATAATAGTAAAGCTCCCAAGAACCCAAGACAAGGAAAAAATGTGAAGATGGCAAGAGGGAAGAAACAGGTAACATACAAAGGAAAACCAATCAGGCTGACATTAGGCTTCTCCAAAGAAACAGTATGGGCAAGGAGATTGTGGAGGGACATAGTCAACAGACTCCATCACAAAAAATGCCAACCAAGAATACTCTGTTCTGCAAAGCTTTCCTCCCTCTATGAAGAAAGAATAAGGACCTTCCCAGACAAACAGAAACTCCGAAATTTCATTATGACTAAACACCCACTCCAAAAAATACTACAAGGAGTCCCAAAGCCAGAACTAACAGAGGGATGAATAAGAATGAAACAAGGCCCCCCAAAAAAAGAATACTAAAAAAAATAAATAAAACCAAAGAAAAGTCAAAGAAAATGGTAAATACACACACTAACATATTGATATTAACTCTAAATGTAAACAGAATAAATGCTTCAATAAAAAGACACAGACCCAACCATTTGCTGTCTCTAGGAAACTCACTTAACTACAAAATATTAAAATAGACTGAAAGTAAAAGGATGGAAAACAATCCTACAAGCAAATGGACCAAAAAAGAAGGCAGGAACAGTTATACTTATATCAGAAAAAACAGATTTCAAACCCAAAAAGGTAAAAAGAGACCCAGGCGGTCACTATATTATGATCAAAGGGAAAATACTTCAAGAAGAAATAACACTCATTAACATATACTTACCAAATGAAGGAGCACCAAAATATATCAAAAAACTATTATTATCTCTGAAAACAGACATCAGAGAAAATACATATGTAGTAGGAGACTTCAACATACCGCTATCAACAATGGATAGATCAATGAGACAAAAAGTAAGTCATGACACTAAAGCTCTAAATAAGGATCTTGAGCTCATGGGCTTAAGAGACAACGATAGAACACTAAACCCAAAAAAAAATCTGAGTACACATTTTTCTCAAATGCACATGGGTCATTCTCCAGGATTGAACACATACTGGGACACAAGACAAATATCAACAGATACACCAAGATTGAAATCATACCAACCATCTTCTCTGACTATGAAGGCATCAGACTAGATATAAACCACAAAAAGAAAGCAAGGAACCCTCCCACCTTGTGGAGGTTGAAACCCACACTACTGGAAGACCACTGGACTAATGAAGAGATCAAAGATGAAATTAAAAAATACTTTGAGTTGAATGACAAGGAGGACACCAATTTCCAAAATGTATGGGATGAGGCAAAAGCAGTAATAAGAGGAAAATAAGGGGAAATATATAGCAAAACAGGCTCACATCAAGAAACTAGGAAGAACTCAAAGAAACAACCTAATCTCACATCTGAAAGAGCTAGAATAAGCACAAAAACAAAACCCCAAAACCAGAAGAGGAAAAGAAATAATAAAAATCAAAGCATAAATAAATGAAATAGAAACAAACAAAACAAATATCCAAAAGATCAACAAAACCAAAAGTTGGTTCTTCAAAAAATAAATAAAATAGACAAACCTCTACCCAGGCTCACCAAGGAAAAATGGGAGAAAACACAAATAAATAGGATCACAAATGAAAGAAGAGCAATCACAACAGACACAGCAGAAATCAAGAGAATAATCAGAAACTACTATGAACAGTTATATGCAAACAAGTTCAACAATCTAGCAGAGATGGACAAATTCCTAGAACTCTATATTAATCACACAAAGCTAGATAAAGAAGACATAGAACACCTAAACAGACCAATAAAAGGCAGTGAAATTGAAATGGTAATCAAAACCCTTCTGGAAGAAAAAAAAAAAAAAGCCCAGGACCACAGGACCAGATGGATTTATCAATGAATTCTACCAAACATTCAAAAATGAATTAGTGCCTATCTTTCACAAACTCTTTCAAAAATTGGAGAAGGAAGGGATAATACCAAACAAGTTCTATGAAGCCAACACTACACTAATAGCAAAACCAAATGAGGACAACACAAAAAAAGAAATCTACAGGCCAAAATCTCTAATGAACACTGATGCAAAAATCCTAAATAAAATTTTAGCTATCAGAATCCAACAATGTCTTCATAAGATAATTCACCATGACCAAGTAGGATTTATTCCAGGGACACAATAATGGTTCAACATCCAAAAATCAAACAAGGTAATACAACACATCAACAAAAAGAAATACAAAAAACATAGGATAATATCAATAGATGCTGAGAAAGCTTTTGACAAAGTAAAGCACCCTTTTATGATAAAGGCCCTTGAAATTCTTGGGATACAAGGAACATAACTCAACATCATAAAAGCCATCTATGACAAGCCCACAGCCAATATCATTCTCAATGGTGAAAAGCTGAAACATTTCCATTAAGATCTGCAACAAGACAAGGATGTCCACACTCACCACTGCTATTCAGTATAATACTAGAAGTCCTAGCCAGAGCAATAAGGCAAGAGAATGATATAAAATGATCCAAATAGGCAAGGGAGAAGTCAAACTATCACTATTTGCAGATGATTTGATAATATATATAGAGAACCCCAAAAACTCCACAAAAAAACTAATCAAACTAATCAATCAGTTTAGTAAAGTGGCAGGATACAAAATCAACACGCAAAAATCAGTAGACTTCCTATACACAAACAATAAATCTGAAAAAGAAGAAATCAAGAAAACCATCCCTTTTATTATTGAAACAAAAAAAAAAAATCAAATACTTGGGAATAAACCTAACAACAGAGGTAAAGGACCTATACAAAGAAAACGATGAAACACTGTAAAATACTTGGGAATAAACTGTAAAATACTTGGGAATAAACCTAACAACAGAGGTAAAGGACCTATACAAAGAAAACTATGAAACACTGTAAAAAGAAATAGAAGAAGACATAAATAAATGAAAAAAATCCCCTGCTCATGGACTGGAAGAATTAAAATTATCAAAATGTCTATCCTACCAAAAGCAATATATAGATTCAATGCTATTCCAATAAAAATTCAAATAACTTGCTTCAAAGAAATAGAAAAAATATTGATGAAATTCACATGGAGCCACCAAAAACCATAATGACAAAGCTTTCCTAAAAAAAAAAAAAAAAGATGGGAATGATGGGAATGAAGGTATCACACACCCAGATTTCAAACTATACTAGAAAACAATAATAATAAAAACTGCATGGTATTGGAACAAGAACAGACACATGGACAAATGGATGCAAATAGAAAATCCAGAAATAAACCCACAGATTTATGGTCAACTAATATTTGACAAAGGAGCAAAGAATATGCAATGGAACAAAGAAAGTTTGTTCAATAAAGGGTGCTGGGAGAACAGGGCCGCTACATGCAAAAGAATGAAACTTAACTACTACCTCACACCATGCACAAAAAACAACTCAAAATGGATTAATGAACTAGACATAAGACCTGAAACCATAAAATACATAGAAGGAAATATAGGCAAAAGAATACATGACATGCACCTCAAAGACATCTTTACAGATTCATCACCCAAAGCAGTGATAGTGAAGGCAAAAATCAACAGCTGGGACTACATCAAATTAAAGAGCTTCTGCACAGCAAAAGAGACAATAACCAAAACAAAGAGAAACCCCACCTACAGGGAGAACATTTTTGCACACAACACTAATGATAAAGAACTGATCACAAAAATCCACAAAGAGCTGATGAGACTCAACAAACAAAGAAAATAATCCAGTCAAAAAATGGGCAGAAGTGCTAGAAAGAAACTTCTCCAAAGAGGAAATGTAAATGGCCAGCAGGCATATGAAAAAATGTTCAACATCACTTGTAATCAGGGAAATGCAAATCAAAACTACAATAAGATACCATTTTACACCAGTGAGAATGGCACATATTAAAAAAAACTAGCAACAACAAATGTTGGCGAGGGTGTGGAGAAAAAGGAACTCTCCTGCACTGTTGGTGGGAGTGCAAACTGGGCCAACCACTATGGAGAGCTGTGTGGAGATTCCTCAACCTACTAAAGATAAAGCTTCCATATGATCCAGCAATGCCACTCCTAGGTGTTTACCCAAAGGACGCAGAAACATTAATCCAAAAGGCACCTGCACCCCTATGTTTATAGCAGCACTATTTACAACAGCTAAGCTATGGAAACAACCCAAGTGCCCAAAAATAGATGACTGGATCAAGAAGATGTGGTATATATACACCATGGAATATTGCTCAGAAATCAAAAAAGATAAACTCATGCAATTTGCAGCAACATGGATGGAGCTAGAAGGGATCATCCTCAGCGAAATAAGTCATAAAGAAAAAGAAAATAGCAGATGGTCTCACTCAAAGCAGGAATTTAAAAACCTAAATAAGGGTCCAGGAAAAAGACATTATAATAAAGTAAAAATCAAAATTAACAAGCAACTATAAACCAGATTCACACTACTGGGGGTTAGGGGTTGGGGAGAGGAAGAAATAGGTTCAAAATAAGGGAGTGCAATTGTATGGGGAATATAACCAAAATGAAAATGCATACATTGTGCAAAAATGAAAAATGATGTAAGAATTATATAAAAAAGAATATTTAGAAAAAGGAAATTCCTCAGTGTAAATGGGCAATATTCTAAATAAAAATTGGTGTTCATGTTCTAATTAGATTGTTCAATTAATAAGAATTATGAAATTGTTCCTTTTTTGTGAAACCTGTAAATATGACACCAATTTTATTTTAATATTACTTTTGTGGCCAATATTTTGAATGGAAAATGCACACTTCCTTTAAAAAGCAATTTACACTATTATATATGTAAGAGATTTGCTTGGACTTAAATGACAAAATTATTAAACTGAAAGGTTCATTGGCAAAGTCACTATTTTAAAAACAGCCTAGGTTAAAATGTCATATTGCAGAATAATAAATGACATAGATATTGAGCTTAAATTATAGTGGAATTTTTAAAAAGGAAATAGACATTTCTAATCATACAAAATTAAGAAAGTTTTACTCTTTTGTGTCTCTCTGGTGGCATATTATCTCCCTGGTGGCATAATATCAAACTATTGCAGCAGCTGCAGCACTACTTGGATCTCTGAGCCCGGGCAGGCCAGGGAGCAACCCACTTGGTGCCGCAGACCTGTGCTGCCTAGCCCATTGCTCCTCTCAGGTGTTTTTCAGTAGATCTGCCTATTTTGCTCTCTACTGTCTCTGGTGAATCCTCTCACCCCTCCCCTTTGGCTAATACCCCAGTTCTCCTATGCATAAATAAATAAATCTTTAAAAAAAAAGAAAGTGTTACTCTCACACATAGCTGAGTGTAGGTGAAAATGCTTATCTCAGATGAAACCAACTCTCATTGGATTTAGTTCACATTCAGCTTTTGCTCTCTCTTCATGAACTTTCTTCTACTTTTAGTGATCTGTTTAAATACCTCACAGAAAATGTAATAAGCCAAAACCAAAACAATGGTCTATTGATGAAAAAATTCCTACAGTATCTTTTCCAAATCTTGTAATTTGCTCTGTGTGTTTTCCTGGTTCTAATCGATGATAGATTAAATGAAAGTACAAAATATCTCTTAAAACACTTTATGCATTTTATATAGTAATATCCTTGTCACTTGACATAACAATCACATTGATTCTTTCTCTGTACCATTTTCATGAGGTCATCCAGAGATAACATTCAACAAATGGAAATTCTATTTTCCAAGAATATGTAACTTGAGCTGTGTTGAAATTTCATGAAATTTAAATCTAGGATGTATGATTTTCATCCAATATAAACAAAATGTCTAAGCAAACGGTCAAGATAAAGTTAAATTTCATTTAGAGATACAAACTTACAGGTTTCTAAGAAACATTTACTGTCATTCAGTTAACTATTTTAATATTTATATAATTTCCCATCCTGTTAAAATTTGCTTTATTTTAATGATGATAAATTGCAGGTATGGAATATCCTTAATAGTCAACAGTATACAAAAGGAAAAGCCCTTTAAAATTGAAAAATAAATGAAAATTAGCAACTATTTTTTATAATTAATTTATGCTAGGATAACAAATCAGATCTTAAATCTTTGTCTATATGTGTTACAATGTTATATTTTACTTTTTCTTAAATAAACAATGAAACAAAAGACAAAGATGAATGGACTACAGCTAATAAACTGTATTGTTTCTTATCAATATAAAACATGTTCTTAATTCCTTAACTGACAGATCAATAATTTTGCGCTGGATGGTTAGAAAAGAAATGTAAATTGCAGGGCTAAGTTTGATATTTAACATGAAACTAGATAAAGAAAGATAAAATTAATGAGTTATAGTCCATGTTAAGTAAGATACAATTCCCAAGTATTTTTCTAACATTTCTAAATCAAAAGTTGAATAAGTTCTGTGAGAACCTACTTAATATACCTCTGAGTCCAAATACTGAGGAATTAGCTATATTCGTATATAATTGATAATGAACAAAAATTAAAATACACAAAAATAACAAGCATTATAGCACAGCCTTTGTAAGGACAGACTGTAAAGATTAGCTACCTTTATGCTTAATCCAAATCCTCCTACAGTTTGTCTTCTAATGGTCACCGTTCTTTCCTGAAAGACAGGATTTTAAAAGTGGTTAGCAATTCCTAATACTATACTTGCACAACATTTCCTCTTCTGGGTTTTGTTCTTATTATTTAAAAGAAAATATTTGTGATAGCACAGAGCCTCCAAATATTTCAATAAATGAAATATTTATAATTTTAAAACCAAATGTTAATAATTTATTAATTATAACTATATAGATCAAGATAAAATGGATCTATATTGTTATTAAAATGCTAAACTTTTAAAAAATAAAGTATTTTAAGACATTTTGGAATCTTAACTTTTAAATCTCTTCTTGTTTTCACATTATGCATTCCTATTGGTCAAGAAATGACAAGATTCTGGTTATATATAACTCAATGTCAATGGTAGAAATTATCTTTGACAATCAAAGTTTTATCTTTTTCACTATCAAGTTTTTATTGCTTGTAGAGATGAGAGCTGAGCTGGTAGGCTGCTATGTCCCGTGATATAAATGATTCATTTATATGCCTAGAATTCAAACCGTGAATGGATCATGTTCAAAATGGATTTTACACCTAAGTATTAGTGATTATGGAATTATCAGTTTTCTTCCACAACAGAAATAATACTTCAGTCCCTGGAATATGAAACTTGAAAAATCATATAGAACCACATGTGGACACATTTTTTAATTTTCAATAAAAATTCAACATTACTCTGCATTGAGACAATCATCTTACATAATACACACTCAGGAAGTGTGCTGAGAGATTAGGAAAGCTTTTATTGACAACATTCTACACTTATTTTTAATCTCCTCATGTTCTTGACAGTTTCCCTGTTCAGAAAGAGTTGAGATACCACCCTTTTTCTTTTGCATCTGTGGTAGAGAGTTGTCAACTGATCCCCAAATCTCCATAAATGTCTGATTCATTTGGCTATATTACCCATTACCAAATCTAAATGCTCTTGCTTTACTGAGTGAATTATCTCTTCTAATTTTAATTTTCTTCTTATTTATACATTTTTACATCATTGTTCATTTTTAAACAATGCTTGCTTCCCCCCGCACACCTCAGGTGTAGTCCCCACAGAATTTCCTTCACCAGTGGACCCATGCACCATCATGACAGTCCCCTGTGAATTCTTTCTTATTGGTTTTGTAGGGGAGTTATGTAAAACAGATATAATTTAAAAATAACTAAAAGAACATATGAAATACCTGTTCTTGTGGCTTTTTCTAAGCACTTTAATAAAATATTAAATCTCATCATTTTACCAAAGGTATAATGTACTTTCATTCAGTCAAATATTTAGATTTCATAAATAAAAGCAAAATTATGCTTAAAGAAGATGATTGTAATAACAGAATGTGGGGTTTTTAAGTCAGTCATTTTGAATTTGAAACTTAATCCTATTCATTGTAGATTAATTTATATATTTTAAAATCATTTTTAAAGATTTATTTATATATGCATAAAAGAACTGGGGTACAGCCCAGAGGTGCGGGAGGTGAGAGGATTCACCAGAGACAGAGTGGGGAATAGAACAGGTGGACTGACTGAAAAACACTGCTGAGGGAAGCAGGCGAGTCAGGAGAGGTCTGCTGTGCCACATGGTTTTCTCCCTGACCAGCCAAGGATTGAACTCGTGTTGCAGAGGCTACAGATAGCTTCATAGTGTTGTGCTTAACACCTTGCATAACCAAGGAGGCCCCTAAAAATCAATTATTTACTAATCAATAGTATTTAATAAAACAAATTTTTTTTTAATTTTAACCATGTGCTAAGGAATTTGGTCTATTTTTAAATGATAGGTTTTACATGTTATCTAGACATATTTTCAAGCCAACACTAAACTTATATTCATGCAAATAAATGTATAACATCATTATAATTTACGCAAGCAAACTTAAACGTAAAATATGCTTTTCATATTAAATAATACAATAGACTGTATTTTTTTTGTTCAAAAGCTCATTGTTATGTCACTTCCTTTTGGTGGAGTCACAAGGTTTAAAATGAGGAAAGTATGACAAGATGTAGTGTTTTTTTTTAAACTTACATTGGGAAATGTGTGCTTATAAATATACCTGCATTTACAAAAACAAAAATGAAGGTTAACACATGTGTGACACATATACAAAATACAAATTAAAATGACTTGAATATGGGCCTCCTTGATGGTGCAGGGGTTAAAGACAGTACGACCAAGCTATTGCCAGACACTGCAACAGGAGTTTGATCCCAGGCAGGCCAAAAGCAACCGACATGGCACAGTCGACCTCTCCTGTCGCTCCTGCTGCTCCCTTCAGCAGTGTCTTTCAGTAGATCTGCTCCCCACACTCTCTCTGGTGAATCCTCTCACTGCCATTCTTCTGGCTTATACCCCAGTTCTTGTATGCATAAATAAATATTTTAAAAATAAAATAAAATAACTTGAATACATAATGAAAATGTTCTTTAACTGAATTGGACAAGAGCAATTGATTAAATGATCTTTATTTATGCTCCATTTAATGATTAGCTAAAGGGAGGTAATACATTGCAACAATATCTACATAGAATTCAGAGACCTCAAAGTCACAGTGACTCAAAAATATACACAAGTTTATAAATTTGGCAAATTATTCAAATGGCGTGAGATATGTAACTTGGTGATAAATAATACATACACACAGCTTTATTTGGAGGATCCATGTCCATTAAGGACCATAGCTTATAGTAGTAGAAACTAAATGAACACAAACACACACAACCGCACACATAATGTGCTAGTTTTAAAAAGAATTCTCACTTAGTACTGACATTTAATTATATAATTTACATTTATATACCTCATATTCCAATATTTATATCACAAAGTATGTCAAATACTAAAAGACTCAGAGATAGGACAATTGAATGGTTGTAATTGTTCTTAAAATGTATGGTAGTATACTACACATTACCATACTATCCTATATATATAGTATATGTAGTTTACTGTAGTATACTATATATAATTTATATTTAAAATACTGTGTATGTTTTAACTAAATGGGAACCAAAATATTCACATTATCAAAAAAGTTGCTATTATATAATCCAGGCATATACATTTTTGAGGCATGTATTTTAAAAAAGGAGAAAAGAAAGAAATGAGAACAATATAAAAACTGGAGAAATTATCATCCAGAATTGTTTGCACTGATTTTCTGTAACAGAAACAAGATATGTAAGAAAAGAGGTGCTATAATTAGCACTTTTTGATAGTTCAGGAAGAGTGAATGAACTTAAAGAAATGCTAATAAATGACAATCTCTAATTATCAAAAAATTGATTATGTGTATTTATAGCTCTCATTACTTACTGATATTATGATAATTAAAATACACTGTGCCTTTGACTTTTTTTTTCACTGCAGTTTCCTGGGAGCTGAGATTAGTATTGTTCACAGTTGTATGCCAAGCACTTAGCATAGGCCTTAAAAATATGTTAGTACTTATGTGTTACATTAACAAAGAGGTTATTTTGCAAATGCTTTTTTCAAGTAATCTTCACAATAGCCCACTGGTATAGATAATGTTTTCCTAATTGCAGATTAAAACAGTGAAATATTATACACCTATTACAATAACAAAAATCTAAAACATTGACAATATCAGATGCTGGCAAAATTCTCATCAAGAGGAATTTTTACTCTTTCTGGTTGGATTTCAAACAAGATTTTGGTAGTTTTCTACACAGGTAACTATAATCTGAATATGCAATCTAGAGTTGTATTCCTAGTTATCTATTCAACTAATTTTAAAATTCATGTTTACATCAAGCCTGCATGCAAGTGTTAAAAGCAGCTTTGCTTTATTAATAATTGGCAAAAACTGAAAGTGACAAAACGTTCTTCAATATGTAAATGGATAAAGCAAAGAAAACAAACAAAAAACACTGTTACATTTATATAATGAAATATTCTATAATAAAAAGAACGAACTATCCATCTATAAAGAGACATGGGGAAACGTTAAACGTACATTAGTGAATAAAAGAAGCCATTCTGAAAAGGATACATACCCAGACTCCATTTAGACAACATTGTGGAAAGGCAAAACTACAGTGACAATAACATGATCAGTGGTGACTAGGAGTTCAGAGAAAAGGAGGGAAATTTGAAGAGATAAATTTAGCACAGAGGATATAAAGGGAAATGAATGGAGCCTCCTTGGTGACCTTGGGTTAGGTCCCAGCAGTACCACTGCTATAGCCAGATTTCTATCCCAGACAGGGAGTTAACCCACATTTGAAACAGACATCTGTCCCACCCATGACTCCTCTTTGCAGTGTATTGCATTAAAACTGCTTGTTCTGCTCCTCACTCTGTCTCTGGTGAATCCTTTCACCCGGCCCCCATCCCATACCTTAGGTCTACACCACAGTTCTTCTATGCAATAAATAAAGATTTTTAAAATGTAAAGGCAAATGAATGATATTTATTCTTTACACAATCATGGATGCATGGCACTATGCATTTTTCAAAATTTGTAATACTTTAAAAGACAAGGAGTAAACCTTCATATATACAAATTTAACATTCATTTACTAAGTTAGGATATCCAGGGAAAGAATTCAAATTGTGTGGGTCTCCCTCTTGGTGCAAGGGGTTGACTCAGCACTGTGAAGCTGTCAGCAGTCACTGAAACATGGGTTTGATACCCAGCCAGGGAGGTGACACACATGGCCCAGCAGACCTCTCCTGTCCTGCCCGCTGCTCCCCTCAGTAGGGTATTTCAGTCAATCTGCCTGTTCTGCTCCCCACTCTGCCTCTGGTAAATCCTCTCACCCCACCCCCACACCTCTGACCTGTACCCCAGTTCTTGTATGCATAAACAAATAAATCTTTTAAAAAATAAAATTGTGATGAAATAATCTAACTTCATTAAAAGTATGTATTACTACCTCAATAAAAAGAATGGGTTGGAGAGGAATGGGGGTTAGGGGAATATGAGGTAGGGGCATAGCTGTGCTAACCTAGGTAACTGGAAATGCATTCAGTCTGTAAAATAAATGGTTAAAATCTAAAGATCAAAGGAAAAGCTCATAGCACTAGATTTTAGCTCATACAATTGTTTCACATGAGGGAATAAGGTAACAATTCTAATAATTTGAAAATATTGACTTCTGTCCACTCTAAATCAAATACCTCTTCCTCTTTCAACTTAAAATCTTTCCATGATAGACCCCAATTTCCTCACTACAAATCCTATCAAATACTTTCCTACCTATGTAGCTGCAAGGGTAACTAGAATGATTAATACAAACTCCCTGGCCTCCAGGGACTCATGGTCTTTTGGAGGCAGTAAACATGCCAAGAGAGAAGTGCAATACATGTCATGTTAGTAACAAAGAGAGCAATATAAACTGGTCAAGGAGAGATGCCATTTATCTTTAAGTGTGTGAAGTCAATGTCAGCTTTGCTTGTTTTGTGCTTTATGCTAAAAATCATGTGATCCTTGTCTTGATGGTGTTTTTAAGAGCAAATCTAACTGAACTTTTCAAATTCAGATTTTGTCTTACTCCTCTCTTAAATCATAAATTTTTCCTTATATTTGTCCCTTAATGATGACACCGCAACTTACAATGCCACTTTCCCTATGAGTTTGTACTTACCACATCACATCCTGCCCCACTCCACCTCGTAAACAACTTGACCCATAACTCAGATCCTTGATTAATGAATGTTCTTTCAAAGCTTGCCTTTTTGTACACACTTCATCTTCTGCTTAGGAGTTCTAACCTCCATGGATATATTGCAAATTCTGCCTATTATTTAAGACATTATTCATTAGCTACTTCATCCGGGAATCAGTCCCTCACTTATACCTCTGTATTTTGTGCTATCACCATTTCTATACATACCAACATTGTAGAATGTTTCATGTTCATGAACATAAAATATTTGAGACGCTGCTCTGTGTCAGAGATTGCATAGTCTGTTTTACATGGATTAACTAATCAATCCTTGCTCGATAAGACTTATGTTTTTATTCCCATTTATATGATTTACATATAAGAAAATGAAATCAATTTTATTATTTTCCTCAGTTACTTATATGGAATCTGAGATTGCTGAAATAGTAACTCTAATAACCTGACCTAAAACTAGTATAATTGTAACATCCATACTTTGTCTTTTTATTTGGATTCATATTCACTTAAAATCTGGGGCCAGTTAAGATATGTAGGTGTTTATTTATACATTCGTCCTTAAATATTTATGCCTGTGACAACTAATAAAAGATAATTGGACAGGGATTAGTAGTATTTTTCTTTTGAAAATGCATTATTTTCTTGGATAATTTTGTGACACACATGTATTGTCTACAATTGAAGATACTAACTCTGTTCATAGAAATTGAAATAATTAAGTTTATTGCAAAAAATATGATTTTGTTATTTGAAAATGGTGAACACAAAAGGGACTTTTAAATGCATTATTAAAAAGGAACATACTCAGAATCATTTGGTGATTATATACTCATCAAAGAGAGGAGACAACAATACAAACCAAATAAATTAGCCATCTAGATTTATATGATATGGCTTATAAATAAGGTTTTGTAACTGGGGGCTGAAGCCTAAGATTGTTACAGGTGGTGTCCCCAGGAGGGGGTTGCTGGTGAGAGGGATAGTCCCAAGGGAAATGCGAACAAAGTATGGGTAGGTGGAGACTCTGATATGAAATATGAGGAACTGCAAAAATAGCCCCCATGATTCAGTGTTCAGGATTCAGTGTTTGGGATTTCAGCATTTTAGGATCTTCAATGACACTGAGGTCAGCCATTTCTGTCCCCACTGTGCCAATCCTCCAGAAGGCTGCTGTGGGCCTCTGAAGGACATGGAGAGGCTTCCAGCAGCCAGCCTAAGAGAAGAAAAGTTCAGAGGCTTTGCAGGTAACCAAGAGACTAAAACTGTTCCCAGTTTTGCTGCTGTTACAGCCTGAAGGGAAGGTGAAGACACAGAGCTAGTCACCTCACTTAGATGCATGAGTGTGGCTGTTCGTTGGGTACTTCAGCTGCTGCAGCTGCTGTTTTGAGTGTTACTTTTCTGGTGCTGTGCTAAGGCTTCTTAGAAGCTCCGGGAGCTTCTCCTGGTGTGTCTTCTCCTGTTTTAGTAGGTTGGATCCTGGCCTGTCATCTGGTTTCCATGTGCTCCAAAGCTCCCAGGGGTGGGAAAAGCCATCTTGGGAGCATTTGTGTTGAGGACTTTAAAACACTGGAGACTGCTTCATGTGAGGTAAATGGCCATTTGTGGCCTCAGTAACTCTTTGTTTTCCCTGGCTTGTTATATAAATCACATTATTGTTCTCTGAACCTAAGTAGACTTGCAATTTTACATGTGGTTAAACTCTGACAGTTACCAGTAAATTATTTGGGCAGTGTCCTTGGCCAGTTTTAGTGCCCCTTGCTGCTCTTTATCAGTATAATCAATTTATTGTGTGTATACCTAGCATGAAAACCATAATAGGACATATAAATTAGAATATTAAATGCATATATATTATTGTGACCACTTGCTATCCTGTATGTTCAAGTATTTAACTCACTTATTTCAAAAAATGCATTTTTTAATTAACATACTTATATTTTAGTAATATGAATGCAAGTATTGTAATACAGTCTGGGCTTATTTGGATGTTTCATTACAAAGACTCAGTGACAATAAGCTGCAAAATTAATACAATAAAAGAACAATATTTTGGTCTTAAAAATAAAATATTGAGATTTGTCTATAAATTTGCTTTTTTATGTAAGAAGAAAATTTTATTGAAAATCAATCACTGCAAGGATAAATAAAAGCTGATGGTGCACAATAGATCGATGTCTTTAAAAATATTAATTTAACATGTTAGGCATAACAATGACTTTATGAGAAAAATTTCATCAGTTTAAAAGATGTTCTCTTACCAGTGCAATTACTGCTCTTGTGCTGAATATTACCATTCAATTATTTATTTGCCTTTGGAAGATTCAACTAACAGCACCAATATTGATCGTACCTTCTCTGCCTTAATTAAAGTTGTTGCTAGCAATCACTAGATTTGGTACAGCTACAATGCTTCTACAATGTTTACATCAGAACTGTCCCACCATGGGAACTTAATGCTGCAGCCAACACAACCATGTCTGGAGATAGTATTTTTACTCAAAGCACAATCTAGAGAATGGTCATATCTACTGCAACTCATGCACTGGGAAAATTAGGAACACCAGTGACTCTATCATCAGTGGTTATTGGTTATTTACAAGAAAAAAAAAACACATCAGAACAGGATATAAAGTTTTCCATCATGGTCTTATAAACTTGAATGTATAACAATAACAGAGAAAGATTCTCTATAGTTTCAAAAGCCAGATGTGTGTACCTTATTATATTACATAATCACAATTATTTGAACCATAATTGTCTACTTATATGTGTGTTTTTAATTTTTAGAAGTACTTATAGTCTCCCCTTTCCTAATCTTATTTGCAGTGCATTTAGAATGATTGTCTTCCAAATAAAAGAACGTGTGAAAAAGGAGAACAGAATCAAAATACTATCCACAACTTCATTAATAATGAATGTAAAAGAGAATAGTATTCAAACAACAACTTCTGTGTCACCTTTACTTATTCATAATCCTTTTTCCCTTTAAAATGGATTCAGCGGGCCTCCCCGGTGGCGCAGCGGTTGAGCGCTGGGTTGCGAAGCTGCCCGCGGCCTCTGCGGCGCAGGTTCGATCCCCGGCTGCTCCCCAGCCACCGGAGGAGGGTCCCACATGGCGCGCAGACCTCTCCTGCCGCCCGCTGCTCCCCTCAGCAGTGTGCTTCGGTCCTTCTGCCTGCTCTGCTCCCCGCTCTGGCTCTGGTGAATTCCCTCACCCTCCCGCGTTTCTGACTGTACCCAGTGCATGTATAAACAAACAAACAAACAAACAAATAAATAAATAAAAGACGTGCCTCTTTAAAAAAAAATAAATAAATAAAATAAAATGGATTCAGGGAAATAAAATGCATTTACTTAGAATATATCTAATTTTATAGCATGTTCTAATAGGTACTAGTCTAACTGTTGACATGAGATTACTTTGTAGAAGTTTGCATATATATATATATATATATATGCACATACAAAACATATACACACAACATATATATACAACATATATATATACACATCGTATAATAACACATATGTATGTTGTGTGTTGTATGACAGATAAATATACACACACAGAGCACACGTATATGTGTGTGTTGTGTGTGTGTTTGTGTGTTGTATGTCAGATTCTGATTCTGTATTAAATGTCTGACTGAGATAGAGAAAAGTATGTTTATGTATATGTGTGTGTATATGCACACATGCATACATATTTAAGGCTATATTCCCCATCCTTCATGACTTAATTGAAATTTAGCACCAGTGATGGCACTATCTATTCTTGCAGTGATCTCTGTCCTTATCAATTTTTCCACAGGTAATATACCTTACCTTAAACAGTTCTACATCCTTTTCACACCCATGTGGGAATTAACACTAACTCCTTACTCTAAAGTTAAAGGCATATGAATGCTATTTTAAGGAAATTACAGTTTCTTTTTTGTTGTATTTATTTGTTTGTTTATTTATTTATTTATTTTTGAATTTATTTATTTATACAAGCCAGAGGTGCGGGAGGGTGAGAGAATTCACCAGAGAAGAGCAGGGAGCAGAATAGTCAGAGGGATCAAAATACACTGCTGAGGGGAGCAGCAGGCGAGACAGATTTCCATGTGGGAATCTCCCTGGCTGGCCTGGAATTGAACTGGCACCACAGAGGCTGCAGACAGTTTCACAGCACTGTGTTGAATCTGCTGTGCCACCGGGGAGGCCCTGGAAATTACAGTTTCACTGGTGAATTTATTAATTGTATTTTTTTCTCCCACAAGAACAGCTAAAGAAAGTTGTTTTGTTTTGTTGATTCTAAATTCTACCAATGCCTTCTAGATCTCTGTTGAGTTACTGATTATATTGTTGTTAAATAACTGCTAGTTTGGCCTTATTTGAAATTTAATCTCTAAGATTTTCTTATATTCCCCCTACAACTTTGAATCCTATGTCTCTTTCTATGATAAAATATGTATCCATCTTATATTGACTTTACCCTCATTGGCCTTCTAAAAATATATCATCAATATTTAAATTAATAACATAGGCTAAATTTGATTTGCTCTTAAGGCAGCATTGAAGGGGATAGTGTCTGTAGGGTTGCCACCACTCTCTGATTTAGAGTTGTAGATAATTTGGGGGGATGGCAGTGACTGAATATTTATTTTCTGACCTCAAGGGCAGATGATGGCTTTCTCTGCTGCTAACTGAAACTTTAACATGTTTTATTCAACAACATTGATGTATGATTCTAATCAGCAGGCAATATATTATCTTCATTTACAGATATTGCACAATTGCTGGTTGAATTTTGTTATCGTTTCCAAACTATCATAAAAGGAAAACATGTTGTCTAATCTGAACTCAGTGTGAAAACTTCAATGAAATTGTCTCAATAAATTATATAAGATGTTTCAGAAAAACAGTTGATATATGTGAGCAAAAATCTAGCCATCTACTTTAGGGGTCTAGTCTCTATATTGTTTTATAGTTTGTATGTTACCAATTACAAAATATTTGTTATTTGTATGAGGTAGGGATTAGGTGTATTTTTTTCTTTTCTCACAGACATATTGCAATGTTTTAGTTCTGTTTATTGAAAATATTTCATTCTACCTTTGAACTGATTTGACATTTGTCACAGAGCAATTGGGCAATGGTTAGAAGGAACATGGACAGTTCATTTCCTCCCCTTTTACATAAGATACTTAAAAACCAGGACATTTAAAGTAAAATGTGTAGGGCCTCCCTGGTGGCGCAAGGGGTTGAACTCAGCACTGTGAAGCTGTCTGGAGCCTCTGCAGCATGGGTTCAATCCCTGGCTGGCCTGGGAGCTGCCCACATGGCTCAGCAGACCTCTCCTGACTAGCCCCCTGCTCCCCTCAGCAGTGTTTTTTAGTACATCTGCCTGTTCTGCTCCTCACTCTGTCTCTGGTGAATCCTCTCACCCTCAGCACCTCTGGCCTGTACCCCAGTTCTTGTATGCATAATTAAATAAATCTTTAAAAAATAAAAATAAACTGTGTATATGTGTTATTTAGGAAGTCAGGAAAGACTAAGATTCAGAAAGACCAGAGCAGATCTCTAGTGGATATCTAAGTCTAATCCCTGGCACAAAGACAATTTACAAAATTAATGAGAATGAAATGAATTAACAAATGCAGCAAACCCTGGAGATGGAAAATAATTTATTTCCAAAATTACCTCATTAGAATCCAAATGTCCGGTTTCAATAACAACAACAAACAAAAATCACAAAGCTTAAAAAAAAAAAAAAAACACAGGAAATTATGATCCATTCAAAGGTGATGTTTCTTCTTAAGTACATATGAAATATTTTCCTGAATAAACCACATGCTAGACCACAAATAAAATCTCACTATATTTTAAAAGACAGAGTGCATACAAAGAACTGTCTCTAATCACAATGGGATATAGTTAGAAATCAGTAACAGAAATAAGAATGACTTTCACAAATTTGTACAACTTAACAACATACTCTTCAGCAAAATATGGGTAAATCAGCAAGAAATCACAAAGGAAAATAAAAATACAGGAGAATGAAAATGAAGTTGCAACATACCAAAACAAACTGAATACAATGCAAGCAGTACCAAGAGGGTAAATTTCAATTGTTAAAATTTGAAACTAGCCCTTGAAAGAAGAATATAGAACTGAGACATTCAAAGGGGAAGGAAAAGGAGAAGATGAAGTGTCAGTGTGGGAGGAACTCAATGGACTATGGGTGCTTTGGTGGTGGAAGCACTATGGTAATATCATTGCAAGGAGGGATTCATATACTTTCAAAATGCAAACAACAATATAAACCAACATTACCTCAACAACAACAACAAAAGAACAAAATCATAAAAAAGGTAAACCTCATATAAACAACGCAATTTTACTACTTAAGGAAATAGAAAAAGAAAAACAAACTAAGCCCAAAGCTAGCAGAAGGTGAGATAACATCATAGTTAGACCAGAAACTGAGAAAATAGTAAATGGAAAAGCAACAGGAAGAAAAATAAATGAAATTAAAAGTTAGTTCTTAGAAAAGATTATTAAGAATATAAGTGTTTGTCTAGATTGGCTAAGTAAGACTGAAGATTCTAATTTATAATATCAGAAATAAAAATGAGTATATCACCATCAATTTTTGGAAATAAATTGATACCTTGGATAGCTTGGATTAAATTGGTGGTTTCTTAGAAATGCAAAGTCTACAAAGACCGCATCAATAAAAAATAGAAAATGTGAGTATACTTAATACTAGTAAGCAGGCTGAACCAGTAGTTAAACATATTCTAAAAAATAAAAGCCCTGAATCTGATAGTTTCACTGGTGATTTCAAGCAAATATTTAAGGATGAATTAATATCAATTTTTCTCAATTCTTCCACAATATTGAAGAGGTTGAAAAACCTCCTAACTCAATGTTTTGAAGCCAGCAGTCACATGATACTAGAAAAAGACATTATAAGAAAAGAAAGCTACAGAATTGGGCCTCCCTGGTGGCGCAGTGGTTGAGCACTGGGCTGCAAAGCTGCCTACAGCCTCTGCAGCACCAGTTCAATCCCTGGCTATCAGCGAGGGTCCCGCATGGCGCGCAGACCTCTCCTGCCACCTACTGCTCCCCTCGGCACTGCATTTTGTCAGTCTGCCTGTTCTGTTCCCCACTCTGGCTCTGTTGAATTCTCTCACCCTCCTCCGCTTCTGACTGTACCCAGTGCTTGTATAAAGAAACAAATAAATCTTAAAAAAAAAAAAAAGAAAACTACAGAACTAATAACCTTTGTGATCATTGTCAAAAATGTCCTCAATGAAATACCCACAAAGTAAATTCAGCAGCATATTAAAGTAATTATACACCCTAATTATGTGGGATGTATTTCTAGAATGCAAATATGTTCCAACATATGTCACTCAATCAATGAAATGTTCCACAGTAACAGAATGAAGGAATGCACAGTAGACAATCATTTCAGTTGAAGGAGAAAAAACTTTTGACAAGTTAAGCACACTTTCATGACAAGTTAGTACTCTCCCAACACTCAGCAAACTAGGAATAATAGGAAACTACCTCAATATAATACTGTGTATACAAAATCCACAGATAAGATTATAAAGGTAAAGGACAGAAAGTTTTATTCTAAGATCAAGGCAAGGATGCCTACTTTTACCACATCTATTAGACAGAGTACCACAAATTCTAGTTAGGTAAATCAGGCAAGAAATCGGGGGGGTGGGAAATTATCCAAATTCCTCTGCATAGTAGTAAGATACAAGGCAGACACATCAAAATCAGTTGCATTTCTATGTGTACAAGGAACACTCTGAAAACTAAGAGAATAATCCCATGTACAGTAGCATCCACAACAATGAAATATTTTGTAATTAAAAATCAAGGAACTCAAAGATTTATACAATAAAAGCTATAAACATTGTTAAACAGGTTAAAAAATAGATAAATGAAAATATATCATTTTCAAAGATTAGAAGGCTTAATGCTGATAAGATGTCAATAGTATCTAAAATGAGCTACCAATTCAATATCACCATCAAAATTTCAATGTAATTTCTACAGAAATGGGAAAATAAGTCCTAAAATTTATATGGAATCTCATAGAACTCCAAGTACCCAAAATTGTCTTAAAAAAGACAAAACTGAACAAAACATACTTCACGATTTCAAAATTTACCACAAATCTACAGTAATCAAACCAGTGTACTGACTGACATAAAGATAGACATATAAAGCAATGGAACAGAATAGGATGACCATGTGTAGTCAAATAATTTTCAACAAGGGTGCCAAGACCCACACTATTAGGAAAACTGAATATATATCCCAAAAGAATAAAATTGACCCTTACAAATGCAAAAATTAATTCAAAATTTATCAAATTCATAGATATGAGAAAAAACTGGGAAAATATTCATGATCTTGGACTTGGTGATACTTTCTTGGATAAAATAGTAAAAGTACGGCCACCTATAGAAAGACAATCATGGCTTCATCAAAATTAAAAACTTTCTTTTACAGGAAACAGTCATCAAAGTAAAAAGGCAGTCCACAGAGTGGGAGAAATATTTATAAATCAAATAGCTGATAAAGGATTAAACCGAAAAGTAGCCTGGTATTAATTACCATTTTATCCAGCAATTTCACTTCTTGGAACATACATAAAATTATTATTGACTTAGATATTTATACTTCCATGTTCACAGCAATGTTATTAAGGCCAAAAGATGGAAGAAACCCAAATGTTCAAAGTAAACAAAATGTATACATGCAATAGGTTATTATTTATTATTGTAAAGAAGCAAAATTGTATTGTATGCTACAATATAGATGATCATTGAAGTCATCATGTTAAGTGAAATAAGTTAGACAAAGAAGTGAAAATATTGCATCCTTCCACATAGTATTATTTGGCCAGAATATTTACTAAAGAGAGACAGAAAGTACAATAGTTGCTACTGGGGAATGTGAAGCTGGAGTTATTGTTTCATTTGTACAATATGGGATGATGAAAATTCTGGAGATGGATATTGCAAAGTAATATAAATGTATTCAATGTCACTAATCTGTACACTTAAATTTGTTAAAAAGGTGAATTTTATTTATGTATAGTTTACCACAATTTAAAAAGGAATTGACCACATAAGTGTTCAATTATAAGTTTGGGTGTATTGCTGTATTATTTATAATGGTCAACTGATACACATCCTATATATATGATAATATCACAATGTGTTATTATAATTTTATAGTTTGTTCTGAAATCAGGAAGTGCAAACATTCCAAATTTGTTCTAATTCAAGATTGTTTTGACTATGCTAAGTACTTCACATTTCCATGAAATTTTTAGAATCAGCTTGTAAACATCTGTAAAAATATTTTGGGGTTTAGGGCCTCCCTGGTGGCACAGCAGTTGAGCTCTGGGTTGCGAAGCTGCCCACAGCCTCTGCAGCGCTGGTTGGATCTCCAGCTGCTCCCCAGCCATGGGAGGAGGGTCCCACATGGCGCGCAGACCTCTCCTGCCGCCCGCTGCTCCCCTCAGCAGTGTACCTCGGTCCTTCTGCCTGCTCTGCTCCCCGCTCTGGCTTTGGTGAATCCTCTCACCCTCCTGCACTTCTGACTGTACCCAGTGCTTGTATAAATAAATAATCTTTAAAAAAATATTTTGGGGTTTGATTGTTATTTTATATTTGGAAAGATGCAAATAAGTACCAGTATATAACTTTTAATTTATAATTAAAATGATTCTCAATATCTTTCCACTTATTTGTCAATTTGTTTTCTTTCTCTTCATCTCCATTTTATAGTTTTTAAGATACAAGGTATATACAAATTTTTAAAAATTTATTCCTGTATATTATTTATTTCTAAATGTATTGTGAATTACATATTAGTTTTGCTTATTGTAAATAATAGAAATATATTTACTTTGGACATTATCATTATTTACAATAACCTTGCTTAAATATGCATGTTGTTCTAATTTTTTTCTTGCAGATTTCTTGAGCTTTTCTCTGTCATTCAGATGACATTTACTAACAATGCTGTTTTACCTCTCCCTTTTCATTTTTTATAGTGTATAGCCAAAATAATATTGAATAATATAAAGCAAGATAACTACAGTGTTAGTGAGAAATGTTCATTAGGTGCTTATCTGATGGTAGTGAGGAAGGGAGGAAGGGACTATTATTTTATTAATTTAAAGGAAGAAAGGGAAATCCTGGGGTAACATTTTAATAACCAAGACAGACCCATGAATCAGAGTATAAATGATCTATGACAAAAGAATAGCTAACCGTCCTCAAAATATCCAATCTCTTTATTTAGAGAGAGCCTGTTTATTTAGGGCCTGTTGTGACTCCCACCCATCATATGTTAATGAGAAGTGAGGTGAAAACCCACCCATAGCATTAGTCACCACCAACAAAACACTCCAGGTAAGTTTATGAATAAACTAAAAATTAAATTTTCATACTTAATAGATACAGATGACTGGGAAATCCAGGAACTATTTTAAAACTTGTAATTTTCTACTGAGATCACATATGGGGACACTGTTAAGGTGATGAATTTAATTTTATATCACAACAAATGATAAACCCTAAAACTTGTCCTGTTTTATGATAATTTTTAATCCAATATAATCCAATTTTACTTAAGGACATCTTTACAGTTGCACTTTAGTGTGCAAAACAATAAATTTTGAGTTATAATTTATTACTCTAAATCTGGATTAACAATCACAGTGTAATATGTCAACCAGTTAGAGCATTGGATGCAATTTACAAAAAAACAGCATAATTTTCTCAGGTAGCTCCACAGAATTATCCATACATGATTCCCTGTGCATAGTATTGGTATTGCGTTCAATGACTACTACCTAAAGTTTCTTGCTTCCCAAATGCTGAGAGAGGAGCTTCACTTTTGCAACACCTCCAAAAGTTCAATGAAATACAAGACCAGAGCAGGGAAATTACTATACACTTGTTTCATTTAGTTCTCTGTGTGCAAAACTTGAATATAAACCCTTAAGATCAGAAACCACAAGTGTCCCTCCAGTCACACACTGTCATGACTGGAAATCAAGGAGACTCACAGGTGGGAAAGGCACTAAATAAAATATGGCTGTGGACCCAGGATAGGTGCTTATGCAAGGATTGCTTACTTAAAATGCAAACAAAAACTACATGAAGAACAATTGATTAGATTCTGAAAGTAAAAGAAAACTATGTTAATACTTTTCTGTGAGTAAACAATTTGATTAACTAAAAAAAAAAAAAAAAAAAAAAAAAAAAGAAAGAAAGAAAAAAGAAAAGAAAAGAAATTCAACAGAAGGAAATTTACTTACACCAGAATAGAAAGGCTCACCAGACACACATATCACATCCTGTTCCTGGATCATCAAAATATCTTTGGCTAGGTGTAGTCGGACTTTGAAAGGCTCCTGATTACCATCCTGCAGCAAACAAATCCCTGTCTTTGTCTTCAGACAAAAAGAAAAGAGCAAGACAGAAAACAAAAATACACTGAGTTTATAGATTAAAACGTTATAGCCTAATTGCAGTAAAATATCATGAATAATATTTGAGAACTAAGGAAATGTACTTTCATGAGTCTGAATTTAATATGTAATAAAGGTGCAGTGAAAACCATAACCATTTCACATAGAGTAGACCTCAGATAATGGGAGATTATGCTAGAAAATTCACAGAGAAATTTGGAGACTAGGGATTCTAGCTTATAAAATATATTTGAAAAATAATATTTCATTTAAAATTTATAATATAATTTTTGTAATAGCTTTATTGAGAAAAAATCATATTATATGCAATTCAACCATTTAAAGCATACACTTCAGTGATTTATAGTGCATTCATTCACATTTGCTCAGCCATCACTATAATAAATTTCACATCATTCCTGTCACTCTAAAATAAAAAAAAAAAAAACAACCTCACTCTTTTCTGTCTCTATCACAGATATTAAATCTGAAGACACATCAACTTTCCATCATCTCTAGCCTTCATTAATCCTTCATTCCAAGTTAACAAGGTGCGCACATGCGCACGCGTGAGCGCACACACACATACACACACACACACATACGATTTATACAAATGATAGAACCGGGAAGTGGAATTTACTACTTAAATTAGCATAGTTTAAAATAGAGGTGATTTAAGACCCAAGATTTTTGATTCATAATCCTCAGTTTTAGCTTGACACATTTTTGGAAATTTTAACTACATAACTTTTAATCAGCACCTTCGTCATCACTGGAAGTGTCCATGACTTTGTCACTCCTTGAAGCACGTCAGTGTTTATTCTCAGTGTCACTGAGTTTATTCTCAGTGTCAGTTTATTCTCAGTGTCACTGAGAAAAATAGTAATATCCCTCTACAAGTGCACTTAACATTCTTATTTGTCAGAAATACAAAAGAAAATTCCCTTGAGAAAGAGTATAAACTCTAGTTGTTTTTTTGCACTAAATGTCAACAGGAAGTAGGAAGTGACTATTTCAGCAAATATATTTTCATTTCATCATTATTAAGTCCTTCCTAATTTGGATAAATGGACAAATAAATATAAATATGTATTTATCCTTAGCTGATACTGAGTGAAATATCCCAAGCAAATAGTAATAGGCTTTCACCTGAAATATACTTTCTGTGTGGATTGCTAGTGGTTATTTCTTTAAGATGATATTCCATAATGTAGATTAGACTATTTTTAATATTACAGCTTCAAAGGTCGTTATTTGTGTAAACTGCTTTATCTCACATGTTAATACATACCATTATTAGCCTGTAATTATTGTGTATTATGATATATTTTAGGGAAAAAATAGCTTTTCTGGAGTGAGGACAGTGTTCCTTCCTCATCTGTGGGACTGTTGCACAGCAGGAACACACTATATTTTGTTGATTAACCTATTATAGAACATAACTCAAGTGGTTCTGTCTGCAGGACAAAAACATTTCATCAAAAGCAAATTATATTTTCCTTAATATAGAACATAATTTCTACTTTTTTCACATGGAAAAGTCTCTCATGCTTACAATGAAATCTTGACAGGGAGCCAAAATCAGGACTCTGTAGGGTATTGTGAGGAAGTAAAGGGTATAAAATAAGATCAAAGCAAATGAGCATAATTGAACACATTTCTGACTTTTCAATGTACAGTACATTCTGTGCCAACTTTTTCCCAAGAAGTGTACTGGAAAAACTGGCAATCACAAATAATTCTCTCAGCTTGAGGATGAAAGAGAGGCTTTTTCCCAGAAAGCCCATAAATACATTATTGTTGCACATCAAAGTGAGATAATAATTCACCTAGGGAAAGTTTGAGGGACTAAAACACAGTTAAGGGACTTATCACGTCACACTTCTGATGTGATCATAGTTTCATCTACTCATATATAACATGCAAAAAATAATGTTCCCAAATTATTTGAGAGCTATCTGGAAATGTAAAAGACAACAAACTTGCAATTCCTAAGAAGACAATAGTTAAAGAAAGCAATGAAATGGCTTTTTCTTAAAATTAAATATTTTCATTATATACATAAACTCACACACACACACCCGCATACACACACCTTTATATATTATCAATTAATAGCTCTTTAAAGAAAACAGTCAACACAGATCTAACAAACCAACAAAATATTCAAGTGTAAAGTACATTATTCAGAGGTTATAGATGTTACATATATTCCCTTATAAAAATTTAGTTTGCATATATGAATATATATTTAAAATTCCACACATTCATCTATTTTGCAAATCTTGTACAATATCAGCATAGAATCAGACATGAATTAGACAGTAGTTTATGACCTTAGATTATTCCTGTTTATAAATATATATATATGAATGAATAAGATGCAGTATGATATCTTATTAATTTTTATGGGAGCAACATGGAGAGAGGATTTAAATATTCATGAAGAAAGGGGGTGTTAAAGGAGAATCCTTAGATAGAAATATGTATAACAGTCTTGAAAAACATAAATTGATAAAAACAATTGTAAGAGAACACAAATTTATTTTATTCAAAGAGGTGAAAGCTGAGTAAAGATACGGAAGCATAAGAGTGGACAGGACAGATGTAATTAGAGGACAGAAGCACAGGAATGTGTCCCTAGGGCCAAGCCTGTACATGGTAGTAGATGTCATGGAGAAGTGCCAGGAGGGGAGGAAGTGGCCCAGGCCCTGAGTTATGGGCCAGGGGCTTGAAGTAATGGAGTCACCCTAGAGAACTTAGACATATGTGGATTTATGGTTTATAACTACATTTACTTGTAATAGACAGGACTGATAGAGACATTTAAAACACAGCATTGTTTGCATAAATATAAACATTGAGTGGGAAATGTTGGGAGACGCTAAAGGCTTGCCAAAAAGATAGATAAACATATTTCAAGGCACTCTCCTGATTCAGGGCAGCATTGCTTAGCTGGTGTGGCCACATATTTTATTTATTTGTTAATAACCACTCATAGAAAATGTACTGTGTGCCCAAAAATATTAGTTCTTTTGACTCTCCTGACAACTTGGTGAACTGTTCTTATAGACTGAACAGAAGCAGATAGGAGTAGACATTAGGAAGTAAACCCAGACTATTGGACTCCAGATTCTGTGCTCTAACAACTGCCCTGGCTTTACTCAAGCAAAAATTATTTTGAGGGCCTTGGCCTCCAACTCTCCGGCACACATGGCACGACATTGTGTCTTCCATTAGGTAGCAATGGGTCAGCGATAATCTTCCAAGGGAGTGCAAATGACTCAGGGTTGGCTCATCTTGAACCATATATATCAATACAATGGCTATTGGGAAGAAAATGAGTAAGACATCACTCAAGACCTGATAGATGATTTTGCCAGCAAAATTGTAATTCTAGGTGAGCATAGGACACTTATATGGGCCGAGGATTATTCAACATGCCCTCAATGCCCGTGGATTCCTTTGGGGATACAAATGCAAAATGGGACTGCAAGAAGAGCCACTATAGTTACAACCTAAAACAGTCCCTGTCGGTCTTTACAAATCTATGGACCCTGATTGCTTAAAAATATAAATTACCTAAATATTATCAGTTTCACATTTTAATACATGTTACTCAATTTCTTTCTTTATTAACATAACAATCATCGTCTTGAAACATTGCTGACTGTGTATACAAAGCACATGAGTGAAGAAATATATGCACTGTATATAATGAATAAAATATTATGTGTATTATAAAATGTATAAAATTTTAAATTTTAAAAAGATGATTTATAAGAAATACTATAAATTCAAATGTTATTTTCCTGGATTGAATGGATGTTCAAATTGAATGGATGTTGGATTTTGTAAAGTCCATATTGGAGAATATCAGCTTAGAGAAATATTGTAAAGCAAGAATTATAAATATTATAAAGAACTAATATAAATCTAAATTATTAAAAAGTAATTGTTGACATGTTTTCTGCAAATCATAAACTTCCACAAATTTACTCTTTATTTTAAAAACAAACTTTGAAACAATTTGTAATTAAATCTCCTATATAAATTGGAATGTTCAAAAGAAGGGTATCATATATTTTCTGTTTTATTATTTTCTATCATATTTTAAAAGTTATGGCTACTTTCATTTAGGTCCCAGTGTTTCAATGAACACAAAATGTGTTTTTATGTTACTTTGAAATCTATTTCTTTATTCTTAAAATGTAATATTTTACAGTATCAAATGCAAAAAATGATAAACTATGAGAAACTAGACAGAGACCATAATATGCTCATGCAGTTATTCTCAATATTGCTATATTTCTTTTTCCAAATATATCTTAATTTGTTCTGTAAACCTATAGCTTAAGCAGTATATAAATTCTCATGCAGTACCATGTAGTAGAGGTAGGTCACTAAATGCCATTTCATTTAGTGCTTTCAACAGCATTTTATCCTTTACTTTTCCCTATAGGGTTCTTCTAATCATGACCTCCTCCTTGGCTTATTCTAGCCATTTTTGTAAAATACTGAAGCCTTAGCATTGATGTCTTCAAGGACACAGGGTATGAAAATCAGTCCTTACCATTATGAACTCAGGGTTTTCATTCAATAAATATATTAACCGGATAGATATCTGATTACTATAGTATTTTGGGATCACCAATAGTGATTTCAACATTATTTCTTTCTATAACACATTTATGTAACTTCATCTTTTATATTGTTACATCAAGTAGATCTTAATAATAAGCTATTACTGTTTTCATTATTAACATGATTAACCTACATATATTAGAATATAGTATTTTATTTGCAGTAGGATTTCCTTCAGTATTGCTAATTAAATCATAGTCACACATTATATGTGATTATATGACAGAAAATTAAATTATAAATCAATGAATTATTATGTGTAGATACTTTTTTTTAAGATGTATTTATTTATTTATTTATACAAGCACTGGGTACAGTCAGAAGTGTGGGAGGTTGAGAGAATTCACCAGAGCCAGAGTGGGAAACAGAACAGGCAGACTGATGAAATACACTGCTGAGGGGAGGAGCAGGCATGGCAGGAGAGGTCCACGCACCATGTGGGACCCTTGCCGGCAGCCGGGGATCGAACCGGTGCTGCAGAGGCTGCGGGCAGCTTCGCAGCCCAGTGCTCAACTGCTACACCACCAGGGGAGGCCCAATTCTATGAATTATCAAATGCATGTTATAGAAACATGATGCTGTCAATCAACAGAAATATGCAGATGATTTTTAAAGAAGTATAGGTTTATAAATGAAATATGAAAAAAACATAGACTAATGATAACATATAGGCTTATGTGGACACATGGTGATTTTGATGGCACCTTTTTAAAGCAGTGATAATCATTAAAAATGCCCAGCTATTATGAACACTTTTTATTCTGAACTGTGGATTGTATATGTCTCAAATGTAATTTCTAACTTATTTTTTCTTACTTGTCATCCTCTAAGTCACAATTTTTTGAAAGAACTGAAACATTTTCTTTTAAGAGGGAATATTTCTAAACATTAAATTAAACTTTCTTTCAAACAGAAACTGTATTAGATAATTAAGATGTTTTATATGGACTTTATCTGGTCAAATACTTTGTCAAAGAAGAGACTTCCTGGGTATTCATATATCAATATTCTAACTATGATCTTTCTAATGAGCTGATCAGTTTTTCATTTTCATGCCTTACTAGAAATTAAGAGAAAGAAAGTTTTATTCAGTTTGTCTTTGACTAAGACATAATTTCCAGCAAAGTATTGTGTTTAGAAAGAACCTCATGGTTAGACGCAAAAGTTCTAAGTCTCAAATTATGGTTCTGATTTTAACTAATTAATTACATTGCCCTCATTATTTCATTAAAAAAACAAACTTTCAGTTTCCTCACTGCAAAGTGACTGAGTTAAACTAAATAAATCTTGTCCCTTTCCACTTTACTGTTTTAAGACTGTATATTTCAGGGCCTCCCCTGGTGGCTCAGGCAGTTGAGCGCAACACTGTGAAGCTGTCAGCAGCCTCTGCAGCATGGCTTCAATCCTGGCAAGAATCCCACATGACAAGGCAGACCTCTCCTGTTGCACCTGCTGCTCCCCTCAGCAGTGTAGTTCAGTCAGTCTGCCTGTTCTGTTCCCCACTCTGTCTCTGGTGAATCCTCTCACCCTCCTGTGCATCTGGCCTGTACCCCCATTCTTGTATCCATGAATAAATAAATCTATAATAAAAAAATGACTATGTATTTAGGCAAAGTCATTGACTGTGATTCATCATCATGGATATCTAATCATTTTCAGAGTATCTCAGACCTCCCTATTCCTGACAGTCCAACTAGTGTGTGGATGACACACAGGGACTATTGCTCAGCTGTTCTGGGACAGGTCTATTGCATAGTGAGGACAGTCTGAAAGAATTGAGCATCTCAAAGGCTCTTTGCAAGAAAACAACAATTAACCACTATAAAAGCTAAGGAAAAATTATCACAACAGTTTTGCCATTACAAAATAAATCTTTTGGATCTTAAATAAAATTTGATATATATTCCAAATCAATTAATCTGAATTAAAAAAAAATACTAACTAAATATATTAACAAAAATACTAAAAATATTAACTGTGTTAATCTTTGAAGTTCAAGGTAAAACATTTGTTAAAATAATATTTGGCAGTATCTGGGTATCTGGTGTCCATCATATAAAAATCTGGTGTCCAGCACATAAAACTCATGAGCTTCATTTGTGCCCCAATCACAAAAACACATATTCAGTTTTAACAAGTGCCTTACTACCCAAAACATAAGTTAACACTTTTATTAAAATAGTAAACTTGCTACATTTAGAAAAAATAAAATCAATATGTATTTTTGACTATAAATTACAAAGAATTAGTTTATATATCTACATTTACGTTTCAAAAACATCAACTGCAATAACAAAAGAAATCCAATGGTGATTGCTAAGTTAAAGATAGATAAAATATATACTCTCTATTGATAGAATTCTCTATAAAATCTGAGAGAAGTTTGAAAATATAAGGATAATTTAACTTAAAAAATATAGAACACAGATACATATTACCATACTTAAACTACTGAAAAAATAATTTCTTAATTTTTGAAAGTTTAGATTCTAAACTTTGTACTATGACAAATAATTTATAAAAATATATTTCCAAGAAATTGTCACATGACATTACATTAAAATAACAATTTGGATAAATATTAATAACTCATGGTTATTGTTGGTTTGTTTTTAATTTTATTTTATCAATAGATATTCCAGCAGTGTTCAGTTTTCTTTGGGTTATTTATGAACAATAAATATATTTTAAAACTTTACAACAAATACATGTCTTGATCACATGTCTAATGAAATATAATATTTCTGGGCCTCCCCTGGTGGCGCAGCGGTTGAGCGCTGGGCTGTGAAGCTGCCCACAGCCTCTGCAGCGTCGGTTTGATCCCCGGCCACCAGCTAGGGTCCCACATGTTGTGCAGACCTCTCCTGTTGTGCCCATTGCTCCCCTCAGCAGTGTATTTCATCACTCTGCCTGTTCTGTTTCCCGCTCTGGCTCTGAAGAATCCTCTCACCCTCTCATGTTTCTGACTGTACCCAGTGCTTGTATAAATAAATAAATAAATAAATAAATAAATAAATAAATAAATAAAAAAAAATATAATATTTCTTCCTAATATAGGATAGTTACATTCTCTAATTTCAAGTTGATGCATCGTTGACTGTACACTTGAAGGTCTTTAAAATCCTTGCAAGATCAATGAATCATTTTAACTCTTGTCAAAGTGTGATGACAGTGTTCCAGAAAATCTGAATTGCTATTTATTAATACTTAAGTAATATTTAAATAAATGATATTGGAATGATAAAAACATAGGATTTAGTGCTGAAAAGACCTTATATGTCTTCTAATTTAGAACCATTTATGTGAAAAAAAAATACATCCAACACTTAAATGCTAGTGAATAGTTTATGGAGGACATTCAATCAAATAAAATATGTTTCTGTCTTCTTAAAGGAAAAGAAGGATGACAATCTGAATCTTCCCTAGATATTCTGTACATTTATATAAAAGAGTGACTAGAGCTTTCTGTCTTTAACCTGTTTTCCTTATCTGAAAAACAGAAAGTCACTGAACCCACCTCTTCACAGGCAGTCCTGAAATCCATGTGCTATGGCACCACAAATGTCGTCTGAAAAAAAACAAAACAAAAAAACAGAGAAATTGTAAGCCATGAAGCATTGCATTAGATGTAACAGAGGAGAAAGGTGGTGTGCAGCGTGAGAAATTATGAAGCAAATCCTGTGGGCAAACTGTGTTTACAAGCACTCCCACAGCACAATGAACAGAGGAAAAAGGAGAAGAAAGAGTGTGGTATCCTAAGCTTTTGTGAAGCAGACACTGCCTCCTGCATATTTCCATGCACCTTTCCACTCCAGTAAGTATTCAAACATGATTTCCTATATGATTAATCTCTTCTCTCAAGTGTTAGTACATCCCCAACATTTATTTTGAAATCTAGTTTTCAACTGGGAAAGAAACTTAGAAAAAGAGTAATTAAAATTTGCCTTTCATGCGGCCATCTCTTGAAGAAAGTTTGACTAATTGTTTGCATTTTAATTAAATAGCTATATGCATGAATAATTCTGTCTGGCAAATAAAATTTTATTCATCAACCATGTGATACAAGGAAGGAGGCTATTAGTGAAGAATATTAAAACAGTGAGCTTTAATTCATAGTGATTAAAATAAGTCAATGGATGAAACATTGAATAGAGTTTTACTTTGTTCACTATAATAACTAAGTGGTGGCATAGACTCACGTGCATATAACTGTCTTTAAGAATTCATTTTAAGTGCTTTTTGAACGTTTTGATTTAATTATGTGATGAAATAATGAAACTAACAGTTATCATTAGGAACTTGATGCCATGACACTATAAAAAGATGTAACAACAAAATATAATGGTTGAAGTAAGTGAGACTTTAAAGTGCACAGGAGGGCCTCCCCAGTGGCACAGCGGTTGAGCGCTGGGGTGCGAAGCTGCTCGCAGCCTCTGCAGTGCCGGTTCGATCCCCAGCTGCTCCCCGGCCACCGGAGGAGGGTCGCACATGGAGCGCAGACCTCTCCTGCTGCCCGCTGCTCCCCTCAGCAGTGTACTTCGGTCCTTCTGCCTGCTCTGCTCCCCGCTCTGGCTCGGTGAATTCTCTCACCCTCCCGCGCTTCTGACTGTACCCAGTGCTTGTATAAATAAATAAATTAAAACAAATAAATAAATAAATAAAGTGCACAGGAAATTTCAAATACAAGACTATGTGCTCTGCAAAATTACTCTCATCAGCACAGGGGTATAGCTCAGTGGAAAAGCATTTGACTACAGAATTACTCCCATCAGCTTTTGGAATAGTACATTGTTTTGGTCTTTATTGTTATATTCTGTTGTATGAGTGATGAAAATCTGATGTTGATGAAATGTAATGAGAGATTCATCCATGCTTTCACTGGATTATTACTATTGCTTATTAAATAAAATTATTATTTTTAATAGCAATTGAAAATGCTACATAATACACTGAGTTTGTTTCCTAAATGCATCTTCTGGGTTCTGAGTCTGGTTTTATTTTATTGGAAAACATACAATAGATGGATTAGACAAATTTAGGTAACAACAAGACATTAGTAAATAAAAATTTGATGATAAAAATATTACTTGATTATATAAATTCTATAATATTGAGTATCTCAGACGTTTGTAACATGTTTAACAAATTTCACAATTGTTTTCAAAGATTGTATATGAAGAAAATGTGAATACTTACTTATCACTAACTTTAACATGCAATCTTTTTCCTTTACAACAAAAGTAAGAAAATTTCAGTATTTATAAATTATATAAAACATATTATCTCCAGAATTAATTTTCTACTATTAATGCAACCACAGAAATAGACGAGGAAATTTAACCACTTCTCTAACCTAAATCTCATATTTAGGGCCTCCCCTGGTGGCACAGCGGTTGAGTGCTGGGCTGTGAAGCTGCCCGCTGCCTCTGCAGCGCAGGTTCAATCCCAGCCATGGGCAAGAGTCCCACATGGCGTGCCGACCTCTCCTGCCGCCCGCTGCTCCCCTCAGCAGTGTCTTTCGTCAGTCTGCCTGTTCTGTTCCCCGCTTTGGCTCTGGTGAATTCTCTCACCCTCCCGCGCTTCTGACTGTAACCATTGCTTGTATAAATAAATAAATAAATAAATATTTTTTAAAAAAAATCTCATATTTAGTATCATAAGCTAAATTTAATCTTAATAATTTATATTTATAAAACAGCATTACTTTAAAATATGATGCATTTAGTAGGAGTTAAATCTGCTTTATTTTTTTTTACCATTTTTAGCATGCATACCTTTTTCTTTTCACTTTAACTTCCATCATCTTTCATCAACATATTAGGTAATAAAATAATGTGTTTACTCAGGAAAATAATTAGTATAATATTCAAAACAAAATAATAGCTAAGTAACATAAATTTCATAGCAATTATAAAACATTAAAGTGATTGCAAATTTTAAAACTGTAGTAAAAGTTGTTAAATTTGTTTCTTAAATTTTTCTGAGACTTAAAATGTTTGATATACAGGTTTTACAAACCTTAAAATAGGTTTGTTAAAATAGGTTTGATACACAAACATATAGAAATATTTTGAGTGTTTTCACACAACAATTATTTTCTTCCATTATTATCATTTTATATTAGTACAGCAAATTTGTTACAATTAGTGAACCTGTATTATGTAACTACAATATTTGTCATCTGTTAGTTTTTGTGTTTGTTCTTCTGAATGTGTTGGTTTCTGTTCCAGGATCTCATCTTGGACACCCCATTATATTTAATATAATCTCTTTACAATTCCTTTAGGTAGAACTGCTTCACAGAATTCTCATTCTTTTTTTAAATGCCTTTAACAGTTTCAGGAACACAGGCCAAATGTGTAAAATGTTCATCTACAAGGATTACTCTGAAATATTTCTCATGATTATATTGGGTTATGCTTTGGAGATGGAACACCAGAGATAAAAGGCATTCACCTAGTCACTATCAACTAGGCTGTATTTGATCACCTAGTTGAGATGGCGCTTGTCTAGTTACTCATTTTTTTTTTCCTCTTGCCACACTTTACTCTTTTAAGAGAAGTTACTATGAGCATCGCATGTTTAAAGAGTAGTGGGGTATTATGCTTTCCTGCTTGATGGTGTAGTGCCAATATAATTTGATTTTATTTACATATTATATATCCTCATTATTCACCCATAATATGGTGGGTAAGAGAGGTTGGGATAACCTTTCCCCCTAGCAACAACTGTAGTGTCAGGAAGGCACAAAGATGGTTCTCTATGATCTGAGCAGACGGGTAAAGGAGAGTCCTGGAGCCCTCGATGCCTTTTTCAGGTGTTTATTTAAGCTTTTACATGTACTGTAACGACAAGGTACACAGCAGGCAGGGGTACCAGGAGGCCGGTAGGCCTCTGAGCCCCCCAGCGAATCTTCACTCTTTACTGGGCTCTCTGGCATTCTCTCTTGCCTCTGCTTCTCTTGGCCAATATAAAGACTGCAGCCATGGCTCACAGACATAAACAATACAACTGAGCATAACAATGTAATAAAATGCAGGAGCCAGCCATCAGGCATGCGATCCTAGTGTCCTGAGGGCAGAAAAGCCTGAAAATCGTTTACCTTACAACAACCATAAAAATGAAATTTTTGCTCAAAAAAGACCCAAAACTTTCCTCCCCAGAATCCCAGGACTTCCCCAAAGATCTTTTGCTAAGAGTATGCCTGCTGAGGGGAAGGACTGGTGCAAGTGAAGGGGATCATGAGTGAGAAAGTAGATACCTCAGCTGAAAAAAAATGGCTGGGGTTGACAATTCAAACCAAAAACAGGAAATTGAAATTCTCTGGAGGAACTTTGTTTACATGGAATCACAGTTCTAACCCCTGGATAGTGGGAATTCTGTAGGTAATTCCCAATCCAAGACATTGGTAAAACTGCAACTGGTGTTGGCATGGAAAACTACTTCCATCCCCCTTCCAGAACAGGTCAAAGAGGGGATGCCAACCTTGGCCAGGCTGGACTCCATAGTGGCAATAATAGTAGAAAAAAGGACTTGAGAAATAACTCAGGAACACTTGAGAATTTAACAGAGAACATACAGATCTTGCAGTCCTACAGAGCTAAGAGTGGAAGGGACATAGCAGCAACACATTTTCAGAGGCCTTAATGGACAACATGGCATGTTGCCTGTTCCACTGGGGCACCACCTGCCTGCCAAATCTATCAAAATCCTAGAGCCTGAGACTTGCAATCCAGACCTAGGTACCCCTAAAGGAAACTAAGCTTCACAGCTTCACCCATGGTAGAAAGAAACAAGAAAGAGGTGGGTTGGTAAGTAAAGGCAACTAAAACACTGAACACAGCTTTCTATATAGAAAAAGGATAGGAAGTAGAGGTCATCAACTTCAAGCCTCATAACAAAGTAAACTAAGAAGAGAAACAAGTAAAACTAAGACTCTTGACCCCCACAACAAAAAAAAAAAAAAAAGGAAAAAGAGAGAGAGAGAGAGAGAGACTATAAACATGACTAGGGTGTAAGGGGCATTTGAACACTTGATAGAAAAGCAAAATGAGGAAACCAGAAATTGTGGGACAAATATAAAACATATTGAAATAGAGAAACTATCTAGACAAAGACTTCAAAACACTAATATTAAATATGCTAAGTGACCTACTGGAAGGTCAGTCAAAGGCAAATAGGTAGGTCCAAAATCTTAGAAAGGAGATTCTGGAACACTGAATATTCTTCACCATAGATATTGAAAATATTAATTGCTCACAAAAAGAGACTCTTAATGAAATACACACAAACTTAAAAAATTAAATAGGAATAGATGTCTCAACTAAACAAACCACCCAGTTAGATAAAGACAGAGAAACAAGACAAAGAAGCCATAAGGAAACTCTGGGGCCTCTCTGGTGGCGCAAGGAGTTAAGATGCAACCTATGACACTGTCCACAGCTACTGCAGCATGAGTTGGATTCCTGGCCAAGGAGCTATCCACATAGTGCAGCAGACCTCTCCTGACTCACCCGCTGCTTCCCTCAGCAGTGTATTTCAGTCAATCCGCCTGTTTAGTTCCCCATTCTGCCTCTGTTGAATCCTCTCACTTCTCCAAACCTCTGTCCTGTACCCTAGTTCCTGTATGCATAAATAGATAAATCTTGAAAAAAAAAAAAAAACATAAGGAAACTCTATGGGAAATATCATTTTCAATTAGAAGAGGAAACTTAAGAATAATGGGAATCTCAGAAGGTGAAGAGAGAAAGGAGCAAAAACTCTATTCAGGAAATAATAACTGAGAATACACCAAGCCTAGGGAATGAATTAAATATGGATGTCCCAGAAGTAGAAAGTGCATGCAAAGTTTTGAAATCAAAAATATCTATAAAAAGACACATAATTGTTTAATTATTAAAAATCAAAAATAAAGAAAAAATTAAAGGAAGCAAGGCAAAGAAAACAATATCCAAAAATAACTAAATTAGCCTTTTCTTGGATTTCATGACAGATACTCTCTAAGCAAAGAGAGAGTGAAAGTTTTCACAATCCTAAAAGACAATGCCTACCAGACAAGAATAATTTACCCTAAAAAATTTTAAGTCAAATATGAAAGTGAAAATAAAGGTTTTCCAAGAGAAAAATAAACTAACATGTTATCACCACCAGACTTGCTCAACATGAAATAGTGAAAGGATTCATTCTATAAGAAACATGACTTCTAAAAGAAAAAGTATAACACAAAATACTGAACAAAATGAAAACAGAAATACAAAGTCAGAAGCATTATCAAGAACAGTAGGCATCAACAACAAAACAGTAAATGGGAAAAAAAAATGGACAGAACATGTATGTTAAATTTTGGGGAGTAGACACCAGTTCACAAATGACTTATGACATAGGAATTTAAGTAAAACCCCATGGTAACATCTAACCTAAAATCCAGATGAAGAAAAAAAGTTACTGAGAACTAAGGAAAGTCATCCAGAAAAATGTAGACAAAAAAAATTAAAAAAGAAAAGAAAAGAAAAGAAGAGAATCAAAAACAAAAGAATCAAAAATAAAATGAGGGCCTCCCCGGTGGCGCAGCAGTTGAGCCCTAGGTTGCGAAGCTCCCCGCAGCCTCAGCAGCGCCGGTTCGATCCTTGGCTGCTCCCCGGCCACCAGAGGGGGGTCCCACATGGCGCGCAGACCTCTCCTGCCACCCGCTGCGCCCCTCAGCAGTGTACTTTGGTCCTTCTGCCTGCTCTGCTCCCCGCTCTGGCTCTGGTGAATTCTCACACCCTCCCGCGCTTCTGACTGTACCCCAGTGCTTGTATAAATAAATAAATAAATCTTTAAAATAAATAAATAAATAAATAAATAAAATGAGTTATAGTAGTTTTCATTAACAATTGCCCTAGGTATGATTGGTCTGAATTCACCAATTAAAAGACATAGAGATTTTTTAGAACAGGTATCTTTGCATCCGGAACCCACCTAGACTGCATGGAACTGGGAAAGGGCTGCCCCCAGAGAAAGAGGTGAGCTGAAAAGCCCCCACAAGCCAGGACACATCTGGCTGCCAGTCAGACCCAGGAGGGGATCCAGTAATTTGGAGCCCAGTGGGTGATCCAGCCATGGCCAGGGAAGTCTGTGGGACCATAAGAACCCACCACTGGAATTAAACAAATACAAAAGGAGGAGATCTTCTGTGACAGTGACCACTAACATATTCATAGTACCACATCCTACTGGATTTCTGGCATAACAGTTTTTGACTTTATTGGACCACCAGTTTCCAACATGCCAGAAAGAACACACCAAAAAGATGGCAGCCAGTACCAGCAACACAGTGTCCCAGTGCGTAGAAAAAATTAGAAAACAAGCAGCAGGGAGAAGAAAAACTACAAGCAACCAAGCAAGTCCTCAAGGAAAAGACACACCACAGAAAGAAAATCACCCACCAAATGCAACACCAGTGACTTGGAAGAACTTCTGAGCCTTCTAGATAGAGAATTTAAAATTGCCATGATTAAAAAACTGAAAGAATGGATGTTTCTGTGTCACAGAAACACCCATTCCAAAGAACACCTGCACCCCTATGTTTATAGCAGCACTATTTACAATAGCTAAGCTTTGGAAACAGCCCAAATGCCCAAAAATAGATTACTGGATCAAGAAGATGTGGTACATATATACCATGGAATATTACTCAGCATTCAAAAAAGATAAACACATGCAATTTGCAGCAACATGGATGGCGCTGGAAGGGATCATGCTCAGCAAAATAAGCCAAAAAGAAAAAGAAAATACCGGATGATCTCACTCATAGCAGGAATCTAGAAAACTTAAATAAGGGACCAGGAAAATGAATAACTATAAGAAAGTGAAAATCAAAATCAACAAAAAACTATGAACCAGAGACACTTTTTTGGGGGTGAGGGGCGGGAGGGGAGGGATTGGGGCAGAATGGGGGGGTTGCAAATGTATGGGAATATAAAAATAAAATTTATTATTTAAAAAAAATAAAATAAAAGTATTGTGAGATGACTTAATCATGCAAAAAAAAAAAAACTGAAAGAAGTCATAAAGGAAAACAATGATAAGGGGAAAATAATCAACAATCAGAAGAGTGAAATTGAGTCCCAAAAGAGGAAAGTGAAAGAAATGCAGGAGATCAAAGGATTCATGGAGGAGCTAAAGAAATCTGGGAAAAGCAGTGAAAGCAGAATAGATGAAATAGAAGAACAAATAAGTGCTCTTGAAGATACAGAAATTAAAAGAACCAAAACAGAAAAGGAAAGAGAAGTACAAAGGAAAGAGAATGAAGAAAGACTTTGGGAATTATCTGACTCCATAAGAAAAGGAAATATAAGAGTTTTGGGAATCCCAAAAGGAGAGGAGAGAGACACAGGAACAGAGAAAATATTCAAGGAAATAATTGAAGAGAACTTCCCAAATACGAAGAAGGAGCTAACAATACACATACAAGAATCAAGAAGAAACCAAACTTCTATGATGAAAGGAAAAATACAGCAAAACATATAAGAGTAAAGCTCCCAAGAATACAAGACAAGGGAAAAAATAAGGAAGCTGACAAGAGGGAAGAAAGAGATAACATACAAAGGAAAAACCAATGACGCTGACCTAAGACTTCTCTGAAAAAACATTTCAGGCAATGAGAGAGTGGAGGGACATAGTCAACAAACTCCAAGACAACAAATGCAAACCAAGAATACTCTATCTCTCAAAATTTTCCTCCCTTTATGAAGAAAATATAAGGACCTTCTGAGCCTCCCCGGTGGCACAATGGTTGAGTGTTGGGTTGTGCAGCTGCCCACAGCCTCTGCAGCTATGGTTCGATCCCCAGCCACCAGAAATGGTCCCACATGGCACGCAGACCTCTCCTGCCATGCCCGCTGCTCCCCTCAGCAGTGTACTTCATCAGTCTGCCTGTTTTGCTCCCTGCTTGGGCTCTGGTGAATTCTCTCACCCTCTCACGCTTCTGACTGTACCCAGTGCTTATATAAATAAATAACTTAATTAATTAAAACAAACAAAAAAAGAGAATAAGGACCTTCCCAGACAAACAGAAACTCTGGAATTTCATTACAAATAAACACCCACTCCAAAAACATACTACAAGAAGCCCTAAAGCCAGAACCAACAGAGGGATGAATAAGAACAAAACAAGACAAAATAAATAAACAAATACATAAATAAATAAATACATAAATAAAACCAGAGAAAAGTCAAACAAAATGGCAAACACAGACACTAACGTATCAATATTAACTCTAAATGTAAACAGACTAAATTCTTCAATAAAAAGACAAAGAGTCACAGGCTGGATTAAGAAACAAAACCCAAAATTTTGCTGTCTCCATGAAACATATTTAACTACAAAATATAAAAATAGAATGAAAGTAAAAGGATGGGAAATAATCCTATAACCAATGGATCAAAAAAAGTAGGCAGGAACAGCTACACTTTTATCAGATAAAACAGATTTCAAACTCAAAAAGGTAAAAAGACACCCAGACGGTCACTACATTATGATCAAAGGGACAATACTTCAAGAAGAAATAACACTCATTAACATATACTCACCAAATGGAGGAGCACCAAAATATATCAGACAACTATTATCATCTTTAAAAACAGACATCAGAGAAAACACAAATGTAGTAGGAGACTTCAACACACCACTATCCACAATGGATAGATCAATGAGACAAAAGATAAGTAAGGACACTAAAGCTCTAAATAAGGATCTAGAGCTCATGGGTTTAACAGACATCTATAGAACACTAAACCCCCAAAAAACTGAGTACACATTTTTGTCAAGCACACACAGATCATTCTCCAGGATCAATCCCATACTGGGACACGAGACAAAAATCAATAAGTACACCAAGATTGAAATCCTACCAATCATCTTCTCTGACAATGAAGGGATCAAACTAGAAATAAACCATAAAATGAAGGCAAGGAACCCTCCTACTGAGATTGAAACCCACACTACTGGAAGATGACAGGACTAAGGAGGAGATCAAAGAAGAAATTGAAAAAAATACCTTGAATTAAATGAAAAGGAGGACACCAATTTCCTAAGTGTGTGGGATGCAGCAAAGGCAGTAAAAAGAGCAAAATATATAGCAAAACAGGCTCACATCAAAAAATAAGAAAGAACTCATAGAAACAACCTAATCACACATCTTAAAGCACAAGAAAAAGAACAACAAAAACCCCTAAAAAGAGTAGAAGAATAATAAAAATCAAAGAAGAAATAAATGAAATAGAAATTAAAAAATAAAATCCAAAAGATCAATGAAACCAAAAGTTGTTTCTTCAAAAAAATGAAAGACAAATCCCGAGACAGGCTCACAAAGGAAAAATGGGAGAAAGCACAAATAAATATTATCCCAAATGAAAGAGGAGAAATCACAACAGACACAGCAGAAATCAAAAGAATAATGAGAAACTACTATGAACAGTTATGTGCAAACAAGTTCAACAATCTAGAAGAGATGGGCAAATACCTACAACTCTACAATCACCCAAAGCTAGATAAAGAAGAAATAGAACACCTAAACAGTTACAAGCAGTGAAATTGAAATGGTAATAAAAACCCTCCCCAAAAACAAAGCCCAGCCTTCACAAATGAATTCTACCAAACATTCAGGAACGAATTTTTGCCTATCCTTCACAAACTATTTCAAAAAATTGAGGAGGTGAAAATACCAAACACGTTCTATGAAGCCACATTACTCTAATAACAATACTGAACAAGGACAACACACACACAAAAGAGAAAACTACAGGCCAGTCTCTCTAGTGAACATTGATGCAAAAATCCTCAGTAACATTTTAGCTATCAGAATCCAACAATGCATCCATTAGATAATTCACCACGACTAAGTAGGGTTTATTCCAGAGACACAAGGATGGTTCAACATCCGAAAATCAAGCAAAGTAATACAACATATCAACAAAAATAAATATAAAAACCATATGAGGAGAGAACTGGGACACAGAACATAAACGGGCGACTCTGGCAAATTTCCTGAAGAAGAAAGTTGCCATAAAAGAGGACTAGAAGGGAGGAAAGCTCAGAACCCTGCTACCCTCCCCCAGGAAGAAAAAAAAAAAAAAAAAAAACGTAAAACAACCAGCAAGAACAAACTATGCATCAAGCGGGACTGTGAGCGGAAAGGAACTATTTCAGCCACCGCATCCTGTGAACTGGAACTGTGGAGAACTGCCCAGGATTCGCCGCGGAGGTGAGCAAACAGCTCTGGACGCCATTGGAGAAAAATAAAAACTCCCAGGAGACCTACAAATAGCCCAAGGCCAACTGGTAAGCTTGTGCTGAAAAGCGGTGCGCTTGAAAAGCATACACGGATCAGGGCTGCCCAGGTTCCCGCACCTGCGACCTAGGCTTGTGGGAAGATGGGGAGATGCGCAGGGACCCTCATTGAGGTGAATGTTCCTCACTGAGTAATCAGAAGTCAGGCTCCTGGACATGGGAGCGGGGTGCAAAATGCGACATTTCTGTGGACACTAAACTGGGCTACAGCCCATGTCCTGGACCTGAGGACTTTGGGAACTGAGACCCGGGGCATGAAATCCGGGGTGTGGGATCCCCACGACGGTGGGGCACAAGGCAGACACAACACCCCCATGCCGTTGAGGCTCTCCACGCCACTCCCACTCTGTTCCCCTGGACCCACGGGCTTAAAAACAATTCCCCAAGGACACTAGGAAAGATCTCTGGCACCACCTAGCGACCAGAAAAAAAACCACCAACACCCTATAGTTGGAAACCAGGGATCACAAAAACACCCTCAGGCGCTGAGAGAGGGTGGGCCATGCAAACTGAGGTAAGGAGGGAAATAGGGTGTGGAGCAAGACCCCATCCTGGAACTAAGAGCTAGGCACAGGATCCAGGGCATGGGACATGCCATAGCAGCGGGCACTGTACAGGGTGACAGCCAGCGTTTTGGATCTGATAGCCCTGGAACTGAGACCTAGAGTGCAGACTTCAGAGCATGGAATCCATACAGCTGTGGGCAAAACACCTGGTGAACACAAGGCAGACACGCACCTGGTTTGAATAAGAGCCCCTGTGTTGAGGTGCTCCCCTGCACCCCCCTTCCACTACTCAGAAAACCACCAAAAAAAGCACAGATCAGCCAAGTACTGGTCTCTGGCACCACCTCATGACCAGAACTAAATCACCAACTAGCTGATTCCCTGTTGGAACTGAGTAAATACAGAGGGAGGGAACTCTAAGGGACAGTGCCCAGCAACAGAACATCAATACCCTGGTGGAGTTTTGACCTACCAGTGCTGGTCTCAGTCTGGTAAACAGTTTCTAACACCCCTAAAGGAGCACTCCAAATTCAGAAGGCTCCCGGAGGAGCCAGAGGTGAGCTGGGAAGTTCTCCCATGCCAGGACCCAGCAGTCCGAGCCCAGAGGGGGAGCAGGCACTCAAGGCCAGGGCAGACCGGGCGTGCAGGGGAGTGCATACCTGCATTGCCATTTTAGAGCAGGGACCTTTCTTCAATAAAGACTGTTTGAAACTGGCAGAAGGTTCCCTGCAGAACCAGAGGGAGAAGGTTCCCTGGTGAGCTGAAGGTCCCCACAAGCCTGGTCCTCCTGTCAGGAAGTTGGAGCCCAGAGAGGGATCCAGTTTTTTTTTTTGGAACTCAGAGTGCAATCCAGCTGACCCACCTTCAGGGAAGTTTGTGGGACATCAAGAAACACCTTTGTAATTAAACACAGAAGTAGGAAATATTCTGTGACAGTGACCATTAACATACTCAAAGTACCACTGCCTCACTAGACTTTTGGCATAACAGCATTTGACTCGTTTGGACCACCAGTTTCTGAAACCCAACAAAGAGCACACCAAAAAGATGCCGACCAGTACCAGCAGCACAATGTCTCAACGCATATGGCAAATTAGAAGACAAGCAGCAGGGAGAAGAAAAACTACATGCAACCAAGCAACTCCTCAGGAGAAAGACACACCGCAAAAAGAAAACCACCCACCAGATGGCAATGACAGTGACTTGGAAAAACTTCTGAGCCTTCCAGAAAGAGAATTTAAAATTGCTGTTATTAAAAAACTGACAGAAGTCATAAAGGAAAACAATGATAAGGTAAAAATAATCAATGATCAGAAGAATGAAATTGAGTCCCTGAAGAGGAAAGGGAAAGAAATGCAGGAGATCAAAGAATTAATGAAGGCGCTAAAGAACTCTGGGAAAAGCAATGAAAGCAGAATAGATGAAATGGAAGAACGAATAAATACTCTCGAACACACAGAAATAAAAAGAACCAAAACAGAAAAGGAAGGAGAAGTACGTAGGAAAAAGACCAAAGAAAGACTTCAGGAACTATCTGACTTCATGAGGAAAGGAAATATAAGAGCTATGGGAATCCCAGAAGGAGAGGAGAGATACATAGGAACAGAGAAAATATTCAAGGAGATAATTGAAGAGAACTTCCCAAACATGAAGGAAAGGAAAATAGACACACAAAAAGCAAGAAGAACACCAAACTTCCATGATGAAAGGAAAAATACAGCAAGATACATAATAGTAAATCTCCCAAGAATCCAAGACAAGGAAAAATAATGAAGCTGACAAGAGGGAAGAAACAGATAACATTCAAAGGAAAACAAATCAGGCTGACATCAGACTTCTCTGAAAAAACACTACAGGCAAGGAGAGAGTGGAGGGACATAGTCAATAGACTCCAAGACAACAAATGCCAACCAAGAATACTCTATCCCACAAAGCATTCCTTTCTCTAAGAAGAAAGAATAAGGACCTTCCCAGACAAACAGAAACTCTGGAATTTCATTATGACTAAACCCCCACTCCAAAAAATAATACAAGGAGTCCTAAAGCCAGAACCAACAGAGGGATGAATAACAACGAAAGAAGGGCAAAAAAAAAAGTTATTAAAAGAATAAATAAATAAAACCAGAGGAAAGACAAACAATGGAAAATACAGATGCTAACATATCAATATTAACTTTAAATGTAAATGGACTAAACTCTTCAATAAAAAGACACAGAGTCGCAGGATGGATTAAGAAACAAAACCCAACCTTTTGCTGTCTCCAGGAAACACATTTAGCTACAAAAGATAAAAATAGACTCAAAGTTAAAGGATGGAAAACAATCCTACAAGCAAATGGACCAAAAAGGAAAGCAGGAACAGCTATACTTATATCAGATAAAACAGATTTCAAACTCAAAAAAGGTAAAAAGAGACCCCAATGGTCACTATATTATGATCAAGGGGACAATACTTCAAGAAGAAATAACACTCATTAACACTTCTGCACTGCTAGTGGAAGTGCAAACTGTTCCAACCACTATGGAGAGCTGTGTGGAGATTCCTCAATCTATGGGGAGATGTGTGGAGATTCCTCAACCTACTAAAGGTAGAGCTTCCATGTGATCCAGCAATTCCACTCCTAGGTATTTACCCAAGGACACAGAATCATTAATTCAAAAGGGCACCTGCACCCCTATGTTTATAGCAGCACTGTTTATAATAGTTAAGCTATGGAAACAACCCAAATGCCCCAGAATAGATGACTGGATCAAGAAGATGTGTTACAGATACACAATGGAATATTACTCAGCAATCAAAAAAGGTAAGCTCATGCATTTGCAGCAACATGGATGGAGCTGGAAGGAATCATGCTCAGCGAAATAAGCCAGAAAGAAAAAGAAAAAATCCGGATGGTCTCACTCATAGCAGGAATTTAGAAAACCTAAATAAAGGACCAAGAAAAAGACTAATTATAATAAAGGTAAATCAAAATCAACAAGCAACTACAAATCAGAGACACACTATGGGGGTGGGGGAGAAGGAGGGATTAGGGCAAAATAAGGGGGGTGGGAATTGAATGGGAATATAACCAAGATGAAAATGAATACATTGTGCAAAAATGAAAAATGATGTAAAAAATATATAAACTGAAATACAATAAAAATACATAGAGATAGTGGAAGGAAAAGTATGATTAATCTTGGAATAAACAATATGCTTCTGAAAAACTCCTGAGTCAAATAAGAGATCAAGAAATATCTTGAGGGCCTCCCCAGTGGCGCAGCTGTTGAGCGCTGGGTTGCGAAGCTGCCTGCAGCCTCTGCAGCGCCGGTTTCATCCCCAGCTACTCCCCGGCCACCAGAGGAGGGTCCCACATGGCGCGCAGACCTCTCCTGCCGCCCACTGCTCCCCTCAGCTGTGTACTTCGGTCCTTCTGCCTGCTCTGCTCCCCTCTCTGACTCTGGCGAATTCTCTCACCCTCCCGCGCTTCTGACTGTACCCAGTGCTTGTATAAATAAATAAAAATAAATCTTAAAAAAAAAAAAAAAAGAAATATCCTGAGACTAATGAAAACGGATACAAGCTATTAGACCCTATTATATGTTCGAAAATCAGTACTATGTTGATAGCTCATAGCAGTACAGGACTGCTTAAACAAATGCAAGAAATTTAACTCTGCAACTGAAGAAACTAGAAGTACAAGAATGAACATATTTAAAATCCAGTAGAAGGAAAAAAAAGAAGAAATAGAAAACAGGGCCTCCCTGGTGGGTTAGGGGTTACATCTCAGTGCTGTCACCTTTATGACCTGATAGCTCCAGTCAGGGACACAGTAGACCTCTCCTGTCTCTCCTGCTATTCCCCTTAGCTGTGTATTTCAGTAAATCTGCCTGTTCTGATCCGCACTCTGTCTCTGATGAATCATCTACACCCCACACCCAATACCTCTGGCCTACAACAAGTTCTTCTACACAAAAATAAATAATATAAAATAAAATAAACAAAGATTGTCTGGAGGATAGTGAAACTGAGACTTAGTGTTCTGAAAAAAATAAAGAAAATTGAGATGCCATTCACTAGATTTAAGAAGAGACAAAGCACATATAAATAGAATAAAAAAAAAAGAAGTGAAATAATGACATATACTGCAGAAATGCATAAGATCATAAGATCTTATGGATGTCTCTACAAATGAACTATACAACCTAGAAGCAATGGGAAAAATTTTAGAATACCACCTCCCAAGACTGAATAAAGATGGAATAGCTAAATTAATAGTCCAAGTGCTGAAATTGAAAAAATAATAGAAAGTGTCTCTAAGAACAAGTGTCAAGGACCAGATCGCTTCTCCACTTAATTCTATCAAACTTCCATAGAAGACCTAATACCTATCCTACTTAAACCCTTCAAAAAAATTGAAGAAGGAGGAATATTCCCCAACACATTTTATGAAGAGAACATTACCCTAATCTCAAAACTAAGGCCAGAACAAAAAAGAAACTTATATACTAATATTTCTGATGAAGATAAATACAAACATTACCCACACAATCCTAGCAAACTGAATACAGCAACTTAGCAAGAGAATCACCCACCATACTCAATCAGGATTCATCCAAGAGTTGCAAGAATGATTTAACATGCACTAATCAATCAATGTTATTCATCAAATAAAAAAAAAGAAAACTGAAATTACATGATTATCTCAATAGATAGTGAAAGTGTTTGATGAGAGTCAACAACCATTTATTATAAAATACCCAGTGAAAAAGGGATATTTAGGAGTTATCTAAATATCATAAATATCATGCATGATGAGCATTTGTAACATACCAAATATCATCCTCAATGATCAAAAGCAAAAAACATTTCCACTAAGATTGGGGTTAAGACAAGGATGCCTATTGTCGACACTATATGTTCAACATAGTAGCTGGAGCAATTATGCAAAAAAAAAAATATATGTAATACAAATTGAAAAAGAAGTGACGCTTTTACTTTTTGTACACATATTGTTAATATACTTAGAGAAACCAAAATATTCTAACAATAAACTATAGAAATGATAAATGAATACAATGAAATGGAAGGATACAAAGTCAATACACAAAATTCAGTTGCATTTCTTTTTCTTTTTTTAATATTTATTTATTTATGCATACAAGAACTAGAATGTAACCCGGAGGTGTGGGGGTGAGAGGATTCATCAGAGATAGAGTGGGGAATAGAACAGGCAGATCTACTGAAATACACTGCTGAGGGGAGCAATGGGTGAGGCAAGAGAGGTCTGCTGTGCCATGTGGGTTGCTCCTTGGCCGGCCAGGGATGGAACTCATGCTGCAGTGCATGGTGATAACTCAAAAACGCTGTCTTTTATTTTATTTTTTTTAAATAATAAATTTTATTTTTATATTCCCCCATACAATTGCAAACGCCCCATTCTGACCCCAATCCTTCCCCTCCCGCGCCCCACCCCCCAAAAAGTGTCTCTGGTTCATAGTTTTTTGTTGATTTTGATTTTCACTTTCTTATATTCATTTTCCTGGTCCCTTATTTAAGTTTTCTAGATTCCTGCTATGAGTGAGACCATCCGAAACGCTGTCTTTTAAACTTTGCACCACCAGGGGGGCCCTCGGTTGCATTTCTGTATGCAAACCATGCATGAGAAGAAAGGGATATAAGGACTACAATGTGACAATCATAGCATATATATTGCAATACCTGGGAATAGGCATATGAAGAGGTAAAATAACTATATATAGTGAAACTATAAAATCAATCCCAATGATTTCTTTCAAGGAAATTCAACAAACAATCGTAAAATTTATATGGAACCACAAAAGCTCATAAGCAGTTAAAGCAATCCTAAGAGAAAAAAGAATAGATATCACATTTCCTGACTAAAAATTTAAGTACACAGCAACAATATTCTAAACAATAAAATACTTGGGCCTCCCTGGTGGTGCAAGGGGTTAAGACTCAACCTATGCAGCTATTGACAGCCACTCCAGCACGAGTTCTATCCCTGGCCAGGGAGCTACCCACATGGTGCAGTAGACCTCTCCCGACTCTCCTGCTGCTCCCTCAGCAGTGTATTTCAGTCAATCTGCCTGTTCTATTCCCCACTCTATCTCTGATGAATCCTTTTACCCCACAAAACTCTGGCTTGTACCCCAGTTCTTAAATGCATCAATAAATAAATCTTTAAAAAATATTATAATAAAAACAGAAGCTGAGACCAATAGACTAGAACAGAAAGCCCACTGATAAATACAAATACAAATCTATAATCTTTGAGATAGTAGTTTTGACAATACAATAAAGAAAATACAGCCTTTCTAATAAATAGTATTGGAAACATGGATAGCCAGTTTCAAAAAAATAAAAGAAAAAGATAGAAATGGAAAAAAAAAAAAACTAGATCTATACTTAATTCCATTAAAAAAAGTTAATTCAAAATGGAATAAATATCTGGATATAAGAACCAAGCCATAAATTACTTCATGGAAATCACAGGGGACACAAAACGGACATTCACTGCAGTGATGCATTTGGGGACTCAATTCCAAAATCAAAGGGAACACAAACAAAAAATAAACAAGTGGGACTACATTAAAATAGAAAGCTTTTGTACCACAAAAGAAACCATCACATAAACAAAAAGGAAACCTACAAAAAGAGTGGGAGAAATATTTGTACTTTGCACATGTGAAAAGGAACTCATCTACAAAATCTGTGGAGTTCTTATACAATACAACAACAACAAAAAAATGCCTTGATCAAAAAAATGGGCAAAAGACCTAAAAACACACTCTTCTAAGAAAATATTGACATCTATTACAGACAATGATCAAAAGCAAAAAACATTCCCACTAAGATCAGGAACAAGACAAGGATGCCCACTGTCAATGCTATTGTGTTGTAAGGGTACAAACTTATTGTAAGGGAAATGAAAATCAAAACATCAATGAGATATTGCCTGTGAGAATGGCCTATATTTAAAAAAAAGTGCAAACTATGAATGTTGGCTAGATTATGGTGAAAAAGCAATTCTCATCTATTGGTGGGAATGCAAGTTGACACAGCCTCTTTGGAAAATGGTATGGAAATTTCTTTTAAAAAATAGAATGGTGTGGGGCCTCCCCGGTGGTGCAGCGGTTGAGCGCTGGGTTGCGAAGATGCCCGCAGCTTCTGCAGCGCCGGTTCCATCCCCTGCTGCTCCCCGGCCACCAGAGGAGGGTCCCACATGGCGCCCAGACCTCTCCTGCCACCCGCTGCTCCCCTTAGCAGTGTACTTTGGTCCTTCTGCCTGCTCTGCTCCCCGCTCTGGCTCTGGTGAATTCTCTCACCCTCCCACGCTTCTGACTGTACCCGGTGCTTGTATAAATAAATAAATAAATCTTAAAAAAAAATAGAATGGTGGGCCTCCCTAGTGGCACAAGGGTTTAATCTCAGCACTATGAAGTTATCCACAGCCTGTACAGCGTAAGTGCAATCCCAGGCCAGCCAGGGAGTTACCCACATGGTGCAGCAAACCTCTCCTGTCTCACCCACTGCTCCCCTCAGCAGTGTGTTTCTGTCAGTCTGCCTGTTCTGTTCCCCACTCTGTCTCTGGTAAATCCCCTGCACCTCTGGCCTGTACCCCAGTTCTAACATGCATAAATAAATAAATAAATCTTAAAAAAAGTAGAATGGAAATTCCATACAATCATCAAAAGCTCTATTAGATAGCCATCCTAAAATTATGAAAACTCTAATACAAAAAGGTTTATGAATCTCTATATATATACCAGTAATGTTCATGAGTACCAAGTAATGTAACCAACCTATGTGTACATCAGTAGATGGATAAAGAAATTGTGGAGGGCTTCCTTTGTGGTGTTGGTGGTTAAGAAGCAACCTCTGAAGCTAGCTGCAGACACTACAGCAGGAGTTTGATCCCTGGCCTGGGAGCAACCCACATGGTGTGTCAGACCTCTCCTGTCTTGCCTACTGCTCCCCTCAGCAGTGGATTTCTGTTCCCCTCTGTCTCTAGTGAATCCTATCACCCCCTCACCTCTGGCCTCTACCCCTGTTCTTGTATGCATAAATAAAAAAATCTTAAAAAAAAGAAATTGTGGAATATATATTCAGTGGAATATTACACCATTGTGAAAAAAATAAATATTGACTTTTGGGACAAAGTGGTTGAACTCAAGGTGATTATGGTAAGTGAATGAAGTCACAAAATGAAAGAGAGATATTGGATGTTTTTTACTCACATGTGGAAGGAATATAAATAACCAAAAATGCATAGGCAAGATGCAGTAAGAGTGAATACTGAAGACAGTGACAGAATTTAAATGTTACCGGAGGAAGAAGTGAGGCCGGAATAGGTGATCAGGGAAGTAGTAAGAGGAGGTATTGGCATGGGTGGTTTGGTGAAGGGTAAGTGTTACACATACACATACGGAAAACAAATACGTTACCCCCAAATTTAAAATAAATAAATAAATAAATAAACATTTCTTCCACTTTATTTATTTATTCAATACTTTACTTAGATATCTTAGATGACAAAGCAAGAAAATATATATGCATATAAACCATGTTAGTATGTATATTTCTGTAATTCTATTCATAAACATTGATATATATATATATTAAGCTAGAGATAATATCTTGGTAATATTCACATCTCTGATACATAATTACATGATCATTCTAATTTTCCCTTTTTGCTTAACTATAAATTCTCATTTGAACACTGAGAAGCCTACATCCTATTACCCCAATATTCATCTACTTATTTGTCCTATTATAATGTACATGAACAATAGAATAAGAATTATTAGACAACATTAATGTGGGAAACAACTTTACCAAATAGGGTACAACTTATTTTACTTTAATATTAGATACTGCACTAGCTTCCAAAACTTTTTATCTCAGTGTCTTTTTCCCTATCAATTTCAGTGAGGTTATTTCAGAAATTTAATACAATTTGAATCTTTTGCCATATTCTGCATTCTTTCATAGAATTTCTTTGCCTTCTAAATATTTTCTTTTAATTGTTATGCAATGAACTGACTTTTTGTGCTTTTAATTTCTAAGTGGGATTCCAGAAAAATGATAGCAGACTATAGATTCTGGAATCACCTTTTATGCATGTTCACAATCAAATTATACCTAAGCAAAGACAACAACAACTGAAAGATAAATATGTAACTATCACATACATCTAGAATGATGGCATGGTGGAAAGACATAGGAAAAAAGAGCCTGTTATTATATTGTGCTAAAGCAATACCAGGAATAAAACCCACAGAGAGTAGGAAGACTCAATACGAAGCCTTCCTGCTGTTAGGACTTTATATTTTATTAGTAAGTGTATCTATTTTTTATTATTATAGTATTTATTTTTTTACATATTTTACATCATTGTATATTTTCCACAAAATTTCCACCACCAGTTCACCTGTGAAACTTTACCATAGTCTCTTGTACTAGTCTTTCTCCTGTTTTGATCCCTTCCCCACCTCCCTTGCAGATTGTCTCATTTATGGTTTCCTACTAGGTTTATTATTATTATTATTATTAGTAGTAGTAGTAGTAGTAGTAGTAATATTTTCTTCCCTGATCCTTTATTTGTCCACTTACATTCTTCCTATAAGTGAAACCATTCAATATTCTTTTTCCTTCTGTATTATTTCAGTGAGCATGATCCCTTCTAGCTCCATACCTGTTGCAGGAAATGGTATGAGTTTATCTTTTTTTGATTGCTGAATATTATTCCATTTTGTATATATACAACATCTTCTTGATCCAGTTATCTGTTTTAGGGGCATTTGGGTTGTTTCATCTTACCTATTGTAAATAGTGCTGCAATAAACATTGGGGTTCAAGTATTTGAATTAATGTTTTTGTGTCATCTGGGTAGATTCTGAGAAGTGAAATTGCTGGGTCATATGGTAACTCCATTTTTAGTAATTTGAGGAAGCTTCACACAGCCTTTCCTTCCATGGTGGTGGGACCAGTTTGCACTCCAACCAGCAATGTAGGAGAGTTCCTTTTTCTCCATTTTCTCACCAACATTTGTTGTTTTCTGCTTTTTTAATATGTGGTATATGCACTCATGTATCTCCTTCCAGTTTTGATTTGCATTTCCCTAATTATATGTGGTATATGCACTCATGTATGTCCTTCCAGTTTTGATTTGCAGTTCCCTAATTATAAGGGATGTTGAACATTTTTTCATATACCCGTTGGCCATTTGCAATTCTTCTTTGGAGAAGTGTCTTTTTAGCTCTTCTGCCCATTTTTTGATTGGATTTTTTACTTTGTTTTTTGTTGAATCATGTGAGTTCTTTGTAGATTTTTATGATCAGTCCATTATCAGTTGTATTGTGTACAAAATTTTTTCCCAGTCAGTGTGGCATCCCTTTGTTTTGCTTAGTGTCTCATTTGCTGCATAGCAGGTTTTCAGTTTGATGTAACCCCAGTTGTTTATATTTTCCTTCATGTTCTATGCTTTGGGGGATATGTCTTTAAAGATGTTACTGAGATTTATGTTACTGAGATGTATGGTATTTTTTTTCGTCTATATATTTTATGGTTTTAGGTCTTACATGATAATATACATAGATAATTCTAAAAACTCCACAGAAAAATTAATCAAATTTATAGAAACAATTGTTAAAGTAGCAGGATACAAAATCAACACACAAAAATCAGTAGCCTTCCTATATGCAAACAATCAATATGAAGAAGAAATCAAGAAAACCATCCTTTTTATAATTGAAACCAAAAAGAATCAAATATTTTGGAATAAACCTAACAAATGAGGTAATGGACCTATACAAAGAAAACTATAGAACACCGTTAAAAGAAATAGAAGAAGACACACAGAAATGGAAAGACATCACTTGCTCTAGGATTGGAAGAATTAACATTATCAAAATGGCCATCTTACTTAGCAATTTATAGATTCATTGTTATTCTGATAAAAATTTCAATGACATTTTTCTTTTTTTTTTTAAGATTTATTTATTTATTTATACAAGCACTGGATACAGTCAGAAGCGTGGGAGGGTGAGAGGATTCACCAGAGCCTGACCGGGGAACAGAACAGGCAGACTGATGAAATACACTGTTAAGGGGAGCAGCAGGCTTGGCAGGAGAGGTCTGCGTGCCATGTGGGACCCTTGCCCAGTGTCCAGGGATCGAACCAGCACTGCAGAGGCTGTGGGCAGCTTCACAACCCAGTGCTCAACCGCTGCACCACCAGGGAGGCCCTCAATGACATTTTTCAAAGAAATGGAGCAAATATTGATGAAATTAATATTGAACCATGAAAAATCCTCAATTTGTCAAAGCTCTCCTGAATAAAAAAAAAGGAGAACTGAGGTATCACAACTTCTTGATTACAATATCTACTACAATGCCATAATAATTAAAACAGCATGGTACTGGAATAAACACAGACACACACACCATTACAGTCAAACAGAAAATCCAGAAATAACCACACATATTTATGGACAACTAATCTTTTACAAAGGAGCAAAGAATGTGCAATGGAACAAGGACAGTTTATTCAATCATTGGTGCTGGGAAAACTGGACTGCTACTTGCAAAAGAATGAAGCTAACTCACACCATGCACAAAACCAACTCATAATGGATAAAAGACATTTGAGACTTTAACAAACAGGGACTATACTGGAGAAGGGGTGCACACCTAGTTTGTATGAAGGACAGAGGGTGAACCACTAGAAAATTTCAGGAATAAGGATATAGAGTGGTGACTACTGGTTTAAGCCTGTGGATCCCAAACTAGAGGTGTCTGAATTGGTGCAGAGAGTCATATTTGATCACCTCTGCTTCCTTATAGAAGAGGTTATTTTCAGCCTGGGTCTGTTACATATGATTCCCCTCTTTATACCTACACAGTGCCAAAAACCAAGACAATGGTTGAATGTTTTCATTATCATAGTTTAAAGCACATGGATCTTAACAACAGAAGCAATATCCCATGTGTAGACTCTGAACTGAAAAACAAAAATGAATAATACTTGGCTTGTTGTCCTGTCAGAAATACAGGCCTCATCAAGTGTTGTATCAATTACTCAGTGATAGTCTAGAGATTGAAGTTTGCATGAAAGTGTTTTAGTACTTTTGGCTGAGCAGTTGTCCTATGTAAGGACATCACAGTAGATCCCCACCAATTCTGGTACACAAAGAATTGTAGGAAATTTTAATATTTGGCGCTCATTGGTGTCAATTTTTTGATACATTTTGTACCTATTAACTCTTAGCAACTACATCAACTACTGTGGGTCATCCATCTTAACAGATACAAAGGCATGCCTTTTTTATTAAATAAGAGAAACAAAAAATACTCAAAATAAGTTTAAATTATACTGAGCTTCTTGTAGGAGTTGTGTGAAACCAATTTTAAAATAAAAGGGATGGATAGGTCAGCCTATGAAGCTATCTTCAGCCACTGAAGCACGAGTTCAATCCCTGAACAGGGAGATACCCATATGGCACAGCAGACCTCTCCTGTCTTGTCCATTGCTTCATTCAGCAGTGTATTTCAGTCAATATGCCCGTTCTGTTCCCCACTCTGTCTCTGGTGATCCTCTCAGCCCCCATACCTCTGGCCTGTATCCCAGTTCTTGTATACATAAAAAATCCTTAAAAAAGTAAATAAAAAATAAAAGGGATGGGAACTCCTTATTACATCCAATAAAATTCTAAAAATTCAGAGTAAATATCAAAAATACTGCTTCAAGAATAAAGAAACTCAAGAGAAGTTCCAATGCAATAAAACTATGGGGTGGGAGAGTTTAAGGTAATATTTAAAACCATGCTTGCTGAATTGACAAATACTAGAAGATGAAAAACATGAATCAATAAAGATAAAAAAGTACATGAGATTATTACAAAGAAAAGTAGTGGTTCTAAACATACTATTACCAGATTTAAAAAATACAATAGAAGACCTCAGTAATAGACAGCTCTATTGATGGAGTGAATCAGTGAGCTTGAGTGCACAATGACAAAGAATGTACACATAGAGCAACAAAAGGAAAGAAGAATTAAACATAATGGAAACAGTGTATGGGCTCTTCTCTTTAGGATAATCTAAAGAGAAATGATATCCATGTTATGGGCATTCCAGAAAAGAAAAGAAAGAGAAAGTTGTAGAAAATTTATTTAAAGAAATAATTTCTGAGAACCATCTCAACCTGGAAAATTAACCAAACGTCTTAGTACAAGAGAACCAAAGAGATCAAAACATAATAATGTCAGATCAACATAATCCAATACACATTATAATTAAACTGTTTTGAGTATATTAAAGAAATCATATTAAAAACACTGAAACAAAGAATAATAATCTATAAAAGTACATCTATTAGAATACCTACAGCCTTTTCAGTGAATTCAGTCCAGGCAAATTGAGAATGGCAGGTATCTAAAGAGCTGTGTGAAAAAAAAAAAAAAAAAGATTCACAATACTATGATACTAAACTTGCCAGGGTTTCATTCAAGATAAAGAGGATAAGGAAATTCACTGTGAAGCTGAAATATAACACCATGTTTAACATGAAAGCATACTAACGGGGCTATTTCAAAGCAACAGAACAGAAGAACAAACACCTAAGTTATATAATATCAAGGAAAAGAGTAAATATGTGATCTATCAGAAGGAGGTTTGAAATCAAACCATTCAGTGGACCACAAGTAGAGACCTCAACATCACATCACACACCAAACACAGGATGACCTTAAAAAAAAAAAAAAAAAAGTGTAAATAACAAATAAGGCAATGGAAATGAAACTTAAACAAAAATGAAATCATCAAAAAGTGACAAAGAGCAATTTAAAAAATAACGTAATGGCAAAAAATTTATGGCTTAATAATCATCCTAAATGTAGATGTCTTGATTTCACCATTAAAAAATAAGAGTAGTTGATTAGATTTCAAAACAAAGTTCAGCCATCTGCTGTTTACAGGAAACTCACAAATTTAAAATTAAAGGCTGAAAAACAATTCTACAAGCAAATGGTGCTCAAAAATATTTGGGAACAGCTGTACTAATATCACATAAAATAGATTTTCAACTAAGAAATTTAATAAGAGATGAATGGACAGTACAATATGATTATATTATTTTATACTATATATTAATATACGCTATATAATCAAGATAGTTATAAATGTATATATACAAAATGATGGAATATCAATATATAAAAAAAAAAAACAATTATTAATGGAACTAAAGAAAGATGTTGGCAAAAGCAGAATAAGTTTACAAGATTTTTTTAAAATTTATTTATTTATGCAAACAAGAACCGGGTACAGACCAGAGGTCCAAGTGGTGAGAGGATTCACCAGAGACACAGTGGGGAACAGAACAGGCAAACCAAAATACACTGCTGTGGGGAGCAGTGGGCAGGACAGAATAAGTCTGTTGGGCATGTGAGTAGCGCCCCTGCTGGCCTGGGATCGAACTAGTGCTGCAGAGGCTGCAGATAGCTTCACAGTGCTGTGCTTAACCATTTGCGTCACCAGGGAGGCCCAATTTATGGGATTTTAATTCTTCAGTTACAACGATGAACTAATCAACAAAATAGGATAAATTAGGAAATGATAGACTAAACTAAGAAGCTAGATCAAATAGGCTTAACAGATATTTACACATCATTGAGCCCAAAATCCACTGCTTACACTTTTTTTTAAAAGTGCACATGGAATATTTCCAAGAACGTATCCAATATCAGGACACATCAGTTGTCAAGAAACTACAAACACTGAAAAAAAAAAAAAAAAACAACCCTGAAAACTTACCATAATGCCATAAAGTTAGAAATTAATTACTACATTGAAAAAAAGAAAAAACAAAAGTCATAAATACATGGAGACTAAATAATATGTTGCTTAATAGCTTAATAATCTTTTAATTAAAGGAGATAGTGAAGGAAAATTAAAAAATATATCAAGATTAATGAAAATTATGATACAAATTATCAGAATTTATGGAATACATTAAAGGCTTCCATAAGAGGGAAAACAATTGTAATACCTATAGATATCCTATAGATAGGCTAACAAAGAAGAGAAAAAATAAAAAAAAAGAATTGGAGGTAAAAGAGGAGAAATTACTACAGATAAAATGGAAATACAAAGTATCATAAGCAGTTACTCTGGAGAACTATCACCAAAAATTGAATAACCTTGAACTAATATATGTTCATAGAACAATATAATTTGCCATCACTAAACTAGGAAGAATCAGAATATTTGAATAAACTGATCACAAACATGGAAATTGAAACAGAAATTAAAAAAAATAAAATAAAATAAAAACCTACCCAAAAACAAAAGTCCAGGGCCAGATGGTCTACAAGTAAATTCCATCAAACATTTTAAGAATTAAGGTCGATCATATTCAAATAATTTATAAAAACTCAAGAGAGAACACAGCCTAAACTATGTTGTTGTTGTTGTTGTTTTTAATTTTTGCATACAACTGGGGTGTAGGGCAGAAGTACGGAAGTTGTGAAAAGTTTCACCACATACAGAACAGGCAGATTTATCCAAATACAGTTCTAAGGGGAGCAGCAAGGGAGATAGGAGAGGTCTTCTATGATGCCAATATTACCTTAAAAACAAATCCAGGGCTTCCCTGGTGGCGCAGTGGTTGAGCGCTGGGTTGGGAAGCTGCCCACAGCCTCTGCAGCACAGATTCAATCCCCGGCCACCAGCGAAGGTCCCACATGGCACGACAGACCTCTCTTGCCTCGCCCGCTGCTCCCCTCTGCAGTGTTTTTCATCAGTCTACCTGTTCTGTTCCCCACTCTGGCTCTGGTGAATTCTCTCACCCTCCCTCGCTTCTGCCTGTACCCAGTGCTTGTATAAATAAATAAATAAATAAATAAATAAATAAATAAATAAATCTTTAAAAAAACAAATCCAGATGAAAAAAGCACAATAAAAGAAAACCACAAACCAGATACCCTTATAAATATTGATGCAAAAATCTTCAGTAAAATAATAGTATATCAAATTCATTAATATATTACAATGATTATACATCATGATTAAGTGCATTGATTAAGTGATTGGTTGTAAGAATGGTTGAATATATATAAATCAATCAATGTAATATATGGACAAAAATAAAGATAGAAATTATATAACATCAATAGATAGAGGAAGTATTTGATAAGATTCAGCACCCATTTTTAACAATTAGGAAAAAAAAAAGAAACTCATAACATGATGGAAATAGAGGAATCTACCTAAACTTATAAACTGAAGCTTTCCCCATAAGGTCAGGAGCAAGGCAAGCAATGTACATTTAAGATGCAATGCATCCATGTACTTTCAAGGCTTAATAGTTTATTGTAAGGATCCACCCAGTTATGCCTATGCAGTCAAAATTGCATTAAATCTCCACATATTCCCTCCAGTGAATGCACTTACTTGTTGCTATCTGATTCTATCAATATATTCCCTTTTATACAAAATCATCAAATGATTTCAGAACATTTTTTTTATATAGAGGGGAAAAATTCATTAAAAAAACATAAATCAAGAATCATTTATCTGACTTGATAGCAAATAAAAATAATTGAAAATTTAAAAATCACAGTTAAGAGATTATCTAGTTAAACTTTACCATTTAGTTGAAGGTTATGTTTATATGAAAAAAATATTAAGACTATAGACAACCATAAGATACAATATATAGACACTTGTTTCAGATTCTCTCTTTTCTTGACATTCAGTCCCATGTCATAAATTTATCATGGGGGAATTTTTACTTTGATCACGTGGCTTGCCATATTCTAGTTTGTTTAAAGACCTCACAATTTTTTACCTGCTCTCTTGTACTTCTGCTATTGTAAGAGCAGCCTTCATGAGAAGTTGCTTCCTGCTGGTCTCTGAGTGATAAGCAGGAAAAATACTTCATCCAGATCCACAGAACACAGGGTAAAGCAGAAACACCCTCACACCCCTTGTTGTAACAGATTTTCTGCAATCAACCTGCACATTCTGGAGTAAAATAAAGGCTTAGTATTTCTAATGATTAGCTTTATGTGTCCACTGGCTTTGTAGTAGCGCCCAGTTATTCAATCAAAAACTAATCTAGGGCCTCCCCGGTGGCGCAGAGGTTGAGCGCTGGGTTGCGAAGCTGCCCGCGGCCTCTGCGGCACTGGTTCGATCCCCAGCTGCTCCCCAGCCACCGGAGGAGGGTCCCACATGGCGCGCGGACCTCTCCTGCCGCCCGCTGCTCCCCTCAGCAGTGTACTTCGGTCCCTCTGCCTGCTCTGCTCCCCGCTCTGGCTCTGGTGAATTCTCTCACCCTCCCGCGCTTCTGACTGTATCCAGTGCATGTACAAACAAACAAACAAACAAATAAATAAATAAATAAAAATACATGCCTCTTTAAAAAAAAAAAAAAACTAATCTAGGTGTTATTATGAAATCACTTTTTATCATCTACACAGAGCTTTCTTTAAGTATTGGATAATTTTATCTTTATGTGTGTCAGCCTTATGGAAAGAATTGAAAGGTCTTAAAATCAAACTCAAAGGTTTCCTAGTGAAGAAATTCTGCCTAAAGACAGCAGCATCAAATTCTGCCTGAGAGTTAACAGAGTTCTGGGCTGATGTAAAGATTTCGGTCTTGCCAGAGGGAAGGTTCATTAGGGAAGGTAGAAAAAACGATTGGAAATATGGGATATGGAATCATAATTGTCTATTTAAGTAATGGGAGTCCAAAGATGGGGATACAAATAATGAATTTTAAGATTTATAGTACTTGAGTGTTTATTGATATGTGATTAGAAATATTCTAAAATTGAGCATATGAAAATATTGAATATTATTTGTGGTTCTGAAGATATGATCACTAATGAAGTTTAGTTAACAATATCTACCTTATTAAAATTTGTCACTTACCTATAATTCTTCTTTCATCTTATTCAATAGACTTCAGACAAGATATAACATCAAAATGTCATAACAGGACAATAAAACTAATTCCCTTTCCCATTTCAGTAGTTAGTTAAAAACAGTCATGTGCATTATCCTTAATTAGCTTGTTTAATTTTTTAAATTGAGGTATGAACAGAATGTAGCATTATATTTCACATGTAAAATACAGTTATTTGATTTATATATATATTGTGAAATGATCACCACAATAAAACGAGTTAACTCCATCACCATACATAGTTATAATTTTTTCTTGTGACAATGACTTTCATTCTACTCCCTTAATAACTTTGAAAATATAGTATATCAGTCAATAATGTCACCATGTTATATTACTTCCCAAGGTTGCATATTTTATAATTGGAAATTTGTACCTTTAATTTCCTTAACACCTTCACCCACCCACTAGCCCTTGCCTCTGACCACAAATATGTCCTTTATATGTATACATGAGTTTGTTTTATAGATTCCACATATAAGTGAGAGCATATATTTGTCTTTCTCTGTATGACTTATTTTATGTAGCAAAATATCCTCAAGTTCCATCCATGTTGTCACAAATGACCAGATTTGATTATTTTTATGCCTTGATAACATCCCAGTATATTTTACATACATAAATATCAGTATACTATATATATATATCAATATAAAGATATATCCTATATATCTATGTTATATAATATATATCTTACACTATCTGTTAGATATATCTCACAACTTCTTTAGACATTCATCAATGATCACTTAGGTTGTTTTTATATCCTGACCATCGTAAACATGGTCCAATGAACATGAGGGTACAAATACCTTTACAGATGTCAGCACTGTTTTCTTTAGTGACTGTGCTAGTTTTCATTTACATTAGCAGCATATAAATGTTCTCATTTCTCCACTTGCCAAGACTTATTTCTTATCTTTGTGATAGTAACAATACAGTAGCAATTTTGGCAGGCCTGACGTGATATCTCATTGTGGTTTAGATTTATAGCTTCCTGATGAAGAGTGATAATGGACCTAGCTACGTTCATGTATGCTGACAGTAAGTATGATTTTGGGGAAAACAAAAGTCTATTCACTGTGTGTGTGTGTTTTGTGTTTTTTTTTTTTTTTGCTGTTGACTATATATACATGAATATTAGCCCCTTAATACTAATGTGATTTGCAAATATTTTCTCTTCTTAACTAGGTTGCCTTTTAATTTTTTTTTAATTTTTTTTCAAAGATTTATTTATACAAGCGCTGGGTACAGTCAGAAGCTGGGGAGGGTGAAAAAATTCACCGGAACCAGAGCAGGGAACAGAACAGGCAGACTGACGAAATACACTGTTGGGGGGAGTAGCGAGTGCTGCAGGAGAGGTCTATCGCACCATGTGGGACTCTCACCTGTGGCCCGGGATCGAACCGGTGCTGCAGAGGCTGTGGGCAGCTTCGCAGCCCAGCGCTCAACCACTGCGCCACCAGGGAGGCCCAGCCTTTTAATTTTGATAATATCTTTTTTGTGTGTAGAGTTTTAGTTTGAAGGATTACCCCTCATTTTGTATGTTTATGTTCTCTTTGTTTTTGGAACAATGTTTAAAAACATCATTGCTAAGATCAATGTCAAGGGTGAATCAATTTTATAAAATGATTCTAACTATCTGTCTGTCTATTCATCTATCTCTCTATCTGCATTCATGCATGTGTGTCTCCATATGCATGTATGTATGTGTGTACATTCTGTTTCTCTGGAAAAATTCCACCTGAATCAGATTTGGGTACCAACGGCAGTTCTACAGGAATGGGAATATTGAGGAAGAGTTTTCTTAAATACCTCCAGTTTTCTGGAATGGTTCTTGATAATCATATTTCTAACATTAAATAAAGCACTAATAAAAAGATATCCAAAATTTAATATTGCACACTTCTACTCAATGTGTGATCCATGAGGAGATATTGCATACTTTTTCAAGATTTATGCAGACAGAATTTTGGGAAATATGTGCAGAAGTGGATATTAAGGATACAGTAAAATGGTGGAAGGAACACCAAAATACATTAAGTCAAATTTTTTAATATGAGACAATTAATAAATTACAGATTTAATATTGTAACTTGAGGAATATAAAATGACGCTAACGTTTTCTTTGGCTAGTTGAAACTGTAAACCAGAGGAAGCTCATATTTAAATTGGTAAAATGGGGGCCTCCCTGGTGGCATAGCAGGTTGAGCGCCAGGCTGTGAAGCTGTCTGCAGCCTCTGCAGCGTGGGTTTGATTTCCAGCCAGCCAGGGAGATACCCACATGGCGAGGCAACCTCTCCTGTCTTGCCTGCTGCTCCCTTCAGCAGTGCATTACAGTCAGTCTGCCTGTTCTGTTTCCCGCTCTGTCTCTGGTGAGTCCTCTCACCCTCCAACACCTCTGGCCTGTACCCCAGTTCTTGTATAAATAAATAAATCTTAAAAAAATAATAAAGAAAAAATAAATTGGGGAAATGCCAGATTTTCCTTGGTTTAACGGAGAGGACAGATCCAAAGTTTTGGGAAGATTGGAATGTTAGAATGATTTCACTCACTTTGGAAGGGCCCAGAAAACATCTTTTGTCTTGACTTAAGGAATGCATATGTCAAAGGAATGCAACAGTGTAAAGATCTCTGTGGCCACTCATTTCTATAGGTCAAAAATTACAGCAAAAATTACAGCAAGACAAAAGATAAACTCATGCCATTTCTGCAAAATGGATGGAGCTTAAAAGGATAATGTTAAGTGAAATAAATCAGAAAGAGAAAGATCACGTGATGACACTAATATGTGGAATATAAAGTAATTGAATTAATGGTCATATAAAGAAAAGCTGAAAAATTGCCTTGATGTGTGACTACAAAACTGAGACAGAAAGTGTGGAGAGGATGGGGGAGGCAGAAATCAGGGAAACAGGGAGATATCATGGTTTGTGTTGGTGGAAAGCAGATGAGTTAGTGGTGGATGCACTATAGTGTAATGCATGATGGGTTTACCTCAGTGTTACCTCAGTTAAAAATAAATAAATAAAGACTGTGGGAACTGCAGCTTTTGATTGGGATCTGCAATATAGATCTGTATTATGGGAATCTCTAATACAAAGGGAGTAAATGTATCCTGGAGGTCAGTGGCAGTACTGCACCACCAAAAATAAAGTGGGTGGGGTTGACATAATGGACAGCAGAGTCTTCAAAGAGAAATCAGAGGAGCCTGACTCTAATAAAGCTATGACATTGACAAGATGATTATGTGTCTCTTGAAGTGAAATTGAAGGGAAGAATCTTTGTTCTTACTTGACCTGTATAAACATAAATGTTCTAGGTCAAGTATTCAGAAGTTGAACGTTACTTACTATAATGAAGTCAATGAACTCCTAGATTTGAAGATTTTTTAACCCTGAACTCATAGAATAAAGGGAATGCAGGTCTCCTTGAGGAAGCACCTTGGTATACTGCCAAGCCTTTATACTATTTATCTGTCTCCAGTATTACCCAAAGGGGCCTAGAGCCTTTAACCAGGGTAACAGTATATTGAGGTAAAAGAAACACCATACCTATTAGGGGCTATAGGACACTAACTGGCACTGACTCTAATTCCGGGAAACCATCAATGTGGCCCGCCACTTAGGGTTATGGCTTGTGAAAGTTAGGTGATAAATGAAATTTCAGCTCATGTCCCTTTCACCGTAACTTTGTGAATTCCTAAACTTATCCTGTGGCTACATCAACAGTTACAGAATGCATAATTGGAATGGATATTATCAGTAACTGGTAAACCCCCTATGGAGTGAGAGATATTATAATAGGATAGGGCAGATGGAATTCACTAGAATTGCCTCTGTCAAAAAAAATACTAAGGTAATTCCACATTTTTGTAGTAACTTCAAGTAATCGTTACATCACATAAGAGGTAGTGACTTCCAGTTGTTTTCCCTTTCAACTAGCCTATTTGGCATGTGCAGAAACAGATGGAGTTAAACCAGTTGTGACTGTAATTGTAATTGTTATATGAGATAACTTATCATTGCTAGGAAAAATTAGCACATCCCCTGATATCTGGTATGAAGCTTTCTTTTTTTTTCCTCCAATACATGTGCACAGACTCACTAAAGGTTATTTTCAACTGACATCTCAAGGAAGACACCATCCCCGAACACCAGCTTTGCAGCTCAAAGTCATAATTTGGTCCAAGAGAGTCTTGATCACCTTCCCCTTACAGAAGATATCACACTGGGCCTTAACACTTACAGTATTATGCTGAATGAAACTAGTGAGCAAATAGCAATACCTACTTGACTTACTGGTAAAACATGTTTGTCAGAGAATGGGAAATAATTTTGACAAAAACTCATAGACCATCTATGTCAGTATGATAGTCTAGAAGTCCATTGCTCTGTGATAGTCAAGATAATTTGTGTGGGGCCTCCGTGGTGGCTCAGTGGGTTGAGCACAACACTATGGAGCTGTCCACAGCCTCTGCAGCACAGGTTTGATTCCCAGCTGGCCAGGGAGATACCCACATGGTGTGGCAGACTTCTCCTCCCTCACCTGCTGCTGCCTAATGTGCTCTGTAGTCTGTTTCTGGTGAATCCTCTCACCCTTCCACACCTCCGGTCTGTACCCCAGTTCTTGTATAAATAAAAAATAAATCTTTAAAAAAAAGATAATTTATGTGTCCTAAAACAAAAAATAATAATAATAATAATAAAGAAAAAGAAATGAAAAAGAGGCACAATATCTAGGGTGCCTCTTTGGATTTTTCAGGTAACATATTCCTCATTTGGCTCTGCTATCCCAGGCCATTAACTTAGGGACTTGAACATCTGCTTGTTTTAAGTGGTTCCCAGATATGGAGGACACTCCCATACAGGTCCAGTCTGATATTCATGCTTCTCTGTCACTTGGGACATATGACCCAATAGGTACAATTTCCTTGAAATATCAATGGTAGATAAGGATATTGTTTGAATGCTTTCAAAATCTCAGACAAGAAAATTAGGGTTTTACCATTTTAGAACAACTTTAGAACAAAACTCTACCATCTTTTTCAGATACCCTTTCAAGAATAAGTTGTTGGTCTTTACAGATCATAAACAGAGATTAATTTTTGACAATGTGCCACCAAGTTACCATATGTCCTGAGATTCTCAAGATGAGTTGGGTATTTTCTAATATACCAAGTCCAAACATTAGGCATACACAACAATGCTCTTTCAGCACATACAACTGTAACATATGTGATTGGGTGTGAACAAGTTCTAAAGGGACAGTGAGTTATATAAAATCATGACTCTAAGTCCATGGGCCCTGCTTATGTCATATTACCTTCTCTCTCCCAGTTTGTACTTATGCCTGTGTAGAATCCCTAATGATCATTTGATTGAGGAAATGAAGAGTCATATGCAATTTAGACATGTTTCTGCATTTATCCTTTCAAGGTTATACAGGCACCACCTAAAAGTACAGATGTAGCATGAAATCACCTTTCTGGGACATCCCAGAAGGGCATCTATGCAATGAAATCTTTCTAATTGATAGATTTTTAGGCAGTGTGCCTGTGTGTTCATTTTATTTGTTATTGAGTTATATGGACTCAATGGGCTGTGGTCACTGGTATGGTTGGATTAGCAGGAAGTTGGAAAGAACATTATAGGGAAAATTAATGACTAGGAAATCTAAAGAAGATTTTTTTGATACAGTCATCTCTGAATGAATTAAAAAAAAAGATAAAATAAACATGTCCCATGTGAATAATCTCCAAAAGGGGAGTTCAGTGGAGGAATATTTTAATAATAATTTGAGTGGGGGGCCTCCCAGGTGGCGCAGCGGTTGAGCACTGGGTTGCGAAGCTGCCCGCGGCCTCTGCGGCGCCGGTTCGATCCCCGGCTGCTCCCCGGCCACCGAAGGAGGGTCCCACATGGCGCGCAGACCTCTCCTGCCGCCCGCTGCTCCCCTCAGCAGTGTACTTCGGTCCTTCTGCCTGTTCTGCTCCCCGCTCCGGCTCTGGTGAATTCTCTCACCCTCCCGCACTTCTGACTGTACCCAGTGCATGTATAAACCAAACAAACAAACAAACAAACAAACAAATAGATAAATAAGACATGCCTCTAGAAAATTAAAAAAAAAAAAAAAAAAATAATTGAGTGGGATAATCCATTGGTTAAAATCAATTATATTTTTTCTCTATCAATATTTTTATTGACCAGTGGACGTATAAACAATGTAGAATTCATGACAGAGATGGAACCTAAGCTTGGGCCCATCAACATCAACTCTGCTCATTAAAGTCAACTTGACTGCAGTCACAGTTAAGTACCTAATATTCCAGCAGCAGAGACAAATACAGACTCTGATGTAGCATCATTCCCTGGGATTTTTAACCATAAACCTGGTTAAAAATTGATTACATTGGAAAGCTTCAATATAAAAATGGTTAATAGTTTGTATTATTGGTGTAATCATATTGGACAAGGATTTGCCTTTTCTGAATGCAATGTTTTCACCAAAACTACAATCCATGGACTTCTAGAATGCCATTTATATTGTCATGATATTTTATACATCATTGCTTCTGATTAAGGAATTCACTTAATAGCAAACAAGGTCAGGAAAGAGCCCATGCTCATAGAATTCACTGAGCATAATGTGTTTCCCAAAATCTAAAGCAACTATCTTGGTGGAAGAAGAAGGAAAAAAAAAAAAGACGTAAAAAAAAGAGGCAACTTGATAAATATTTGATATCATTAAGAAAGTCAATCTATGAATAATGGCCATCTCAGAAGGGGGAATAAAAAAGACAGGAAACAAAGATCATATTCAAGGAAATAATAGAGTTAAACTTCCCACACCTGGGTAAGGAATTAAATGTATGACTCCACTAAGTTTAAAAAAAAAAAATCTGCTTGCCTAAGTACAATGAGACTTATCCCAAGGCACTTAGTGAAATTAACAAGAGCTCAAGACAAATAATGGATAATGGAGGTAACTAGGAAGAGAAAACAGGTGACTTGAAAGAGGTACTCCCATGAGACTTAATCTGACTTCTCAGTAGAAACTCTACAGAGGGGGCGAAATGGATGATGTATTCAAAATGCTCAAAGTTATAAACTGCCAGTCAAGAATATGACACCCTGCAATGTTCTGTTTCAGCTACAAGGGAGAAAAAAGGCCTTCCCAGATAAACAAAAGCTGAAAGATTATGCAAACAACTCAACCTTCCCCATAAGTACTGCTGAAAGGAGCTTTGATATATAAATCAAGATTAAGAAAATAAACAAAATAAAAATGAATAAGGCAGTAGGCCCAGAATGCTGAAGACAAAAATGGCATTAGCAAATTCAAATATGTCGATAAACACTTCAAGCTAAATAGTTTGAATTTACCAAAGAAAAATCATAGAATGACTGACTGAATAAGAAACCAAAACCCAACAACTTTCTCTTCCAGGAGACACATCTAAACTCCAAAGATAAACACAGTCTAAAAGTAAATAGTTGGTAAACAAACTGTCAAGCAAAGGGGATCCAGAGAAAGACAGATAAAATAAACATCCAGCTATAAAAGGTAACAGAGGACATGAATGAACATTATATAATGATTAAATAAGAAATACATCAGGAAAACACAAAACTCGCCAATGTATATGAACCAAAATATATAAGACAACTATTAGTAAATCTATAAACAGGTATTGACTGTAATGCAAAAGCAGTGGGGGACTCAGTTTCCCACTGTCATGAATGAACACATCAACCAACAAAGAAACAATGAACTTAAATGAAGAATTAAATAAAATGGAGCTATTGGGCACTTCACTCCTATAAAAGTTGAGTTCACATCATACTCAAGTGCACATGGAACATTCTCCAGGAAAGACCATATGTTGGGTCATGAAAAAATGTGTTAATAAATTCAGAAAGATTGAAATCATATCAAGCATATTCTGTAAATCACAGTGGTATCAACTACAATTCAACCACAAAAAAATAGCAGAAGCCAAATAAAAATGAAGGCACACTCCCCGGTGGCACAGCGATTGAGCACTGGGCTGCGAAGCTGCCCGCAGCCTCTGCAGCGCCGGTTCGATCCCTGACCACAGGTGAGGGTCCCACATGGAGCGCAGACCTCTCCTGCAGCACCCTCTGCTCCTCTCAGCAGTGTATTTTGTTAGTCTGGTCTGCTTGTTCTGTTCCCCGGTCAGGCTCTGGTGAATTATCTCACCCTCCTGCGCTTCTGACTGTACCCAGTGCTTGTATAAATAAATAAATCTTTAAAAAAAAATAAAAATTAGGGCACAAACTATCAGAATCTCTGGAATAAAGTAAAAGAATTACTAGGAGGGAAATACATAGCAAAACAGGACTATCTCAAGGAGCAAGAAAGATCTGAAACATATAATCTAACGGTAATCATTGTGGAAATTTAAAAAGCACAAATGAAACAAAAATCAAGGGTAAAGGAGATAATAAATATACTAGGATAGAAATAAACAAAAATACATGTCAAAAAGACAGTTCAAAATATCAATTAAACAAGAAAAAAATTTTTTTTTGGAAACAAAATAGACAAACCTCTATCTAGACTCACTAAGGTAAAGATCAAGAAAACTCTAATAATTGTAATCAGAAATGGAAGCAAAATTATAACAGATATCTCTAAAATATAGAGGATTTTCAGAGATCACTATGGACATATTTATGACAACAAATTGGAAAATCTGGGAGAAATGGACAAATTCTTAGAAGCATAAAACTTTCTGAACCTGAATTAGGAATAAATGGAAAACCTGAATGGACCAATTGCAAGCATATCAATAAATAATCAGTTGTCTCCCCCTGAAAATAATAATAATAGTGATAATAATAATAAAAATATGAACAGATGGTTTCACTAGTGAATTCTACCAAAATTTCAAAGCAATGAGAAACACATAGCCATTCTTTCAAATGATAACAATTTACAAAAAATAGAAGGCAAATATTCCTCAACATTCCATATTTCACTTAGAGGAAGAGCAGAAATTCTGGAAATTTGTGAATATGTTATCAGATAAGAACTGTGAGTTAGAATAAAACTAATATGCTTTGTGCTGTGTGCACAAGGATTCCTGTGTGCTTAAAGGATTCCTACAGTTTAAGAATGTCTCATTTTGCCAAAATTATAGCCTCAAATTTGACAACTGGGTTAAATACTTGAGGTTATTACTTATATTAAAAAACTTTAAGAATTATAATTATAAATAAGCACTTGTGTTTATTATACTTGTGAAATTATTGTTTTAGTCATTATTTCTTTTGCTGTACAGAAACTTTTTAGTTTTATATAGTCCCAGTTTTTCATGTTCTCTTTCATTTTACTTGCCACAGTGAGATACCATCTCACAGCTGTGAAAATGGCCCATTTTGAAAACACCAGAATTACCAAATGCCGGTAAGGATTTAGAGAAAAGGGAACCTTTCCATACTGTGTTGGGAATACATTCTGATCGAGTTCTTATGGAAAGCAGTATGAAGTTGTCAGAAAACATGAAAGAAGGATCTGCCATTTGATCCAGGAATTTCTTTCTAGGCATCTATCCACAAATCTTTTTTTAAAAAAACACTAATTTAGGCCTCCCTGGCGGTGCAGGTTGTTGAGCACTGCACTGTGAAGTTGTCTGCAGCCTCTGTATCACGGGTTCGATTCCGGATACTAGGATAATCCCACATGGCACAGCAGACCTCTCCTGTCTCACCCGCTGCTCCCCTCAGCAATGTACTCCATCAGTCTGCCTGGTCTGCTCCCCAGTCTGTATTGGGTGAATCCTCTCACCCTTCTGCACATCTGGCCTGTACCCCGGTTCTTGTATAAATAAATACATCTTTAAAAAATAAAATAAATTAAATTAAAAAAAACCACTAATTTGAAGGGGAATTTGCACTCCCATGTTTATCGCAGCACTATTTCCTATAGCTAAACTATGGAAAAAACCTATGTGCCCAGAACAGATGAGTGGATCAAAAAGATGTGATACACACATACACACACACACACACACGAAGGAACACTACTCATTGATAAAAAAAAGATAAACTAGTTATTTGCTGCAACATGGATGGAGCTTACAGGGATAGGGCTAAGTGAAATAAGTCAAAAGGAGAAAAATAAATAATGTATGTTGTCAGTAATATGTCGAGTATAAAGTAACTAAATTAATTCTCAGCTTACAACAAGCTGAAAAATGAATCCTTGATAACTGACTACAGAACTGAGACGCCAATGGGGGGGTAGTTTGGAAAGCAGAAAGAACAGAGAGCAAGGAAGGCAGACTGTTCTATGGTGGTGGAGTATGGATGAGTTGGTGGTGGGTGCACTATGGTGGTAATATCTGATGGGTGTACCCTAATGTTACCTCAGTTAAAAAATAAATTTAATTAAAAAATAAATATTTATAAAATGATTGTGTATAATGTTGTGAAAACTCCCCACTGTGTACAAAGATAAACTAAGAAAGGGCATATAAGTAACTATCAATATCCATATTGCTACACATTTAATTTCCCCCCATTTTTTATTGTTGAAGATGCTGTCTTCACAATGCCTAGGCAATACCATTTAAAAACTTCAGTTACGGATGTGGAGAAAAAGGAACTCTCCTGCACTGCTGGTGAGAGTGCAAAATGGTCCAACCACTATGGAGAGCTGTGTGGAGATTACTGGACCTACTAAACATAGAGCTTCCATATGATCCAGCAATTTCACTCCTTGGTATTTACCCAAAGGACACAGAAACATCAATTCCAAAGAGCACCTGCACCCCTATGTTTATAGCAGCACTATTTACAATAGCTAAGCTTTGGAAACAACCCAAATGCCCAAAAATAGCTGACTGGATCAAGAAGATGTGGTACATATACACCATGGAATATTACTCAGCATTCAAAAAAGATAAAACACATGCAATTTGCAGCAACATGGATGGCGCTGGAAGGGATCATGCTCAGTGAAATAAGCCAGAAAGAAAAAGAAAAATACTGGATGGTCTCCCTCATAACAGGAATATAGAAAACTTAAATATGGGACCAGGAAAATGAATAACTATAGGAAAGTGAAAATCAAAATCAACAAACAACTATGAACCAGAGACACTCTATGAGTGGTGGGGGGTGGGGAGGGGAAGGATTGGGGTCAAAATAAGGGGGTTGCAATTGTATGGGGAATATAAAAATAAAATTTATTTAAAAATAAAATAAAATAAAATGTTCATTCTCAAAAAAAAATAAAAAAAATAAAAACTTCAGTTAATTTCATTTATAACAAAATTCCTGCTAATTTCTTATCTCACCTTCCAGGTAATAAAAGATAGATAGATCATAGATGGTAGATAGGCAGGTAGATAGGTAGGGGGTTGATTGATCAATCAATCGATCGATAGATAGATAGATGCATACATGCATACATAGATTTAGAGAAAGGCCTCCCAAATTCCCGAAGAGAAATTTCCTAAAAGTGTGTTTATTTTGTACAAATGTTTCAGGGAGCTGAAAATTTGTGACACTTTTCTTGTTATGACCATGGATTAATTGGTGTCCAGCCAGGATAAGGAGTTCTCAGGCAGGTATGCTTCCCTTAGTAGTCAGTTCATTATTTGGAAAAGAAACTGACATAAAGGTATGTATACACTTCATATAAGCAGGAAAGATTAGGACATGCAGTTCTTTGCTGATTCAAGGTTTTAACACAGAGTCAGCACAGCTGATTGCAAGAATTTCAAGGTATGGTAAAAATATGTCTGTATTTAAGTCAATTATTCCTTCGTTATTTTTATTTTTATTTTTTTATAATAAATTTTATTTTTATAATCCCCATACAATTGCAACCCCCTTATTTTGACCCCAATCCCTCCCCCGCCCTCTACCCCCCACAGAGTGTCTCTGGTTCATAGTTTTTTGTTGATTTTGATTTTCACTTTCTTATAGTTTTCATTTTCCTAGTCCCTTATTTAAGTTTTCTAGATTCCTGCTATGAGTGAGACCATCCGGTATTTTTCTTTTTCTTTCTGGCTTATTTCACTGAGCATGATCCCTTCCAGCGCCATCCGTGTTGCTGCAAATTGCATGTGTTTATCTTTTTGAATGCTGAGTAATATTCCATGGTGTATATGTACCACATCTTCTTGATCCAGTCATCCATTTTTGGGCATTTGGGTTGTTTCCAAAGCTTAGCTATTGTAAATAGTGCTGTTATAAACATAGGGTGCAGGTGCTCCTTGGAATTGATGTTTCTGTGTCCTTTGGGTAAATACCTAGGAGTGGAATTGCTGGATCATATGGAAGCTCTGTGTTTAGTAGGTCCAGGAATCTCCACACAGCTCTCCTAGTGGTTGGACCATTTTGCACTCCCACCAGCAGTGCAGGAGAGTTCCTTTTTCTCCACACCCTCGCCAACATTTTTTGTTGCTAGTTTTTTTAATATGTGCCATTCTCACTGGTGTAAGATGGTATCTCATGGTAGTTTTGATTTGCATTTCCCTGATTACAAGTGATGTTGAACATTTTTTCATATGCCTGCTGGCCATTTGCATTTCTTCTTCAGAGAAGTTTTTTTTTTTTAGCTCTTCTGACCATTTTTTGACTGGATTATTTTCTTTGTTGTTGTTGAGTCTCATCAGCTCTTTGCAGATTTTTGTGATCAGTCCTTTATCATTAGTGTTGTGTGCAAAAATGTTCTCCCAGTTGGTGGGGTTTCTCTTTGTTTTTGTTATTGTCTCTTTTGCTGTGCAGAAGCTCTTTAATTTGATGTAGTCCCAGCTGTTTATCTTTCTCTTCACTATCACTGCTTTGGGTGATGTGTCTGTAAAGATGTCTTTGATGTGCATATCAAGTAGTGTTTTGCCTATATTTCCTTCTATGTATTTTATGGTTTCAGGTCTTATATCTAGTTCTTTAATCCATTTGAGTTGATTTTTGTGTATGGTGTGAGGTAGTGGTCAAGCTTCATTCTTTTGCATATAGAGACCCAGTTTATTTTTATTTTTAAAGATTTATTTGTTTGTTTATTTATTTATTTATTTATACAAGCACTGGGTACAGTCAGAAGCACAGGAGGGTGAGAGAATTCACCAGAGTCAGAGCGGGGAGCAGAATAGGCAGAAGGACCGAGGTACACTGTGAGGGGAGCAGCGGGCGGGCTAGGCAGGAGAGGTCTGTGTGCCATGTGGGACCCTCGCCTGGTGGCCAGGGATTGAACTGGTGCTGCAGAGGCTGCGGGCAGCTTCGCAGCCCAGCTCTCAACTGCTGTGCCACCAGGGAGGCCCTTGTTATTTTTAAAAACAGTTTCCTCATGTGCATATCTATTCAATAGACTGTGTGACAGTTTCTATTGTTGACTCCAGCAGTTCTGAGTAGAAAACTGTCAGGCATGAGATTAAAGGAAGTAATTTTAAATACAGTTTGTAAAGAACATGGAAAAATAATCAACACATATAACTTACATGAGAACTGGGAAATTAAGGTAATCATCTTAAATCCATGGAGAAACATTATAGAGACAGAGGTGATAGAGATTAGAAACAGATATGATAGAGATAAACAGAAAGATAAATAGTGATCTCTGCATCAATATCTACATATTAGATTAAATTGTCCTGGTTTCTTGGAGGTACTTATAGTTTAAGTATCCAACTTAATGAAGTTTGAGAAAGAAATGGGAACAGTGTGGAAAGCATAAGGCTGAAGGTAATCAAGAAGCACACTATATTGACTGCTATTTTGGGGTAAATAGTTTACTTAAATTGTTTGTAATCTTAATATCCTTTTCTTTTCTAACTAATGAAGAAATTAGTCACTGCTTTCTTTCCTAGGGATAATGTAAAGTTCAAATAAGGTACAATGTGCCAAAATTATTATGGAAATATAAATTATTGAAAATAATGTGTAAATATGTAACATGAAACTATTATTATCATGGCTAGGAAAATCCAGGAACATAATACAGAAAAAATATTTTACCCATTTTAGGACATATAAATACTCAAGTCTTGAAAGCAAAATGAGTCTCAATTATAAGTTATTGTCAGTTTTGCTCTGAAAGATTTATGTGATTAACCCAGTTAACAATAATATAAAATTCTAATTATTCATAATACTGTAAGGATATTCTGTCAATATATCTTACCCTGGCTCTCTTTACATAGGATAACATTTTCAAACAAGTGCATACTAGGAGTGTAAGTTAGTGGCTCTCACTGTGATTAGCACTAAATATCTCACTATTCTCTTCTATTTTCTTGAGTCCTCTCTCAACTTATAATTATCATAGTGATTAGGTTTACTCAGCACTCTCACAATTTGCCTTCCAGTCAGATTTCTGCTTTAGTCACTATTATTCACTTGTCTCCTAGAATTTGTTTCATGCATAACAAACATCTTGATACTATAAATTTCTAGGGTTTGTCATCAAGTCCCTCCTGTGATGTCCTACTTCCTGAGAATTCACCAAGTTAGCACAACTGCTGGGACCACATGGATGAGTTCATTTGACCTTGCCATTTGCCTGAAGGGAATCTGATGACCTCAAAGGAATGCTTCAAGGCTCCATGCCCACAAAGGACAGTGTTGAAAACAACATAGTTTATCACTAGTATGCATTGTATTTCATAAATAATGTTGTTTCAGAGCATATTATTTTTCAGTACATTTTCAGGTATCCTCAAATTAAACTTTTCACATAACAAACCAAGGGCAAAATCTGGCCTGCAGTCATATTTTATTGGTGTGTTCAATTTTTATTCTGGCAGAACATTCACTTTTCAATTAATTAATCATTGCTCCTTCTGTTTCAGATATATTACCTTTACTTGTTTATCTCCCAGGGTCAAAGGAATTGAACTTGTGATTCTTGCTCTTCACTATGAAAAAAATTTATTTTATGTGTACACAGGTTTCCAACCTAAATCAGTTTTCCATCTGCTAAGAGAAAGATAAGTCATCAAAGGAATTATATGTATTTATTCAGTCATGGAATGTGTTGTTTATCTATATGTTATGTAGTAATACAATATATAAAATGCATAAATGCTGAGCAGTTCTTTCTTTCCAAAAGCAAATTAGTTCACCCATCTCTAAGCCGGAAAGTCTGTAAAACAAAGTTGAAACATAGACCTAAGCATGTTGTCTGGAAAGATATCGGATACAGAGAGGTCAGAAAATCGAGATTCTTTCATAGCTTTGCAATTCTACTCTCCATATAAAAAGCATCACGCTATATATTCTTGAATTAAAGGTAACTACACAAACACACAAAATAATTACCACACAGTGAAGCATAGAAAATAAATTGACTAAATTTGGAACAGTTAAATAATTCATTATGATCTTTTTCAATAATTCCAAAATAACAACACTGATACTTTGACTGACTGAACATTTGTACAGTTAGAGAAGATTTTTGATCGCCATGCTATTTCAGTAATATTAATGAATTTCTCTATAATACAAAAATACTTCCTTCAGTATGGTTTGATATCTCATCCTTGGTTTTAACAGTAATGTTAATTCTAACAGACATTTGATGTATCAGTTCTCTTCATGAATATTAAAAATAATCTTGTCTGAATTTAAAAAGGCAAATGTAATATACTATTAATGACATATATTAAAAAATCAAAGGCTGACATAAATTGGCAAAAAATGCCCTGTGATTTTAAATAAAAAAAAAAACTTCAAAAAATACAAAGTCTTCATTCATTAAGTCACTTAAGGTTATATTGAAACTGTATTTCAGAGAGCTGCATGTCAAAATTTATTATGCAAAGGGAGTCCCATGGGATCCTGCTACCATGCAGAATCTGATAAAATAGGTCCCAGGAAGGAGATCAAGCACCCAGGAGATGTTCAAAGCCCTACTGATTCTTTTACCACACTTATTAGCAAGGATAACGATTATCAATCTAGTCCAAGGAAATTTGTGATTTTACCAGTGAAGAAGATTCAAACACCTAAATCATAGTAGAAAACAGAGCAAAATGACTTCCTTTTTATGCTGAATCCTTATAATCAAAATAGTTATTTTCATAAAAAGCAGTATATTTTATAATATTCTATAAATTATACAATAATATATAGATATCATAGTTCCCAAGCAGAGAACTCATTAATTCAAATCAAATATGAGGAAAATATCATTACTATCGATAGAGTATACCCATAGAAAAGTACACATATTAATGTTTAAATAAGGAAGAAATTGACTATGATAATATTTAAAGTGAATCATTATCAGAAACAGGTTTATGAGATTATAATTAATTATTTTAATTTATGAATCCATCAGATATCTAATCATAATAAAATGTTGAAAGAAAGGTAGGTATTTTAATCTAAACTTCTCTGTAAATGAAAATAAGACCATATATAGATATACATTTAATATACACCTCAGTTTTGTGCCCAATTTTAAATTACTTTCAATATTTTTAACACCCAATTGGGTTTATTTCTCCCTTTGAGGCAAATATATATATATATATTATATAATATATATAAATATATATATATATAGAGAGAGAGAGAAAGAGAGAAAGAGAGAGAAGCACAGTATAGGGTTTGTTATGAAATAAGTGAAAATGTATGCCACATTCATAAGTGGAAAGAAAAGTATAAACTTCATATTAGAAAGAAAATATTAACTTTGTGGTAGAGGACATCCAAGGTTGAACTCAAAACACTAGCTATAAGTAATTGTCAAAATATTTACATTCATGGGCCTCCCCTGGTGGCCCAGCGGTTGAGAGCTGGGCTGCGAAGATGCCAGCAGCCTCTGCAGCGCTAGCTCAATCCCCGGCACCTGGCGAGGGTCCCACATGGCACGACAAACCTCTCCTGCTGTGCCCGCTGCTCCCCTCAGCAGTGTATTTCTGTTCTGTTCCCTGCTCTGGCTCTGGTGAATTCTTTCACCTTCCCGCGCTTCTGACTATACCCAGTGCTTGTATAAATAAATAAATAAATATTTAAAAAATATATATTTACATTCACATAGCATTGGTTTCCTCCATTATAATATCAGGTGTCATCCCTACTTCCAAGGATGAAGATGGGAGGGGAGTGTTCAATTAGCACATATAAAGTAGTGCTTAGAGTGTCCATACCTAATACATACACAACTGGCTTAATGGAAATGACCTGTTTTAAAAAGACAAATAGACATAATAACATGTCAGGGCCTCCCTGGTGGTGCAAGGGGTTATGACACAGCACTATGAAACTATCCACAGCCACTGCAACATGCGTTTGATCCCAAGCCAGGGAGGTGATCCCATGGCACAGCAGACCTCTACCCACTGCTCACCCACTGCTCTCCTCAGCAGTGTATTTCAGTCAATCTGCCTGTTTTACTCCTCACTTTGTCTCTGGTGAATTCTTTCCCTCCTTCTCCCACGTCTCTAGCCTGCACCCCAGCTCTTGTATGCATAAATATGCATAAATCTTTTATTTATTTATTTCCTTATTCATCCATTTATTTATTTATTTGTTTGTTTGTTTGTTTGTTTATTTATTTATACAAGCACTGGGTACAGTCAGAAGTGTGGGAGGGTGAGAGAATTCACCAGAGCCAGAGCGGGGAACAGAACAGGCAGAAGGACCGAAGTACACTGCTGAGGGTAGCAGCGGGCGCAATAGGAGAGGTCTGTTGCGCCATGTGGGACCCTCGCCAGGGGCCGGGGATTGAACTGGCCATGCAGAGGCTGTGGGCAGCTTCCCAGCCCAGCGCTCAACCACTGCACCACCAGGGGAGGCCCCATATAAATTAAAAAAAAAAAAAAAAAATCATAACATGCCATGCTTCTCCATAGATTAACTCCCCAAAAGCATATACAGGAATGTATCATTACGCACTGGAGTAACTTGAAAAGATTCATATATAAAGCTAACTAATGGTCATTAAGTAAGAAGTAGCAGCCTTGGGCCTCCCTGGTGGCCCAGCGTTGAGCTCTGGCCTGTGAAGCTGCCTGCAGCCTCTGCAGCACCGATTGGATCCCTGGCTGCCAGGCTAGGGTCCCACATGGCGAGCAGCTCTCTCCTGCCTCACCAGCTGCTCCCCTCAGCAGTGCACTTCAGTCCTTCTGCCTGTTCTGTTCCCTGCTCTGGCTCTGGTGAATTCTCTCACCCTCCCACATTTCTGACTGTACCCAGTGCTTGTATAAATAAATAAGTAAATCTTAAAAAAAAAAAAAAAAAGAAGTAGCAGACTTAATCTTCTACTCTCACCTCAGAAAGTAGAATCTGACATAGAGAATTACAGATTGGTTTAAATTAGCAAAACTGTATAATAATTCACTACTATCTACTTTTACTTTAACAGTAACCCATGTGCAAGAGTAGCTTTGTGGAAGTCTGGGAGTTCAGTGGAGAAGTTACAGTATATTATTAAAGAAACACATCTGAAATTATCATATTGAAGAAGGAACAGTTTTCCTTTACTGACATTTGTCTTTATTTTATTATTATTTTTAAAGATTTATTTTGTTTATGCATACAAAAGCTGGGGTGTAGGCCACAGTTACAGGGGTAGAGGGGTCAGAATATTCACCAGAGATAGTGGAAAGCAGAACAGGTGGATTGACTGAAATACACTGCTGAGGGGAGCAGTGGGAGAGACAGGAGAGATCTGCTGTGCCATGTGGGACAGCTCCCTGGCCAGGGATCAAACTTGTGCTGCAATGGCTGCTAAAAACCTCACAATGTGAGACTTAACCCTTATACCACAAGGGAGGCCCCATTTCACTTCCTTTAAAGGAACTCATTTCAGCATGAACAGAAAATTTCTTGGTCCATAATTTTTTTGATAGGAAGAAGAGAGAGTATGTCATTGGATGACTGACTTCCCCAGATATTCATGGCACTGCCAAGGACACTCAGAAAAATATCCCCATCTATAATTCAGAAGTGGGACTCCCTAGTTGTGCAGGGGTTAATGTCTCAGTGTCATCAAGCTATAGCAAACCACTGTGGCATGAGTTTGATCCCTGGCTAGGGAGCTCACACATATGGTGCAGCAGACCTCTCCTGTCTCCCCTGCTGTTCCCCTCAGCAGTGTATTTCAGCAGATCTGCCTGTTCTGCTGTCCACTCTGTCTCTGGTGAATCTTCTTACCCCACCACCCCCATCACCACACCTTTGGCTTAAACCTTAGTTCCCGAATGCATAAATAAATAAAAATAAATAATTAAAAAAAGAATACAGATGTGAGCTCTATGGTTGAGGGGTGAGAAAAATGTGGCAGAACAGCCACCAAGTCACTGAGAGGACATCAAAAATATGTGGATCCTAATAATTTATAAACTCATCAAAAATCCCATCCACAAGCTACTAGGTATGCCTCACTTGCAGGTTCTCCAAAATATCCAGGGACATTTCCAATGAGCTGTTCATCACTTCATGCTCAATTATTTGTGCACACAAGAGAGGATAAAGGGTGATGTAATTGCAGATGACTAGTGGGTATGTGCATTTTGCAGTCAGCTAGTGATTATGTATAGAAATACATCCTGACTCTGTAGAATTAGGACAAAGCATAACAACTTGAGCATTCATGATTACTCTGTGGACAGTGAATTAGAGTCTTTCTGTACCTAACCTTGCTTTCTAAGATTAAGAGAAGGTACAAAGTAAAAAAAAAAAAAAAAAAACCTCATCTCAAGAGAAAACAATTGTAGAGCAGGCGTACCCATAAAAATACTATGAAAAAGTCTCAGAATTCCTAGCAAGATTGATAGAATAATGTTTCTCCCAAAGTCAATAAAGATAGGAGGAGGTAATTGTTTCTCCATATATGAAGATAACAAAACAAAACATCAAGGAACATGGAGATTTAGAAAGCATGACAACATAACAGGGAAACGATAATTTACAAGCAAACAACCCCCAATAAAAGGCAATATACAATTTATAAAATAACTAAAAAAAATGTAACACAACTCAGTAAGCTAAAGAAAATACAGAAGGTAAGTTCAACAAAATTAAGAAAGCAAATCAGCAAAAAAAAAAAAATAAGCTTATAAGAAATGCATAATCAAAAATATAACCAAATAATGTGGAAATTAAAGAGTTATAATAAGTTAAATACAATAGCAAGCATTCATATCATACTGGCCAACCAAAGAAAACACCTGTGCAGTTAAGGACAAGTCACTTGAAATTATTCAGTAGAAGAAAACAGTAATAATAAAAAGTAAAGAAAGCCAATGTGAATTATGAGGTACCATCTAAGAATGCAATGCATGTATTATAGGAGTTCCAAAAGGAAAAAGAGAAAAAGAAACGGGCAGAAGGCATTTAAAAAAAAATAATAATTGGGCCTCCCCTTGTGGCGCAGAGGTTGAGCGCTGGGCTGCGAAGCTGCCCGCAGCCTCTGCAGCACCTGTTCAATCCCCGGTCACCAGCAAGGGTCCCACACGGTGCATCAGACCTCTTCTGCCGTGCCCACTGCTCTCCTCAGCAGTGTATTTCTTCATCAGTTTGCCTGTTCTGTTCCCCGCTCTGGCTCTGGTAATTCTCTCTACCCTCCCGCACTTCTGACTGTACCCAGTGCTTGTATAAATAAATTAAAAAATAATAATAATAATTGCTGAGAACTTCTAATATCTGGGGAATGATTTGGACTTCAAAGTTCATGAATCTCATAAGCCTCCCAAAATATCTTTTCAAAGATTTTTAGACCATTTCAAAATGGTCTAACATGAAAACCAAAAAGAATTTTCAGGGCAGCACAAGGGAAATTTTTTCATACATAAGGAAACAGGTATGAGCTTTTCAATAGATTTCTTGGTAGAAACTTCAGACCAGGAAGAAAGGGATAGTATATATAAAGTACTAAAACAAATAAAAAAAAAAATAACAAAATTCCTGTCAATCAAGAATACTTTACCCAAGAAAGTTGTTCTTCACAAATGATGGACAAATGTAAATTTCCTCAGACAAATAACAGCTAAGGGAGTTCATTACTACTAGATCTGCTTTATATGAAATGATAAAATAAGTCATTGAAGTTTTTATAATCTAATGTTATAACATTTTCATCCTTTTCCGTTTTTCAAAGAAAGCAAAACAAAAAATTAAGAGAATATATCAAAGTAAACCACTTTGGAAATTATCAACTAAAAAAGAGATACAAAAGAGGAACAAATGAACTGCAAATTGACAGAAATCAATAAATAATATTGTGATAATAAGTCTTTACCCATTAAAAATCATTTTAAATGTAACCCAATTAAAATCTCCAATTAAAATATACAGAACAGCTGCACAGATAAATAAGACCCTACTATATGCTAAATATAAGAGACTCTGTAAGAATACACAAAAGCTCATGGTGAATGGATGGAAAAACATGCCCTACATAAATAAAAGGCAAACAAGAGAACAAATATTTTCACTTGTATCACACAAAATAGATTTTTAACTTAAAAATTACAATAAGGATAAATGTATTTATACAATGATAAATATACTGATTTGTCAATCAGATATCCTAATTATAATTATAAATATATTCAACATTGGAATACCTAAATATATTAACCAAAAACAATGGATATAATTAAATGAATATATATAGTGAACTAATGGCAGCAGAAGATACTAAAATCTGATATTTTTGCTAAGCAAATCTGTGATATATAGTTCAAATTCTATCAACATTTCTGAAGATTAAATTTTGATGTCAAATATCAACATAGAAACTCAAATACTTACTTGAAATATTAACAGCATGAGGAATAAACAAAAGACATGTAAGCCAGATATAGGTTATGGCTATGCTAATGAAAAAACATAATTTAACATTTTTAATCGATATGTAAGGTGGGTTTTAAATATAATCCCAATTGCAATAAATGTAATGCAAATAAATAGAAATATATAAGACAGAAGCACTGCTATTTTTATATTATATGGAAATAGTTTTATTTCAATTTAGCAGATACGATAAAAAATTAAGCATATGAAAGATACCAAGATAGTACTATGAACATTCAGTAACTGGGCAAACTAGGAAGATGGACAAAATATTATATAAAACCTATCAGTATTAAACCATGAAAAAAAAAAAAGAGAATCTGAATAGATCAGCAACAGACTAATTGATTAACTCAGTAATAAAAACAAACAAGCAAACAAAAAAACTTCACACAAAGAAAAGTCCAGAACCTGTTGGAAAACTGCTGAATTCAACCAAATATATAAATAATTAATACCAACACTTTTCAAAAAATTCCAAGAATTGAATAGAATACTTCAAAACTCATTTTATAAGCATTACTTTTACACTAAAGTCAGACAAGGGTAATACAGGAAATGGAAATTATATGTCAATACACCTGATAAATATGGATGCAAAAGCCCTCAATAATGTACTTGCAAACAGAATTCAACATGTAAAAAGAATCATAAAATGTGATCAAATTGGATATATTAAATCAGTAAAATTGACACTCTACATTAGTAAAATAAGGGCAAATCATACGATCATGTCAATAGATGCAGAAGAAGCATTGACAAAATTCAACATCCTTTCATGATAAAAATACTCTCCATGTCAGGTATAGAAGCAATGTAACTCAAAATAATAAAAGTCATCTATGATAAGACCATAGCCAACTACATACTCATTACTGAAATGTTGAAAGTTTTCCCTCTAAGATCTGGAGCAAGAATCTCCACTCTTGCCACTTTTGTTCAAATTGTACTAGAAGTTCCATCCAGAGAAATTATGTAAGAAAAATAAAGAGAAGACATCCAAATAATAAAGGTAAAAATAAATAAAATATTCTCTAAATAAAAAGAAATAAGGGCCTCCCCGGTGGCGCAGCGGTTGAGCGCCACGCTGTAAAGCTTTCCCAGACTGCAGCGCCAGTTGAATTCCCAGCTGGCCAGGGAGAACACTACATGGCGCAACAGACCTCTCCTGCCTCACCTGCTGCTCCCCTCAGCAGTGTATTTCGTCAGTCTGCCTGTTCTGTTTCCTGCTCTGTCTCTGGTGAATCCAGAGACAGAGCACACTCTCACACTCCCACGTATCTGGCCTGTATGCCGGTTCTTGTATAAATAAAATAAATATTAAAAAAAAAACCTTAGAACTATATCAAATAAAAATATTTTGTTTAGTAAATGAAATAAACAACAAATGAAAACTTACAAAATTGGATAAACTATTCACAACTCATACATCTAATTTGGGTTTATAACTTAAATATAAGGCATTTGTAATTTGTGTTCTATAGCAAAATTATCATCATCACTACCACCTCCTCCAACCTCATAATCTGATTAAAAATGGGCAAAGGACCTTATTAGATATTTTCCAAAATAACAAATAAAAATGACCAACACATACATGGGAATAATCATTATCACAAGTTATCACACATACAAATCAAAATCATAATGAGATATTTCTTGAAAATACTTTTTTCGGGCCTCCCCAGTGGCGCAGCGGTTGAGCGCTCGGTTGCGAAGCTGCCCACAGCCTCAGCAGGGCGGTTCGATTCCCGGCCCCTGGCGAGGGTCCCACATGGCGCACAGACCTCTCCTGCCACCTGCTGTTCCCCTCAGCAGTGTACTTTGGTCCTTCTGCCTGTTCTGCTCCCCACTCTGGCTCTAATGAATTTTCTCACCCGCCCCAGCTTATGACTGTACCCAGTACTTGTATAAATAAATAAATTAATTTTAAAAAAAGCATACATGTTAAAAAAAAAAGAAAGAAAATACTTTTTTCTATGTGGCTATGTTGATTTAAACTTCCCTCTTAGTTCCATTTGCTTTGATGGCTTCATTTTCATTTGTTTCATAAATTTCTCATTTTTTTCTTCATTTTCACAATAGTCAATCAGTAGCATGTTGCTTTGCCTCTATATATTTGAATTTTCACAATTTCTTTAGGTTGTTGAATTCTAGTTTCATGCCATTTTCATCAGAGAGTTTTTAAATGCTGTAATCTTCATGAATTTATTGACATTTATTTAGAGGCCAATATGTGACCTATACTCAAGAATATCCCACATGTAATTGAGAAGTGTGTACTCACCTTTTGGGGGGTAGAGTACCCTATAAATATATATTAAATCTATCTTGTTAATTTCTCATGTAAAGATTTTATTTCCCTGTGGCCTTTCTGTTTGACCTGTCCATTGATGAAAGAGAGGTATTGAAGTTCCTTACTAATATTGTATGACTGACCATATCTGTTTTTAGATTTGTTGATAGTCATGTTATATATTTTGATGTCCCTTTGGTGCTTGTTTGTTACATATATGTTGATGAGAGTTCTGTCTTCCTGATGAATTAACCCTTTTATCATTATATGGTGGGCCTATCCCTGTCTTTTGTTACTGTTTTAAACTAAGAATCTATTTAATCTGACACACACACATATATATATATGACATATATATATATGTCAGATTAAATAGATATATATTTGACATATATATATATATATATATATATATATATATGAATTACTGTTCCTGACTTTTTTAACTACCATTGCTTGTAAGATTGTTTTCCAACCTTTTACTTTAAGCCTTTATTTATCCTTGGCTCTCAGATGTTCCTTCTAGAGAGTGCATGATGATATACTTATCACACTATAAACCCTGTGCCTTTTAAGTGATGAGTTTGGGCTATTGAGATTTTGAGATATTATTCATATATAAGTATGACATTTTCTCACTATTGACCTTCCATATTCTTCTGTTCTTCTCTTGTTCTTTTCCATTGCATTTTGATAACTACCTCTTACATAGTGTTTGTATTACATTTTATCCTTTTTTGACTCTATATTTTTTCTAAGGTTACCATGTGGTTTAAACATAGGGTTGCATATTTAAAGTCTACCTTACATTGAAAGCAAGTTAATCCTAGGTTCATTCTACAAGGCTCCATTTTTATTCTTCCCCATATTTACTGTTTTAGGAAACCTACTGCTTTTAGAAGAGGTTTTTTTTTTCTTTTATAACATACTATTTAATATGTTAAATAGTAACATGATCAATTAGAGGAGATGAGTTTAACTGTTGTTTATCTATAAAGTCTTTTATACTCCCTCATTTTTCAGTGTAAACCTGTCTCGATAGAGAATTCTTAGTTTAATATCTTTTTCATTCAGAGCATTGAATACATCATCTTTTGAAGGTCTATATCATCTTAGTATATCAGTGCACATATAAATCTGTCATAGGGTCCTTGTCAACAATGCGGATTCTGACTTATTGTCAGTCCCTAATTTCTCAGTGGGTCTAGGAAAACATCTTTATAAGTATTCACAAACATTGTGATTTTTTTTCACAAACATTACAAATAATTCTGATTCACGTGGTCAAGGACCATACTTTGAAAAATACTTATTAAAGTATAACTGTATAACAAGGCTGAGAGTCTAATTGGGTTTTAACTCTAATCCTGGAATACTTATAACTTCTGGTTTAGTCATACATAAGGGAGCCACATTATATTCTTTCTGTATCTAGCTTTTAGAGGTTCTACATGCATGCTCTATATATCATGAGGTTATATGAAAGTAGGAGTATATCTGCTATTGGTTTCATCCATTAGGTTTATTCAACTTGTTCTATTGTTATTCATAGGATATTTCTAATATTGCATAATTAATGTTCCATATCCCTCAATGCTTGGCTGATGAATGGTTTGTTAAGACATCAATGTTCATGTCAATTAACAGGTTTAACTAGGATCAGTTGAAGAATTATTCCAAAAAGTTAAGAAATACTCAGAACTTAGTTTTCATTTTTGGTGCCCAGAGTCAAAATTAGATTTTATACAGTTTTGTAACACTTTGAAAAAGAAAAGTTTCAGAGGAATTTATGTCAGCAATTAGAGATCAATAACCCTTTGAAATGTTCCACATAGTTTAAAGTGAATAGGCAAAACAATTGTTTTACCACTCATAAATTATGGTAATAAGAAGGTGCCTCATTAGCGCGGTAGGTAGTGTGTCAGTCTCATAAATTATGGTAATAAGAGCTCTCTAGTCAATAGCCATGGTAAAGAAGACATCACAAAGTAATCAGGCTATTGAAATAATTAATAAGAATATGATAAATTGTGGAGGACTCTGGTTAAAGTAACTGAAAATGGATAGATTTTTCCATCCTTCTAATCTCATAATCTAAGATTGTTTTTAATAAACATTTAATCAGTATTTCTGCAAGATTCATTTAAATTGTTCATTTTAAATGTTCTCATGCATACCTCACTTCAGCTATAACAGAAGTTTGCCTATGTTTTGATTGGTAAATCTCATAGGGAAATTGATGAGTATATACACATATATATGTGTATAAATATGTATAGCTATATGTACATTTATATGCATGTATTCTAATTAAAATATCTATATTGTATATATTCAATATGTATTGTTTAATATACAACAAAAATAACAGATAAAAATCCAAGATATAACAATGACATTGAAAACAAAATTAAGTGAAGGCAAGTAGCAGTAATTTAAGGAAGTGTTTGCTATTTCAAATGTAAAAACATCAATGCAAAACTACAAGATACATGAAAATCAAGGATGCATGCTTTCACAAAATTAAAATTAAAATTCTCCAATCAAAGACCTTAAAGGCATGGAATTTTTTGATCTAACTTATAAGGAAGCGAAAATATTTTTGAAGAAACTCAGTGAGTTTTAAGAAAACTAACAAAATTTAACAAAAACTACCTTATCAAAATAAAAATTTCCCTAAAAGATAGTAATGATATAAAGAATCAAACAAGGGCCTTCCTGGTGGCCCAAGGGGTTAAGCACCGCACTATGAAGCAATCCACAGCCTCTGCAGCATGAGTTCGATTCCTGGCCGGCCAGGGAGAAACCCACATGGCGCAGAAGACCTCTCCTGTCTTACCCACTGCTCCCCTCAGCAGTGTACTTCAGTCAATCTGCCTGTTCTATTCCCCACTGTCTCTGGTGAATCCTCTCACCCCCGGCATCTGTGGCCTGTACCCCAGCTCTTGTATGCATAAATAAATAAATCTTTTAAAAAAGAAACAAACAAAACTTCTAAGGTTAAAAATCTCAAGTAATGAAATTCAAAAATACAAAAAAGAGCTTCTGAATTAAAGTAGAGCAAAAAGAAAATACAATAAGCAAGTTAGGGAACCTGAATTTCGAAGTAAACCAATTAGATGAGATCAAAGGTAAAATAATTGAAAGAACAATGAAATTCTGTGTGACCTATTGTCTCCATCAAAAGATCAAATAGCATAACAATCACAGATCCAGATGGAAAAAGGGAGGAGAAGGTAACAACAAAATATATGTGAAGAAAAGATAAATAAGAACTGCTCAAACCTGGGGAGAGAATTAGACATCCAAGTGTATAAGCTATTTTCTCAATGAAAATTGCCTTATCCAAAACACATAATTGTGTCATAGTAAACTGTCAATATAAAGGGCAAATAAAATTTTCTAAAAAAAAGTAAGGAGAAAAAATTAGATTGCATTATATTATTAGTGGATTTTTTCAGTAGAAAACCTAGAAATTCAATGCGTTAGTAGAAAAAAAAATATATTGCCAGGAAGGATACTTTATTGGAAAAGCAGATCCTTTACCTGTGAGAGAAAAAAAAATGACTTTTTCATAAAAATAAAAAAAAAAAAACTTTTTCATGCTGAAATATAAAGATGCTACTCAGTGACATAAAAACTTGAAATTAAACTATCCTGCACTCTAAGTGTGACAATAGATATCCTTGTCTTATTCTCAATCCTAAGGGAAATGCTTTTAGTTTTCACCATTAAGTATGATGACTTTATTATGTTATGTTTATTTTATTCCAATTTTATTGAGATTTTTGGTCAAAATGGATGTTGGTTCTTATCAAATGATATTTGAGCATCTATTGAAAGGGTCTTGTAACTTTCATCACTCTTTTGTTAATGTGGTGAAATATATTGATTGTATATGTTGAAACAGGCTAGCTTATCTGCAGTAAAATTTACTTGGTCATGGTGAATCATTCTTTTAAAATATTGCAAGGTTTAAACATCATTCACAACAACCAAGGCATGGAACCAACATAAATGCATTTTAATAGACAATTGGAATCTCTCTATCTACCATCTACCTATCTATTTAACTATCATCTATGCATCTGTAATTGGAAAATGTGTGTGTTGTGTGTGTGTGTGTATATACATAATCAATAGAATGATACTCAGATATTAAAATTTATACTAAATATATATGTACACACAATACACAATAAATACTATTGAATAGAATATTGTTCAACTATTAAAAAATGGCAAAACATCGTTAGGGAATAAATGAATGCTTTTGAGGTGTTTATGCTAAGTGAAATGAATCAGAAATTTAAAGATAGTTTTCAGATTGTCTCGCTTATTAGCAAAATGTAAGTAATTAATGAAAGCAAAAAAGGCAAGTGACAAGAATAGTTCTTGACTTTATGAAAAATATACTAGTTATCAGAGGGCACCTGAGGAGGGACAAAGAGATTATGTAGGGAAGGTGATAGAATTGTGCCACTGGTGAGTAGATAGAGAGCGAGTAGTCCATGAATGCATATGGATGATATACACCAAAATTTTAGTAATGAAAATTAGTGATAAATCAATAAAACTTGAACAAAATGAAATTATACTACACACTGGTTAAAGTAAATATACACTCAGACAGGGGCCTCCCTGGTGATGCAAGTGTTAAGTCTCAGTGCTATCAAGGTATCCCCTGCCACTGCAGCATGAATTCTAGCCCCTGCCAGGTAACTAATCCACGTGGCTCAGCAGAACCCTCCTGTCCTTCCTGCTGCTCCCCTCAGCAGTATATTTCAGTACATCTGCCTGTTCTTCTCCCCACTCTGTCTCTGGCGAATCCTCTCAACTCCCACACCTCTGACCTAAATCCCAGGTCTTGTATGCATAAATAAAATAAATCTTTTAATAAAAAGTAAAGAAAAACAGAGGTATCTCAATTCTCCAAGACATAATGCAAAACTATAGTACTCAAAACAATATGATGATTGAATTCAAATAACACATAGAACAATCAAATAGAACTGAGGGTTGATAAATAAGCCCAGATGCACAGTTAATCAATGGTCTTGAGAAAACTTGAGAGACATATACAAAAGAAAAATACTAGGCCACTTTCATACCATCACAAAAAGTAATGCAATATGAATTTGGTACTGTAATGTAAGTCCTGAAATCATAAAATACAAAAAAGAATACATAGGAAAAAGACATCAATACATTGACCTCAGTGATGTCTTGTGGACTGACTTAAATTGCAATTGAAATGAAAATAAAAATATGCAAATAAACTGCAACAAACTAATAAGCTTCTTTACAGCAGAAGAAACTACCACTAAAACGAAAAGACTTCATACCAAAAGAAGAAAATATTTCCAGATCACACATTCTTTAGAGGCAAATACTAATATTCATAAATCTAAAAAAAAATTTCTAATAAGTATTCAATACTCTAAAAATATTCAAACTTTGGCAAGATAACAAAAGAGTGAGAATAAAGATTCTCCTTTTCTGTGTGTATCCTTGATTCCAGTGTTGTAGAAGGAAGCTTGAGACAACTTTACCTTGAGACAACTCAAGGTAAAACAGAGGATTCAGGAGTACACCTAGAACGACTTCCAAGGGGGGGGGGTGCTTAGCCTGACTGTCAGTCACATCAGAGGAGTGACCAAAACCTGAGCAGTTACTGGCTGTGGTCATGCCAAGAACAGCAGAATCATCTAGGCTGATCTACTGAAATGCACTGCTGAGGGGAGCAGCGGGCAAGTCAGGAGAGGTCTGCTGCACTATGTGGGTATCTCCCTGGCCACTGGGGAATCGAACTCATACTGCAGAGGCTGTGGATTGCCTAATAGTGCTGTGCTTAACCACTTGTGCCAACAGGGAGGCCCAAAATAGCTACATCTTTATAAAATGTATGATAGCTTATAATTTGTGGTTTATGGTATTGAAGAAATTTAATTTCGTTCAATCTGATATCAATATATTAATAGTTTAAGTAAACTATTTCAAATATTTTTTTATTTTAAAATATTCTTTTTTAAAATATTTATTTATTTACACAAGATTTATTTGTTTGTTTGTTTGTTTGATTGATTGTTTATTTATACTGGGTATAGTCAGAAGAGAGGGAGGGTGAGAGAATTCACCAGAGCCAGAGCAGAGAGCAGAACAGGCAGACTGACGAAATACACTGCTGAGGGGAGCAGCGGGCAGCAGGAGAGGTCTGTGCGCCATGTGGGACCTTCACCAGGCGGCTGCAGATCGAACCAGATCTGCAGAGGCTGTGAGCAGCTTCACAACCCAGCGCTCAACTGCTGCACCACCAGGCAGGCCCCTATTTCAAATATTTTTGAACACTCAAAATCTAACATGTGAATGGTTTTCTGAATTTCTCTTTTCTTCACATGTCCCATACATCACAACTGAATAACAAGAGAGTTATTTCATAAGTACACACCACAGAGACACACAGACACAGACCGCCCCGCCCCCAGCCACACACACACAAATACCAAGATGATTTTTTTCCCAACTACAAGCTTTAAGGATGAAGTCCATGTTAAAGGTAAAATGGTTAATGCCAATGACCACAGATTAAGCTTGTGAATTCTAATTCCCGAGCAGCAATTCTTGCCGAACACAGTCTTTCTTGTATACAACCATCCTCACATCCCATCTGAACAAACATCGTAAACTCTATTAAAAAAAAGAGATGAATGGGAATGTAAATCTGGTAATGTAGGGACCTATTCCGATATTTCCAGCTTCTGGTATGAAAACAAGCACCTAGTAGGCCCTTGATATATATTTGTTGGACAAATAAAGATGTGCTGAGATAATTTAAATGAGAGTTGATATTTTGAAGTTAATTCTCATTAGAAATTCTTCTTGGCTTTAACAGAGATTGAAAGAGACACACATTCAGTTACCCTAAAAACAAAGCAAATAAAATAGGATTAAAAAAAATTCTTCTATGCCCTAACAGGCATAAAGTCAGGAAGACATTATTAGTTTAACTTATCAGCCTATCTATTCTACAATGGATATAATTGATTGTTTCTTGGCATCCCGGTTATGTATGTTTATGTTGAAGGTTAGAGCTCCAGCAGATTTAAGCTTTAAGTATGTTTATATTTTGATTTTATATTTTATTTTCACACATATGCACATGCATATTTCTCTCAGTGAAGCCTTATTTACACCAGTAGTGCATGAATACTATCTGTAAAGTCAGACATAGCAAAGAATAGTACCCCATAGAAATGCATTCATTTACAGTTGATAAAAGATTATTTATCTTCTATATGTGGTGTTAAATAATAATAAAATCTGTTCTAAATATTAATAAACATAAATCATATTTATATATTGCATTCGTAAAAGAACAATAACTTCTAATCTTACATTGACTATCTGACCTTGGTGAGATAATTTAAAAAGGACTTAGTTTGCTCATCTGAAAAAAATTAAAGTTGTGCTAAATCATTTCTATAGCTCTTCCTGCCTCCCCCCCAAAAAAATTAATTACCCTCATCATGAAACATGTTTTAGGTGGATAAGAGGAAAAAAAAAGTTAGATATGAAAATATCCAACATTTGTGTCCTTTGTTAGACTTACTCACAAAAAGCTTCATAGGGCCTCCCTGGTGGTGCAAGAGGTTAAGCACAGCACTATGATGCAATCTGCAGCCTCTGTAGCATGAGTTCCATCCCCCACTGGCCAGTGAGCAGCCCATGTGACAAGGTGGACCTCTCCTGCCTTGCCTGCTCCTCCCCCAGCAGTGTATTTCAGTCAGTCAGTCTGCCTGTTCTGTTCCCCACTCTGTCTCTGGTGAATCCTCTCACACCTCCCTCATCTCTGGCCTGTACCCCAGTTCTTGTATGCATAAATAAATAAATCTTTAAAAAAATCAAATAGTGTCTCCCCTGTTGGTGCAGTGGTTGACCGTTGGGCTGTGAAGCTGCCCACAGCCTCTGCAGTGATGGTTCAATCCCTGTCTGCCGGCGAGGGTCCCACATGGCGTGACACACCTCTCCTGTTGCACCCGCTGCTCCCCTCAGCAGTGTATTTCATCAGTCTGCCTGTTCTGTTCCCCGCTCTAGCTCTGGTGAATTCTCTCACCCTCCCACACTTCTGACTGTACCCAATGCTTGTATAAATAAATAAATCTTTAAAAAAATGAAATATTAGATTAAAAAAAGCTTCATAGTCCAGATTAAGCCTACAATTTTGGATTATTAGACATTATTCATTTTTTGCTTTGTGTTCATTTATTAGTGTCACACTTCTTTTGAATATGTATTGTTTGAATCCAAGTAGTTTCATCTTCGGGGTGGTTATATTTAGTCAATAGCCTAGCATCAGGGAATTCAATAAAGGATAACAAAATAGAAGAGCTTTGCAAGGACTTTTGGAAACATCTTTCCTTTCATGCAGGTAAAGATATAGAAGCCTTCTTTTTATGTACTTCCTAAATTTGTTCAAATATAATCCTCCTGAGGCATTTCTTATTCATAGAGTTTCCACTCTAGACTCACTGATCAGAATCTTCATGGGAATTCCCTGGAAATTTGCATGTATAAAAAATATATTCAGTGTGTTCTCATAAGCAAGTAATATGCCCTAGAATGATCCATGCTACTCACAATGTGATTAAGTTGGAATTTCAGTGTCAATAATAATCACAAATTGATTACAACTGTTTACTTTCAGACCCCTTCCCTGCTTACTAAATCTAATTCTGATTTTTAGCAATTTTATCAAGACAATCCATATGTACTTTGAAGTTTGACTGACACTTTACCTAGAACAGAAATCTTTGGATCAGTAGCCTCAGAATAATTTAGAAATAAGATATTGATACAGAAATTCTGGGGAGGTAAGACAGAGTTTCATTTAAAAAGATTTCCAGGTCATAGAAACTAAAGTTTTAGAATCATTAATCTAGGCAGTATATAAGCATTAGGATGGCAACTAACTCTTTGCAAATAAAGGGAAAGCACAGAGATGACAGGAAACTTCAGGAGAAGCTAATGCTGAGGAATGCTCCAAAAAAAACTTGACTATCATGGAGCAACTTGATCAAGATGATATTTTAAAAAATTATTTTCTTTTGGGGCCTCTCTAGTGGTCTAGGGATTAACTCTCAGTGCTACCACTGTGACAGTCCAGTAGGATAGCATGAGTTTGATCCCTGGCCTAGGAGCTAACCCACATATGGTGCCGCAGATTTCTCCTGTCTCTCCTGCTGCTCCTCTTACCAATGAGTATATTTCAGTAAATCGGCCTGTTCTCCCCACTCTGTCTCTAGTGAATCCTCTCACCCCCTGCACATCTGGCTTATACCCCAGTTTTTGACACAAAAATAAACAAATTGAATTATATCATTGCTTATTTTTGTACCATATATACCCCCTCAAGTGTAGCCCCTCTAGATCTCCCACAACCATAGTAACAGTATATAATCATCTTTCCTTGTGCTCTTCCTACCTACCTCTATTTTGACCCTTTTCCTTCCCCTCCCCTGTTTTAACCCTCAGATCTATGGTTAGCTTGTAAGTTTTGTAATGTTCCTGACCCTTTGTGCAATTACTTGATATCCAATTTATAAATGAAACCATAGAATATTTACCTTTTTCCTTCCGACTTACTTTGTTTAACATAATCCCTTCTACTTACATCCATATTGGTGCAAATGGCATGCACTTATCTTTTTTGATCACAAACAGTATTCCATTATGTGTGTGTATACACACACACACACACACACACACACACACACATATATATATATATATATATATATATATATATATATATCACTTCTTTTTGATCCATTCATCTTTCATCTGTTTTGGGACATTTGGGTTGTTTACATAACTTGGTAATTGCAAACAGTGCTGAAATAAAAATAGATGTGCAAATTACCTTTCAAATTATTGTTTTATATTCTTTGGGCACTAAAAATGTATCTACCATATTATTCAGCGATTCCATTCCTAGTGATCTCGATAATTTTTGCAACCACATTTCTCAGTTCAACTTGTATTGGGTATTCTGTCACTTGAAACATAAAAACTACTAATAAATATAGCTATTCCAAAACAGAACTGATCATGGGATATGATTGAGATGCCATCAAAAATCCAAGTTATTATATCATGTTAGAAGTATAAAGCAAAAGAGATGGAACATCAATGATCCAACATAAATAATGTAGAACAATGACAGAACACTGGACATTGCTGTAAAAAAGTCAAGGTGACTATAAAGTGACAAGAGAAGGAGAAACTCAAACTTATTGCTATTTTAGTTCAAGATGCATTTGCTTCCTTTTTTTTAATGGCAAATAGTGAATATAAAAACTGGCCAATATTTCAATGATGGTTAGTTTGATATTAATATTATCTGTTTATTGAGAAGTAAAATGTATCTCATATAATTGAGTTATCTTTCTTTACAAACACACAATAGCTTTTCAAGTTATATTTAGAAATAATTATAAATAAAAATGGAGCTATTATAAAGGAAGTCTGTGATAATCCAACTTACTACATATCTGTACCAAGTTATTTAAAATTAAATTTATCTCTTAATATGTGGAATTCTGTTCAAATTTTTGAAATTCTAAGTAAAAATGTTAAAATAAAAAGGTCTGTGTTTCCATAGGTAAATGCACCCAGAGTGTAGAAAATGACAAGATATCCAAGTAGTAAATTATTAGAAAAATAACTTGAAATCTAAATCATGAAGCATTTTTTTTTAGATTTCCTATTTCATGTTGATAGGAGTTTTGATCACATCTACATTACTATAATCTATATTACTATAATTCTGTTGTATATGCTATGTAAGTATAATTCAATGGAAACTCACATTATTCTTGTGTGTCACAATTAGGAACAAAGTCAATAATTTGCAGACATGTTCTTAAATCAAAGTCAGTCACTATATATAGCCCTATATATTTAATTAAATGTGTAGAGTCCAAAGGTAAACCAATTTTAGCAAGCCCACAAGATTCCCACTCCTTTAAGATTTTAGAATAGGTCTCTTATTTCTTGAGTACAAGACAATTCAGAGATCAGATTCTTGTGAAACATACCTACATAGGAGGAAACACACAATTTAAAATTCAAACTGAATTCATCATATTACAATAGCATAATATTAAGGGTAAAAGCATCTGAATGTCACCTGAATCTCCAGAAAGATCCATTTTTACAATACAATGATTTGGAGGTCTATGTAATATAATATTGCATCATATAAAAAGGTTGCACTATCTGTTAAAATGCATTGTATTTTACCTCAAATGCTACAGCAATGATTGCCTTATGAAACCAAGAACAATGAATTAAGTGATATTTTATATATAATATTCTGAAAAATACAGCGTAAACTCCCACACAAAAATTAAGGTACTTTTGATCAAAAACCTTAAGAATGTTAAGAATCCTGCCCTTTAATTTTCAAAATCAAAATCATCTGTGTTACGTATATATTTATAATATGAATATAAGCATAGTTTATACAAAGGCATTTCTTCTAATTGTGTAAATATACGTAATTTTGTTAATAAAATTTCTATTTTTCAATGTACTGACTACATAAAATATAAATGATAATCTCAGAGTATAGTAGCTATGTGTTATATATGCTATTTATCTCTTTACCAAAACCTTTTCCCATTGTTCCTTTACATTATCAACATATATATGAATGTCAGTTACCTTGTAGTTTTCAAAGCTAAGAGCAAAAAAAATGCATGAAAAATACAAAATCAAAAGAGGTCTGACTTTTTAATCAGGATATTTAGTTGCAATTATAATTTATTTCTATTTTTTACTTGAAGCTTGAAAACTTTCAAGTTCTAAAATTTGACTCTAATTTGCTTTTTGAAGTATGTAAAATGAACCTTCTGAAAAAAGGTAATGCCTGACCTCAAAACGGACAATTATTAATTATATTGTTATACACAATAACTTTCTATGTAGAAATGTAGTTGATTTCTGTTATTATATGGATTTTTATTTGGGTGAGTTTCTTAGCTAGCAATTTATATATTCCTCCTTGTCAAATAACATCTGACCCAGATGTTAAATTCCATATTTATCAAGAATTCCCTAAAATATAACTTTACTAAATTCAGTTTATAATATTTATTTATGAAATAAACTAAGTGAGTTCAATATATTATATATAGCTTTGATCTCTTTTTTTTTAATTTGGGGGATTATTCATCCCTTGCAATAGATATGAAACTAATGTATATCGATTAAGTCATTCATTATAACTAAAACTGGGATGGTATCTACTGAAATAGAACACTGATGGCGATATTTTAATTTTAGTTTTATATATATAAAACTAAATATTTTATAAATAGTTTCTAAATTGTTAGCAATGTCTCATATGTGTATATATAAATATATATACCTATATTCACATGCATGTATGTATGTATGTATGTACATATATAAGCATGATGTTTGACTTTTAAGAACTGTGAAGACCCTGAGATTTTACAAGCTAACCATTTACCTTCAAGCTAACAATTTAGACTGTCATAGTTTCAAGGGTTCTAGAGGATCATATGGTAGATTTGGAGATCAGATAGTAAGACTTAACTACTAACTCAAAGAACTTCAAGAAGATGGAGCATCTGTATAATTGTGTCAGTACTTCTTGTCCTATATCCCACAGGAATGTAATAGATGGATCTGGATAGGCAGTGTGCTGCATTATAAGGAGCCATGATGCAGAAAACCCTGAGCTTAAGGAAACTAAATATCTTCTAATAGGCATTAATCACTCCTGCCTTCCCTTCTGTGACAGATATTACCATCTTAGCTGGACATTAAGCATACGTATGCTATACTCTGGAGGGATATTTTTTCCTAATGTTATTTGTTGTAGATATATCTTTGAAAACATATCTGCAATAAATATAGTAACTCACTGTGGAGTAAATAAGAACAAAGAAAATATTCTTTAAATGTATCAGAAGGAAAAACATAATTCATCAACAGTTTTTAGGATATCATACAGGAACCATAACAAATAAGTATCTTTCTCCAAAAGAAAAAAATATATATCTGTAAGATGCTGACAGAAAATTGTAGTATCAAATAGTTGCTAAAAATTCAAGGTGTGTAGGAGTAATATAAATGTATGTATGTATATGTATATTTATATGTATATACATGTTTATACATGCAATCATATTACATTCACTAATATGTAACTGCATACTAGGCATTTTGGAAATGGTTATGGGATGCATAGTATATAAAAATCACTGCCAAGTTTTTAACTCAATTTAATTTGATTGATAAAAACACTCTGAAAATGGGTTGTAATGGTGATCTGTCTGTGTGGGTGTTTGTATATTTCAGCATGAAGAGAAACACTAATAATAATTGTTCATCATCTCATTTGCTAAAAATTAAAATTAAGTCAGTCATTATTTTTATCCTAACAACTCTTCTGCACAATGACTTACATTTCTAGGAAAATTTGCTTACATTTTCGCCTTTACTTTAACTTGAACATTAAGGGAATTAATTGGATACTAATGTGTCAGAAAAATCTGTAATGTATTCATTTGGAAAGAGGAAGAAAGGCATCATATTAAAAAAAAATAATGTAAGATCTTAAATGTGGACCAAGGATTTATAGAAGCCAATAAAAAGGAGAGCTAGAAAAATACTTTTAAATGTTTTATCTTTTTTTAAGATTTATTTATTCATGCATACAAGAACTGAGGTACAGGCCAGATGCACGCGAGGGTGAGAGGATTCACCAGAGACAGAGTGAGGAACAGAAAAGGGAGACTGACTGAAATAGACTGCTGATAGCAGTGGGAGAGACAGGAGAGGTCTGCTGCACCATGTGGGATTCTCGCCGGCTGGCCAGGATCGAACCTGGGTTGCAGAGGCTGCAGACAGCTTCACAGCACTTTGCTCAACAGCCTGCACCACTAGGGGAGAGGGAGGACCCCTTATCTTTTTTTTTTTTAAGATTTATTTATGCATATAAGAACTTGGGTATAGGCCAGAGGAGCAGGGAATGAGAGGATTCACCAGAGACAGAGTGAGGAACAGAACAGGCAGATTAACAGAAATACACTGCTGAGGTGAGCAGCAGGTGCATCAGGAGAGGTCTGCTGCGCCATGTGGGTAGCTCCCTGGTCGGGATGGAACTCGTGCTGCAGTAGCCGCGAATAGCTTCATGGGTTGTATCTTAACCCCTTGCACCACAGGGAGGCCCTTAAATGTTTTAGCTTGAAAAGATCTACCTTGAAATGTACTCTCACCATATTGAAATATGCTTATGTGTTTAGGAGAGGGGAAGTTAATAGACCAATACAGTTTTAATTTCCCCCCTCACAATTTGGCATATCTTAGAAAGATAGACAAAATCACTTTGAGATTGCAAAGCATTACTGTTAGCATTGATGCAAGGCTAGCTCAAAACAAACTTTCTTAAAAATGATTATCAAGTTGTGTACAATAAGAAAACAGAAAAGCAAAAATTGGAGATAAGCCCGGGTTATGTTGTGTTATAACATGTAAAACATGCAAATTCAGGACTATTTAAATGCCAGAAGCCCATGATGTACAGATCAAGAAAGCAAATTGCACAGAGCAATGTAAAATCCAGTTCTACCTAGCCCAGATGTCAAATAGACTGGTGAATTCAGTCAGTGCAGAGAAGGGCCAGTGAATTGAGAGCTATTAAAAGTATAAACGTCACAAACTAAAGACCCTGTCCTTGTCGGGAGTGGTTTCTTGGACTAAAGCAGAAAATTCAGATGTAGACTGATCATAGCACAGTCCTACTTTGTGGATTTTGACATTCATGTATCCCAAGAAAGCTGACGGTTTCAATCGTAACAGCAAGTGAAAAAGAATACAAGGATGTTCAATAGTTTGAAGGCAGAAATCATCACTGTCAGGGATGCTCGTTACAGCACAGTGTGTCGATAAACTGGATGATGGGAAATGAGTATGTCATAAAGGACACTTTGAGGTCAAAGAATACCAGTATGTATAACTCTGAAAATACAGGGTCAAAGGAATACCAAGCTATGCATAAATTCACATGCAAGAAAAAAAGTGTCAGGGAGGAAAATCTTCCATTGTCACACTTGCTGGTTTCAGCATGAATAGTTAATCAAGGTTCAAAAATATTAACATATCTACATAAAAGGTGGGAATTTTCCTAAGTACACAATGCAAATTTATTGAATAAATTTGAAATCTGTGAAAAATAACATAACATTAATTCCAATGTTGCTAAAAAGAAATAATCATTTGTAATTTCTGGTAAAGCCAATTGTAATTTATAGTGATTTATCCAAGTAATCATTATGGAGGAATTGTTTTAAAAGAATAAAGTTGTTATGAAAGGTAAGCATACTATTATTGAGTCAATATTTTCTAGGACCTAAATCATTGAAATATAAATAAGGGACCAGGGATAATTATCTCCAGAATAGTCTAAACCTCTCTAAATTCTCTCTTCTGTGTGTATCAAATGCATACATGGAAACCTCAAGATGTTCTACAAAAATCCTCATGGGACTAAACAGTTACAATCTTTGCATAAATTCTCCACTAGGTTAATAAAGTTTAAAAAAAATAAAAACTTTAAGTAAAGACATAGTTCTGAGCATTTTTCCAAATAAAACGGCAATGAACTGGAAAACAGTTTGAATGGCCAACTTAATAATTGTTTTGTTTTTAATTTTTGTTCTTATAAGAACAAGGGGCTATTTGAAAATAGTCCATGAGGCCCCTAAAGGTGGCTTGTTCTTCCCTGGCCAGCATAGTATTTCTGAACCCCAGAGGATGTGGGCACCAGTTCCACAGTAGGCACATAGTAAGTATTTGAAAGAGAATTCATATTATGTCACAGTTGCTAGAAAATACATTATGACTTAACTGGGGCCTGTATTAAGAGTTAAGAACACACAACTTAACATAAAAAGAGACAACAAGATAACTTCTAGTTATCTGCATATTCAATGTGGATACAATCAAATCTCAGTCATCTTGGTTATTGAAGGGAAATAATGACCCTTCTACTAATTCACAGTGAGCTTTGAAGTCCATCATATGATTTTTTCTTAAACCTATTTCATCATTTTTAAGTAATAAAAGATCAAATTACTTTATATCCCTTAAAATCACATCACTCAGCTGTTATTAATGTATTGGATATATTCTGGATGACAAGAGATTAGTCTGGGCACATGAATGTACTGACAAGGACAATTGAGAGATGACATCATTGAGCCACTTTCAGTATCAAGATCAGTCAATTTCCTATTAAGTCCAGTCTTTTTGCACAGAACATAATGTTAATATAATTTAAAACCTATTCATCTTGATAATGGGAGGAATAGTGATAATTTCCAAATGCCAGGGACATCTATATTGATTTTGGAATGTAATTTTGAACTTACTTTAGAACAGCAATGTTTCCAATGATCTGAGAAATCCTATAACTTCAAAGTATTAGTGAAACAGTTCTCAGAAATATGTTCATTTAGTTATGCAATTCATCTCAATTTAACTTAGTATTTATTAGGTAACACCCAACACAGAAATACAGACATGGTGAGGACTAAATATCTGCCAGAGCTGAGGAAACTCAAGAAAGAAAAGTATGTATGCAGCAGAGGGACTGCGTGTGATAGTGACAACTTTACAGAACCCTGTGCCCTGTTGAAAGGGGAAGGAGTAACTCCCTGACTGCAGAGCATGCCTGACATTGCCAATGAACCCAAGGGAATCCCAGTGAGGAGGTAACACCAAATCCTAGACAAAGAGCAGCTCCGTAGACAGACTGGGTGGGCAAGCTGTCCAGAGAGGAAAGATACTACATTGCTCAAGCTCAGAAGGGATTTTGGTTATAACACAAGCACATACAGTGATGACTCACTGAGACTAAAAAACCAGATTTGTGAGTTCAATTGTCAGGGTCCAAAATCACACTAAGCCTCTGATGCTTGCGCACCAGTGATGAGTTGTATATTATACAAACACCATCTTAATGAATTTTCATAAGTTGTGTCCACATTATGAATATAAACAGACTCACAAGAACACTTGCCTGTTACCATGTGATATTTACTTTTATTGTAAATTGAACATTTGTGGACTATCAGTCCTTGCTTCTGTCACAACAACACTGTGCTGTCACTCAGATCTCTGCTTCTTTATATGACACTTGTAAAAGGAGGTGTAAATGCAGGCCAAGAGAAGCCCACTGAGCTTCCAAGTGTGCTTATTTTGCATGCCTGGAAAGATGAATCTAGTCGTTTAGCTTAAAATGACTTGGGGACAGTCCCCTGAAGGTGATGGGCTATCAGGCATTTGATATTTAACCCTAATAAATTCCATTTAAATATTTGCTTGAAAGCAATAAACTGTCAAAAGGCAATCACACATGTATAAGGATTGAACAGTGCAAGAGCAATTCAAAAAGTTTAAGCAAAAAAATAGAAAAATGGAATAATTTAAGCAATTGAGGCACTATGATCCGAAATAAACTATGATAAGACTGAATTGGCTAGGGGCCTCCCTGGTGGCACAGCAGGTTGAGCGCAGCACTGTGAAGCTGTCCACAACCTCTGCAGTGCAGGTTCAGTTCCTGGCCGGCCAGGGAGAAACCCTCATGGCACTGAAGACCTCTCCTGTCTTGTCCACTGCTCCCCTCAGCAGTGTTTTTGGTTGTCTGCCTGTTCTGCTCCCTGCTCTCTCTGGTGAATTCCCTCACCCCTCCCTGCATCTCTGGCCTATACCCCAGTTCTCATATAAATAAATAAATCTTAAAAAAAAAAAAAGATTTTAATGGGATGTTTTGCGTGAACTCTCTTCCTTCAGGACTAGGTGGTCTCACAGCAAAAAACCAATAAGTATACCCCAAACCTGAAATCGAGCCAGCCTAAAAGGCATGATTAACTCCAGGTAAATAAGCAGAAACTAAAATGACTAAAAATGAAGATATAGTCCTATATATTTTTATATTTTACATCATTTTTTTTGTTGTTTTTGCACAATGTATGAATTTATTCTTTTATGTAGTAAAAATTTTTTGGATAAAGTTATTTTATAACATTATGTAAGCATCAGGTATAGATTTTTTATTTTAAAGATTTATTTTTATTTATTTATGCAAGCACTGGGTACAGTCAGAAGCGCGGGAGGGTGAGAGAATTCACCAGAGCCAGAGCAGGGAGCAGAGCAGGCAGAAGGACTGAAGCACACTGCTGAGGGGAGCAGCGGGCGGCAGGAGAGGTCTACGCGCCATATAGGACCCTTCTCAGGTGGCCGGGGAGCAGTCGGGGATAGAAACGGCGCCGCGGAGGCCTCGGGCAGCTTCGCAACCCAGCGCTCAACCGCTGCGCCACCAAGGAGGCCCGGGTGTAGATTTTAATTCTACATCTGTGTATACTACATCATCATCAACAAACTTTGAGTTCACAGCCATCGTTCTGCAGCCGACATCCCACACACATTCCCCCCACCACCACTCAGTCCTTCTGGTAACCTCCAATCTGCTCTGTTTCTTAAGAGTTTGCTTTTCTTTTGTATTTACCTTTCATTTTTTCTATTTTTTCACATTTGAGTGAACTCATACAATATATGTACTTTATATATATATATATGTACACACATTATTTTTACATTAACTTTTTTTAAAATACTTGTTTATTAGAGGTATAGGATCTTTCCCCTCAGGTGTGGTAACTACACTGCACCCACCAACAAGACACCTTTAGTCCACTGCTATAGACTATTGTGTTCCCTCCCTACCTCACTCTCACCCCTCTCCTCTCCCCTGGCACCTCTGGTAGGTTCAATTCTGTAGTGGAATTTCTAGGGTTAATTCTTAGTGTGGCTGTATCTGACACTTTGTTTGTTCTCTTAATATTACACATTTAAGTGATATCATCCAGTATTTGTCTTTCTCCTCCTGTTTACTTCCCTTAGCATAATCCCCTCAGTAACATCCATGCTGTTGCAAATGACTTATTTTTTACAGCTGAGTAGTATTCCATGCATTGTGTGTGCACACACACACATATACACACACGCAAACACACATACCACATATTCCTGAACCGCTGATTCGTGTTCGCTCACTTAGGTTGTTTCCATAGTTTAGTTACTGTAAATAGCGCTCCAATAAAAATATGAGTGCATGTGTCTCTTCAAATTAATGTTTTTGTGTTCTTTTGTTAGATACCTAGGAATGGAATTGCTTATTCAAAAAGGGAAGATCCAGTTTTAATCTTTTTTTTTGTTGTTTGTTTGTTTGTTTTTTGTGGGACCCTCGGGCGGCGGGGGAACGAACCGGCCGGGGCTGAAGTCACTGCGTCGCAGCCCAGCGCTCAACCAACCGCTGCGCCACCAGGGGAGGCCCTCCATTTTTAATCTTTAAAAAAACCTCCATATTATTCTCCATAGGGGCCAGCCCACCAACCGTCCCACAAACAGTGTAAGAGAGTTCCTTTTCTTCCACATTCTCATTAGTAATTGTTGTTTCGGTCTTTTTGATACCGGTTATTCTCACAGGTGTTAGGTGGTATCTCATTGTGGTTTTGACTTGTATTTGCACGTTTAACTTTTCGGTTTTTTGTAACTGTTGGTCACCTGTATGTCCTTCTGATTTATGTCACTTAATATAAACCCTGCAAGATCCACTTAAGTTTCCAAATATGGCAAGCCTCCATTAATTTTTGGTTTGTGCAGAATTTCAATGTGTATATATAACTCATCTTCTTTATCTGTTTATCCATGAAAGGATACTTAGGTTGTTTTCACGTCTTCGTATTACAAATAATGTCACAGTGAAATTTGGGGAACACATAATTTTTTAAATCAGTGGCTTTTTTTTCTTTGCATATATACTTAGGAATGGAATAGCTGGATTAAAAGGTAATTCAATTGTTTATTATTTGAGTAATTTTCCATAGTTGCTACTCCAGTTTACAGTCCTACCAACAGTATATAAGCACTGCCTTCACTGTGCATCATTGCCTACATTTGTAAAATCCTCTTTTATTCTTATAAGAATTCCATACAGTGATGTTAAAATACAAGATCAATTCTTACATTAATGTGAAACAGTTGGATATTAAATTTCTTATTAGCACCAGTTGATGCTAAAAGACAATGTGGAGACATCAAATTTCTGGGGCAAAAAGTTTTTAAATTATACTTCCACATTATGATATGACAGAACAAATATATTTTTCACTTGAAGATATTCACATATTTATTATTTAATATGTCTTCTCTCAGGGTAGCAAGTGAGTATATAAAGAAGCATATAATGTAAAAAGTATCATTTTCTTAAAAATACTAATATAATTTTCAAGATTGGGCAGGAGTAGTGAAATATAAAGAAGTTATATAAATGAACTCAATTTTCTTCTTTTGGTGAATTTATGTAATCATGACACATCATGAATTAATGACATAAGAACATTATGTACTCAAAGTTAACAATATATGACTATGAGAATGCATGAGTTCTTCAGTTTTCCAATATTTCACTACACAGTTGATTGGCTTAAATTTCTGTTTCTTCATAGGAAAAATGAAATGTTTGAACTAAAATTTTTCTGGGAGGCCATATAATTTCCAGGAGATAGGTAGTATAGTGAAAATTAATAGAAGTCATTTAAATTGTTCTTCCACAACTTCCAACCCTAAGTCTCTGTATCTTAAATAATATATACTTTTCAAAAATTGTACTTTAGGACCTCCCTGGTGCAGGGGTTAAAGACAACACTCTTAAGCCATGCCAGCCACTGCAGCAGGAATTGAATCCCTGGTCTGCTATGGAGCTAACCCACATATGATTCAGCAGACCTCTCCTGGCTCACCCACTGCTCCGCTCAACAGTGTATTTCAGTAGATCTGCCTATTCTACTCCCCACTCTCTCTGGTGATTCCTCTCACCAACACCCCTGCCCCGCACCTCAGGCTTACACCCCACTTCTTATATATATATAAATGAATAAATCTTTAAAAATTTGAACTTTCCAAGGAATTAAAGAAAATTGCTAAAATGTATATGGATCAAAAAAAGACACCAAATAGACAATGTGATCCTTTAAAAAAAAGAAAGAGAAAGAATGGAGGTTCTTTCTCAGAACTTAAAACTATATTTTAAAACATTCTCAGATTTAAAACTATATTTTCACACCATAGTAATAAAAACAGAATTATTTTGGGATAAAATTGGAGATATAAACCAATGGAAATAGCACTGAGATTCCAGAAATTTAACTTACACTTATATACATAATTAACCTATGACAAAGGAATTAAGAGTATAACATTGGAAAAATAAAAAAGTCTCTTCAATGAATTGTGTTGAGAAAACTTTTCAGTCACATGGATGCAAAAGAATGAATCTATACTACTATTTCATATCATATGAAAAAAATAACTCAAAATGGATTGAATAATTAAATGTAAGACCTGAAACCATAAAGTAAATAGAAAACATAGACAAAAGATAACATTGGTTTCTAGGATGTATTTGAGGTCTATGGTAAGGGAAGCAAACAAAATAAACAAATGGAACTACATTAAAATGAAAAGATACCCTGCTTACTAGGAGAAAATACATGTACTTCCCTGTCTGTCAAGGTGCTAATATCCAAGATCGATAAAGAAATCATACAACCCAATATAGTGAAAAATCAAAAAAAAAAAAAAACAATCAAAAGATGGGCTGGACAACCTATACTTTCAGGGATCATTTTCTATAGTTAATCAAAAGACGGCCTGAAAAGGGCCTCCCTGGTGGCGCAGTGGGTTGAGCGCAACTCTGTGAAGCTGTATCATTGCCTACACTTGTAAAATACACTTTTATTCTTATAAGAATTTCATACAGTGAGGTCAAAACACAAGATTGATTCTTAAATTAATGTGAAACCCACACTCTGCAGTGTGGGTTTGATTCCCAGCCGGCCAGAGAGATACCCACATGGTTCCACAGACCTCTCCTGTCTCACTCCCTGCTCCCCTCACCAGGTTTTTGGTCTGTTTGCCTGTTCTGCTCCCCATTCTGTCTCTGGTGAATTCTCTCACACACCAGTGCCTCTGGCCTATACCCCAGTTCCTGTATAAATAAAATAAATCTTAAAAAAAAAAAAAAAAAGATGGGCTGAAAAACCAAAAGATGGGCTGAAAAACCAAATAGACACTTTTCCGAAGAAGACATCCAGATGGTTACGGAAAAAAAAAAAAAAAAAAAAAAAAAATGGCTGTCATCACACACAATTCAGTGAAATGCAAATCAAAACCACAATGATAGGCTATCTTACAGCTGGGAGGATGACTCACATCAAAAAGCCCAGAAATAACAATTATTGGTGAGAATATGAAGAAAAAGGAACTCTCATGCACTGTTGATGATGGTATATACTGGTCCAGTCACTTAAGAAAACAGTATGGAGATTTCTCAAAATATTAAAAATAGACCTACTATATGACCCAGTAATTCCACTCTTAAGTATCTAACCAAGAAATACGGAAACGCTAAATTGAAAGGAAAGATGCACAACTATGTCCATTGCAGCACTATTTATAATAGTTAAGGTATGCAACCAACTTTGGTGCCCAGTGTAAATTAGTAGATTAAGAAGATGTGACATATATGTACCTAAACGATACTACTCAACTATATATATATATATATATATATATATACACACACACACACACATATACATATATATCAAAAAAAAAAAAAAGATGGATCCTTTCCCTTGCAACAACATGGATTGAACTGGAGGGTGTTATGCTAAGCAAAATAAGACCAATTCTTTGTTCATATGTGGACTACAAAGACACTAAACAGAGTCAGACAACACTAAACCAAAACAAACCCTAGAAATCTAGCTATAAAACTAAGGCTATCAGTGAGGGAGGGAAAGGTAGAGAACACTCTGGGGCCTCCCTGGTGGTGCAAGGGGTTAAATCCCAGCACTATGAAGCTATCCACAGCCACTGAAGCACAACTTCGATCCCTGGCCAGGGAGGTGACCCACATGGCGCAGCAGACCTCTGCTCCCCTCAGCAGTGTATTTCAGTACATCTGCCTGTTCTGTTTTCCACTCTGTCTCTGGTGAATCCTCTCACTCCCCACACCTCTGGCCTTTCCCCCAGTGCTTGTATGCATAAATAAAAAATAATAATATATATTTTTTAAAAAGTAGTAAAGAACAAAGTTGGGAGCAGGCACAATAGACAGTAGCAGAGGACTAGGTATGACTTGGTTAGTGTGGTAGTTTGGTTAGTGTGATGGTAACACATCTGAAGAGATGTGTATTTCTGAGTCATTTTCAGTATTGTAAACCAATAGAACCTTAAAAAAAGAAGCAAAATAATGGCAGCCATTTTATTTAAAGTTTAATCTCTTAAATATTTTTTATTATATTCTTTTCCTTTAAGACAGCTTAGCATTATCAATTTTACATCTTAACAAAACTGGGCATACATCTGTGTGTGTTTATTCACTTTTTTTTAAGATTTATTTATTTATACAAGAACTGGGGTACAGGCCAGATGTGGGAGGGTGAGAAGATTCGCCAGAGACAGAGCGGGGAACAAAACAGGCAGACTGATGAAATACACTGCTGAGGGGAGCAGTGGGCGAGACAGGAGAGGTCTGCCGAGCCATGTGGGACCCTCACCTGCTGGCTGGGATCTAACCAGCTCTGCAGAGGCTGTGGTCAGCTTCATAGCATGACACTCAACCACCTGCACCACCAGGGGAGGCCCTGTTTATTCACTTTTAATTTTACTCCTTCTACCCAGGAAAAAGAGGGGAGCTCATTGCTCCAACTGCCAGGAGCTAAATTCTGCTAATTGGCAAGTGAATTAGGAAGAGGATCCTGAGCTCCAGACAGGATACAGCATGGTCTATACTTTAACCAAAATGTTGGGAGACTCTGAACTTGGACCCAGATAAACCTTGCCTAGACTTCTGAGACATGAAAACATGTCCCACTGAGACAATAAACATGTGGTACATTGTCATAAAGCAATAAAAATTTAATATAGCAGAAGAAATAGTGATGTCAGCTCTCAGGTTGTCAGACTTGACTACAGGAAATCAGAGAAGGGTGAAATAATGCATAATTACAGGTAATTTATTTTGGATCATTACATGCAGAATTCAATCATAATAGAATATATAGAAAATGTGAGCTTTAAGGAGCCTAACATAATATTATAAGATATAGTGAAGAAAATTTTTGTTAAATAGAGCATTCCAGATAAGTGTGATGTTGCAAACCTTTGCTATGAAATCTCATTTAAAGGAAACATGCCATGTATAGTTTGCAGAGGTGAAAGTGCCTTTTGACAAGGTGGATCTGTGACTGTTTGTTCCAGACAAAGAACTAACTTTTAAACCTTTGAGAGGAAAAATTAAGGTTTTATTTGGTAAGAACTAATCCAGGACAACTGTGGTTTGCATCAGCAGGAATGCAAAGAGAACAAATAGATGGAGCTTACTGGATATGAACCAAAAAAAGTGGCAGAACTCTCTGAAATATAACGCCCTGCTTTGGTGAAAATCAAGTGCTCTTTCACTTACAGATCTGCCTTTCCTAGTAAGCACACTCCCTGCTGAGGGCTTCTGTGTCCTTATTCTGAGAACCAAGTGATCCATAGGGCAAGAGATAACTTCTAGGGTCAAAATAGCTCAGGGAAAAGGCTAGAAGTAATAAGGGAGGCTCCAGAGATAGGGACAGCAAATTCTTAAGGGGATTAACAAAACACCCTAAGGGCATTCCTAGACAAGGACAATAAAAAGAGGACTCTAAGATAAGTGCTGTGAAGCAAGGAAATTCCCAGCACAGTAATTAGGCAGATTGAGTGTGACCATCAAGAACAACCAATCACAAGGAGACTGATGGGACTTTAGAATAATTAGAGAAGGAAGGTATACATTCCCTGAGGCACCACTCCAGGGTGGCTTCCTTTGTCTGGTTCCCCAGAAGTCCCACTTTGTTTCTGTTCCTTTTCTCCTTAAAAAACTTTTCCTTGTATCTATTTTTCTAAACCTATTTGACTCTTTTCACTTGCTTGCTTGAGAGTCAACAAACTTCCTGCTGCAGCTTCTTGAAACACCAACCCTTAGCTGGAACTCAGTGCTGCTGCCTGCAGCCTGGGATCAGTTCCTGGCTGGGGAGCTAGACATGAAAATCTGAAATTCTGGTAACACAAGGATACACTATCAGTTGGTCCAGCTAAAGCACTATGGTTTTCTTTTGGGGGTCCAGTTAAAATACTAAATACTAGAAGCATGTGAACTGTGGCTGAAGAATAAACCCTTTACCATTGCTTTCCTTGTTAGTTCAAATCTTCATGCACCACTCTTCACCCATTCACATTTCTATTGAAAGCACATTTTCTGTTATTTCTGTAATCCTACAGAATGTGGATTTTGTGGTTGAACCTTACATTGCGTGAATGAAAAGGAAAGATTTCTGGTCTTGATGTTTATTAAACAACAATGTAAAATAACACACACATATAAACACAGACCTATATATAAATGCACTGAAAATAAATGCTTATTCTGCATTTGACTCATCGACTACACCCCCAAAAAGCCCAGATTAACTTGTTGTATCTCATAAAGGGGAACATTAGATTTGACTTATTTTCAAGGCAACATTCTTATTTTTCATGATATTGATGAGTTCTGTCTGCTGGGAAAAACATAGAGACTGAAAAATCCCCACTAATTTCCATATCACTTACAGTGAAAAGAATAATATCTATAAATGTTCTTTTAATTCAAGTATTCTGAGGTCTACATATCATAAGACTGGGGAAAAAAAAAATCCACCTGCTTCAGCCAATCTATTTAAGAAGTCTCTGTATTGACTGTTTACCAGAATGTTTGTGAGTGGTTGTCTGTCAGGATTTAGAAACTTTTAATAACAATGAGACAAAGCACTTTACACTAGGAGGGGTGGGGAGTTCCTTCAGTAGAAAGAAAATGAGAAAGTTCCTTTCCTCAGTAGTCAATGCAGGCGCATGTTAGTCTAACTCTGTTTAGACATTACTTTCCAATCTTAACTTAACTATATAATTGTATGTACCCTTAGCAATTATTTTTAACCGGTCTTTCTGGTCTGAATTATACAATATCTATGATGAGGTGGTTAGAAATTAGTTTCATTAAAATCTATCCTAAATCAAAATTCTCCAAATCTATGATTCAATCTAACTTGTAAAGAAAAGTTAAAAAAAAAAAAAAGTGAATTGTTTTTTAACAGTGAGAAAAGAGAAGATAACAGTAAGGAAAAATAATCACTGCAGTATTTATCTTTCTTCTTTAAAAATAGTCAGGTAAAACAGACTACACAAAAAGCTTTACAAAACATTTCTAACATCTCCTTTATTTTTACCAACAAAACACAAAGGGGCATATAAAATGATAGAGATTAATAAATTTTATTAAATAGAAAAAAAAATTCTTCACAAGAAATCGTATTTCAATAGGATATGGAGTACCATTTTCTTAAAATGGTTTCAACATAAAGTGAAAAAGAACAATCTTGGTTAGCTGTAAGGAGGTATATATAAACACCAAAAGAAAAGTAAGCTTTTGGGAAGTGTAAATATACATTTAACTATTGTGAAGTAAGAAGTGTCAAAATTTCATATTTTGAGAAATTTAATTATTAGTCTTTAGTTCAGTAAAGAAACTCAATTATTATTACTGTTACAAACATTGTAGGATACAAGTCTATGTCTTGGCTACTCTGTCTGGAGGATTCTGTGTTCTTATCCTAACAGTGAGATGAAAATACACCCTCCAAGTTTCAGATAAGTTCCTCTGTTTCTGACTTTTAAGATCTGGGATGTCTCCAGGTTTTCTAGCCTCCTTTTTCCTTAAAATGTAGTCCTAGGAAAATAAGGTTCTACTCTCTCTACCACCTTGGGAATTAACCTAGTTGCTTTTACCAGTTGGTTTCCAGGGAGATGAAAGAAGTTTTAATCTCTTGCAATAGAGCAGTTAACTGTACTGTAGGAGAAACAACTGGCTAAGGACCTAATCTTTACATTATGTGAAGATGTTCCTTCAGGAAGGTGAAGGTAAATGTTCTCTAACTTTATATCATTTATAGTTCTATGCTTTTGAGACAAGGTGCTTTTGTTTTTCATTTGTTTGTTTGTTTTATAGGCTTACTAAGAAATCCAAGGATGTTTTATTTCCCCACAGATGGTTCCTGTCTTACCATGGTTTGAAAACAATATGTCACATTCAGTTGAAACATATTTCAAATTTTGAATTTTCATCTTTTCCCAGGCAGATAAATGCAGGTACAATGCTTTGTGATGTTGGACATCAGCTATAGGTGCAACATCCAATCAGTTACATCATGTAATTCAACAAATTATGTCATACACTCAATTCTTTAATATAAAATAGGCTCTTTCTTAGATGATTTTGCCCGACTGTAGGCTGATGTAAACAATCTAAGCATGCTTAAAGTAGGCCTGATTAAACTATTATCTTCAATTAGAGTTAGGTGTATTAAATTTATTTTCTGCTTAAGATATTTTCACCTTACAATGCGTTTATAGGACACCACCTCAATAAGTTAGAGAAGATCGATATATAACTGTGTGTGTGTGCAAAATGTATATGTTATCCATGCCATTGAATATAAAGTTCTTTAAAAGGTCACAACTTCATACAGTCTTGCAATGAATGAATGGAGATATAAATAATTGTCAGATTCCTACTATGGATCAAAGACTAGAATGATTTAAGAGATGCAAAGAGGAAGGGTCTATGACCTTATCATCAGGGAGTTCATAGTTTAGTCATATTTTCAATTTTGTACATATTATGTACCATGTATATGGCAGATGCTCAAATTAAATACATCAGTACATGGATTCCAAGTTGTAGACAAAAGAAGTCCTAGTGTAGTGTAGTACAACTATTATCAAATGCATTTATTGAAGTTAACTAGAATAAAATTCTCATTTGGGATTAATATATTGTAGAGATTAGTTTAATGCATCATTAGCATTTTTTTCAATTACATAAAATGCCATATTGTTCCATTATGGCCTTTTATCAAGTCAAATAGTAAAGTAATACATTAAAACACAGTTGAATTAAGACCAAATATTTACATACTACTAGTAAAATCAACTAAATATATTTAACAAAATTGAACACAATTAAGTTTGATAAAAAATATTGTCAAACTAAAGAAGAGATGATTAAAATTAACTTAAGAAAAGAGACACCGTAGAAATGCAGAAAAATGAAAGTGTCAAAAATATCAACCATAAAAATATCTTTAAAGACGCAGCATTAGTTTTAGATTAATAGATAAACTTATACTCCCATGTAACACTGAAATAAAAACAAACTTATATGAAATACAAAGAAAAATTGGTAGAAATCTATGGTTATTTCACACTTTGACTTTTGTCTGAACTCAATAAATCAATTAGTAAGTAAATACATATAAATTAGAAATGAATATCGATGGGACATGAATGTCTAGCTAATTTAATACATACATAATTCATTTAATTCCTTGTGAATCAAGAATATATCTTTCAACATCCCCAACACGAGACCTTGGAAGTGTGATTCACAATGCAGAATCAGAATCTCAAATGGCAAAACCAAGATACTAGGAGGCAGAGACAAAATAATCAGAGCCGGGCCTCCCTGGAGGCGCAAGGGATTAAGCACCGCACTATGAAGAAATCCACAGCCTCTGAAGCACGATTGCGATTCCCGGCCAGCCAGGGAGAAACCCACATGGTGAGGCAGACCTCTCCTGTCTCACCTGCTGCTCCCCTCAGCAGTGTATTTCAGTCAATCTGCCTGTTCTGTTCCCCACTCTGTCTCTGGTGAATCCTCTCACACCCCATACCTCTGGCCTGTACCCCAGCTCTTGCATGCAAAAATAAATAAAAATCTTTAAAAAATATATAATCAGAACCAGGAACCAAGATCATAGGAGGAGAATGAAGATTTCCTAAGGCAGAGTCAAGTGTCTCATACACAGGCATAATAGTTGAGCCCTGATCAAGGAACCAACAGCATGTTCCCTGCTTCCTTTTAAAATTGCTTTGCACCAGTGACAGCTGTGGGTCTCTAGAGCCCCCCCTTCTTGAACAAGAGGGTCTACTGTGGTTATCCTATTTCTGCCCCACCATTTGTAAAGTGGTTGTGGAGAAGGAGAATATCACTGGCCATTTTGATGCAAATAATAATTTTGATAGGGCTAACGCAAACAATATCACAGGCTATGGTTTGAACAACCAAAGTTTATATTCTCATAATTCTGTGGGATTAAAGTTTGGGACCAAATTGCCAGTAGTTTTTTTTTGTTTTGTTTTTGTTTTTTCCTGAGCTTCCTGAGAGTCTCAGATGGTGCCCTTCTTCCTGTGTCTTTACATGGTGTTACCTCTCTGTGTATCTATGATTCCAAATGCACTCTTTAAAAAAAAAAGTCAGATTTAGGGCCTCCCCCGTGGCGCAGCGGTTGAGCGCTGGGTTGCGAAGCTGCCCGCAGCCTCTGCAGCGCCGGTTCGATCCCCGGCTGCTCCCCGGCCACCGGAGGAGGGTCCCACATGGCGTGCAGACCTCTCCTGCCGCCCGCTGCTCCCCTCAGCAGTGTACTTCGGTCCTTCTGCCTGTTCTGCTCCCCGCTCTGGCTCTGGTGAATTCTCTCACCCTCCCGCGCTTCTGACTGTACCCAGTGCATGTATAAATAAATAAATAAATAAATAAATAAATAAATAAATAAATAAATAAATAAACAAACAAATAAATAAATAAATCTTTAAAAAAAAATAAAAAAATAAAAAAAAAGTCAGATTTGATAAGAGGTCACCCTAAGAGTATCACTTTAACTTAATCACTTGTTTAAAAACTGTCTCCAAATATAATCATATTCTGAAATATGGGGGGGATTGGGTGGACACAATTCAATCAATAACAATATCCTTCAGAATCAGAGGGGATGTTGCCGAGTAAACAAACATGAAGAATCATATACACACCTATATCTGAACTAGATAAATCAGTCTTGACCTGGACTAATAACAATATGGAACTTCAGAGAGTCTTTGGTTGGGTGAGGTGAGTGTATTTTTTGCATGTGGGAGGAATGTTGTGAATTGCAGCACTCAGAAAGTAGAATGCTGGGCCTCCCTGGTGACGCAGCGGTTGAGCGCTGGGTTGCTAAGCTGCCCGCGGCCTCTTTGGCGCCAGTTCCATCCCCAGCTGCTCCCCGGCCACCAGAGGAGGGTCCCACATGGCGTGCAGACCTCTCCTGCCGCCTGCTGCTCCCCTCAGCAGTGTACCTCGGTCCTTCTGCCTGCTCTGCTCCCCGCTCTGGCTCTGGTGAACTCTCTCACCCTCCAGTGCTTCTGACTGTACCCAGTGCATGTATAAACAAACAAACAAACAAATAAAATAAATAAATAAATAAAACATGCCTCTATAAAATAAAATAAAGAAAGAAAGAAAGAAAGTAGAATGCTGTAGAATGTATTATCCAAAAATAGTCACAAGTAAAGTTTTTGTTACCACACACTCTTCCATGATCCTACCACTCTTCATCAAGCGGTGAAATCCTTTTGTACTGGCTGGGAAACTGAGTAGTCTTGTGGGGATAGCTTTGAGAAACAAAATGAGGCAGATGTGATGTGCTTGCCAAAGTTATGTTATAAAAGGCCTGTGACTTCTTCCTAGATAATGCTATTTCCCTACCTCCCCTCCCCTGCCCTTCTCTCTTCTCTTCCCTCATATCCCTTGCTTCCCTTTGCTCCCTCCATACCCATACTCTCCCCCCCACCCCAACTCATTTACCTAGTTGTAAGGATATTCAGGCCACAGAGGGAGACCAAGTGCTTTTGTATTGGAATGAGTGAAATTTTAGATGAGTATGGGGATTGCCTTCAATTTGCCTTTCTAATGTAGCTCTTAGCAGGCATTATCAGAACTCACTGATTCACTGCTTATTTTGAAGGTCTTTGAGTAAGATCAATAGTGTTTTAAGCCACTAGTTTATGTGTAATTTTTAACCAAAGCATACCAGCTATAACTTAGTATGTATATATGTATGTGTATTTTTTCACAGAAAAAATAAAACATAAATCTTGAATATAATAAATCAACCATTGACAAGGCAATGAATTCTAAGACTAAACTTTCTCAGGAAAAATTGAAATATTTTTGATACTGTAGTTTGTCTACTGTCTTATGGAAGATTGCCATTGGAGGTTATGGAATTCTGTCAGACAGAAAAAGAAAACTAAGCTGCATGTCTGAGTTATCTTCTCAAAGTACTAATACCAATCAACCTGATGCATCCTTTATATTGACTGATATATAACTGCTGAATTTGTTACACTGGATAGCATCTACATTAATCATTATTGTGATGGTGTTAAGGCCTAGGGTTTCAACTCTATTAATCTTAGAACATAATTAATAAATTCCAAATAAGAATTCAGAAGAGGTGGCAAAAGGGGTTAAGATGCAACTATGAAGCTATCGCAGCCTCTGCAGGAGGAGTTTGATCCCCGGCCTGCCAGGGAGCAACCCACATGGTGAGGCAGACCTCTCCTGACTCACCTGCTGCTCCCCTCAGCAGTGTACTTTGGTCAATCTGCCTGTTCTGTTTCATACTCTGTCTCTGGTGAATCCTCTCACCTCCGCCTCCCCGTACCTTTGGCCTGTACCCCGGGTCTTGTATGCATAAATAAATAAATCTTTAAAAAAAAAAGAATTCAGACCATTTGTTTCCAAATATCCAATTACACCATTTGAAATTATTGCTATTGACATATATTTGATAAACAAAAATGGTAATGGTAATTTTATGGTTCAGCTTTATCATGAAAATGATTTTCCAAGAATGTTTAGCATTATATACATATACACACACAAACACATTCACACACACACACACACACACACACACGAAAAAGAAAAAAAAAAAAACTCTAACTTGATGTTAAGACATCAAAACCTCTTTTATCCCAATGTTGCAAAGTAGTCCAAAACATAGGTACATTGAGGGCGGAGCAACATGGTGGTGAGGAGACGCTGCGAGTAAGATCTCCCATTAAAAAAAGTTAATAGGGAGGAAAAGCGGCAGGTCCCAGTGAGAACTGGGACACGGAAGATAAACGGGTGACTCCAGCAAACTGCCCGAAGAAGAAAGTGGCCATAAAAGAGGACTAGAAGGGAGGGAAGCGCAGAACCCTGCTCCCCTCCCCCGCCCACAGAGCCAGCACTCTCCAACCGGCAGAGAGGAGGAAAAAAAAAAAACAAAAACGACCAACAAGAACAAACGACGCAGCAAGCGGGACTGTGAGTGGAAAGGAACTATTGCAGCCACCACACCCAGTGAACGGGAGCTGTGGAGAACCCTTCAGGATTCTATAGGCAGATCTCCCTAATGAACACTGATGCAAAAATCCTCAATAAAATTTTAGCTATCAGAATCCAACAATGTATCCATAAGATAATTCACCACGACCAAGTTGGATTCATTCCAGGGGCACAAGGATGGTTTAACATCCGAAAATCAATCAACGTTATCCAACACATCAACAAAAATAAATATAAAAACCATATGATAATATCAATAGATGCTGAGAAAGCTTTCGACAAAGTGCAACACCCATTCATGATAAAAGCCCTTGAAATTCTTGGGATACAAGGAACATACCTCAACATCATAAAGGACATCTATGACAAGCCAACAGCCAGTATCATTCTCAATGGTGAAAAGCTGAAAGCAATTCCATTAAGATCTGGAACAAGACAAGGATGTCCACTCTCACCACTGCTTTTCAATATAATACTGGAAGTCCTAGCCAGAGCAATAAGACAAGAGAAAGACATCCAAGGAATCCAAATAGGAAAAGAAGAAGTCAAACTATCACTATTTGCAGATGATATGATAATATACATAGAGAACCCCAAAATCTCCACAGAAAAACTAATTCAACTCATCAATCAATTCAGTAAAGTGGCAGGATACAAAATCAACACGCAAAAGTCAGTAGCCTTCCTATACACAAACAATAAATCTGAAGAAGAAGAAATCAAAAAAACCATCCCTTTTATTATCGAAACAAAAAAAAATCAAATATTTGGGAATCAATCTAACAAAAGAGGTAAAGGACCTATACAAAGAAAACTATAAAACACTTTTAAAAGAAATAGAAGAAGACACAAAGAAATGGAAAGACATCCCCTGCTCATGGATTGGAAGAATAAACATTATTAAAATGGCCATCCTACCAAAAGCAATATACAGATTCAATGCTATTCCAATCAAAATCTCAATGTCATTCTTCAAAGAAATAGAACAATTATTGATGAAATTCATATGGAATCACCAAAAACCCCGAATAGCCAAAGCTCTACTGAAAAAAAAAGAAGGAAATGGAGGCATCAAATTCCCAGACTTCAAACTATACTACAAAGCCATAATCATCAAAACTGCATGGTATTGGAACAAGAACAGACATACAGACCAATGGAATCGAATAGAAAATCCAGAAATAAACCCACAGATTTATGGTCAACTAATCTTTGACAAAGGAGCAAAAACTATGCATTGGAGCAAAGAAAGTTTGTTCAATAAATGGTGCTGGGAAAACTGGGTCGCTACATGCAAAAGAATGAAGCTTGACCACTACCTCACACCATACACAAAAATCAACTCAAAATGGATCAAAGAACTAGACATAAGACCTGAAACCATAAAATACATGGAAGGAAATATAGGCGAAACACTACGGGATTTGCACATCAAAGACATCTTTACAGACACATCACCCAAAGCAGTGATAGTGAAGACAAAGATAAACAGCTGGGACTACATCAAATTAAAGAGCTTCTGCACAGCAAAAGAGACAATAACAAAAACAAAGAGAAACCCCACCAACTGGGAGAACATTTTTGCACCCAACACTAATGATAAAGGACTGATCACAAAAATCTGCAAAGAGCTGATGAGACTCAGCAACAACAAAGAAAATAATCCAGTCAAAAAATGGGCAGAAGAGCTGAAAAGAAACTTCTCTGAAGAGGAAATGCAAATGGCCAACAGACATATGAAAAAATGTTCAACATCACTTGTAATCAGGGAAATGCAAATCAAAACTACCATGAGATACCATCTCACACCAGTGAGAATGGCACATATTAAAAAAACTAGCAACAACAAATGTTGGTGAGGTTGTGGAGAAAAAGGAACTCTTCTGCACTGTTGGTGGGAGTGCAAACTGGTCCAACCACTATGGAAAGCTGTGTGGAGATTTCTGGACCTACTAAACATAGAACTTCCATATGATCCAGCAATTCCACTCCTAGGTATTTACCCAAAAGACACAGAAACATCAATTCCAAAGAGCACCTGCACCCCTATGTTTACAGCAGCACTGTTTACAATAGCTAAGCTTTGGAAACAGCCCAAATGCCCAAAAATAGATGACTGGATCAAGAAGACGTGGTACATATATACCATGGAATATTACTCAGCATTCAAAAAGATAAACACATGCAATTTGCAGCAACATGGATGGCGCTGGAAGGGATCATGCTCAGCGAAATAAGCCAAAAAGAAAAAGAAAAATACCGGATGGTCTCACTCATAGCAGGAATCTAGAAAACTTAAATAAGGGACCAGGAAAATGAATATAAGAAAGTGAAAATCAAAATCAACAAAAAACTATGAACCAGAGACACTTTTTGTGGGGTGGGGGGCGGGAGGCGGGAGGGGAAGGATTGGGGTCAGAATGGGGCGTTGCAATTGTATGGGGGAATATAAAAATAAAATTTATAAAAAATAAAAAAAATAAAAAAAACATAGGTACATTGAGAAATGAAATTTAATTTATCATTTTCTAAATAAAAATGACCATACTGAGAAGTATTATCTGGACCTAAGACAATGCAAAAATGTTTTCTTTTTTGTGCAATTTACATTTATTTTTAGTACTATTCTATTATTTATTTATTTGTTTGTTTATTTATTGAGGTAATGTTGTTTTGCATTATTGTTGGTATTTTGCATACATAAGATCTCCCCTTCAACTATAGTTTCCATATTGTACCTTCCAAAAAATCACCCTAGCCTACCACCATAGTCAATTGTGCTTTATTTCCCCATCTCCTTCTCTCTCTCTCTCTCTGTTTACTTCAACTTTATAGTCATCTTTCAAGAATTAGCTTTCAGTTTGTCTTTATTTGATCTTTTGTTTGGTTTCTCTACATTCCACATATAATTTATACCAACAAGTGTTTGTCTTTCTCCTTTTGAATTATTTTGCTTAGCATAATCACTTCCAGATCCACCCATATTGCCAGAAATAGCATGAGATTCTATCTATCTATCTATCTATCTATCTATCTATCTATCTATCTATCTATCCATCTATCTATGTACATGCCACTATATAGATAGATAGATGTATAGATATCTAGATATATCTAGATATATAGATAGATATAGATAGATATAGACACAGATATAAATATATATATATATAGATATAGGTAGAGATATAGATAGATATAGATTGATGAGTAGAATTCCATTGCACATATTCATTTATATGGGGCACTTATTCTGGTTTCATAGCTTGGCTATTGTAAATATTTTATTATTTTATAATTGAGGTAAAATTAACTTACAACACTTTATATGATGTAGGGGTAAAGATGCATGCCTCTTCAGATGCATGTTACCAAACCAGGTTCTCCAACCAAGCAACAATATTCATTCACCACAGTCTATTGGGTCCATACCCCCTTAATCCCCATGCTTCATCATTCCCTTGTATTAGTCTACTATCACATTTAGAGGGACATTTAGGTTTAGTTTTGTCTGTTTTTTTTTTTTTTTGTGTGTGTGTGGTTTTATACTCTACATGAGTAAAATCACAAAATCATCTGGCATAGGCACTTCTCCAAAGAAGACATCGAGATACCCAAAAGTCAAATGAAAATGTGTTCATCATCACTTATCATAAGGGAAATGCAAATCAAAGACATATTGAGATACTATCTCACACTCATAGGAATGGTTTGTATCATAAAGCACAAAAACACAAGTATGGAGAAAAAGAACCCTTACATATCATTGGTGGGAATGTAGACTTGTCTAGTCCTAATGACAACAATGTGCAATTTACTCAAAATATTAAAAATATTAATAGATATACCAGATATTTCAGTAATACTATTTTTAAGTATCAACACAAAGAATGTAAAAACACTAATTTGGAGGACTATATGCACTATTATGTTCATTGTAACCCTATCTGTATTGGGTACATTATGGAAATAGCTTAAGTACTCAATGAGACAATATTTCAATGTGTCTTTGATTTAAATGGATTAAGAAGATGTGGTATATATACATAATAGAATACTACTCAGCTATTTAAAATAATATGAAATCATGCCATTTGCAACAGTAAGGATGGAACTAATGGGGATGATGTTAAATGGAATATGTCAGAACTATAAAATGCTTTGCTAGTTTAAATTCTCATTAGCGCTTCTCAAATATTTTGAATGATTTCAAGAGAAATAAATGTAAATCATATTATTCATCCTAACATCTCTAAATATATTTTGAAAAAAAAAGTAGCGAGTATTTTTAGAAGGAAAATTAAGTGAACAAAATTCTAGGTAACATTATTTCAAGTAAAACAGAAGCAGATTGCAGAGATCCAGAGTTAGAACAAGTTAAATGTGTTCAAGAAAATCATAGTTCCATGGGATGAGACAAATTCACGGATATTTTCAGATCCCATCATTGTCTCCTGCTGCAATTATGAAGTTCCCTCTAATCATGGCCTTCATAGACAGCTGGAAATTCACAGAGAACTTCCAGCGAAAATCTATATGTTAATTTTATGCTTATTTTCAAAAGCAATAATAAAATTAGACAAGAACAGTTATGTCTTTACCAGGTTTCCAGAATTTTTCTGTGATAAAAATATTTTATGTTTGTTGTTCAGTTATAGATTGTTGGAGATACTGTACTGGTGTTCTCCTTTTATACTATAGAAGAAGACTTTCTTCAAAAATCCTAATGTATCAAAAGTAGTCATTTATCCAATAAACATGGATTAGAGACTTATTATCTTCTAGACTCTATGCTGGACATTATAGGCAAAATGATGATTTGGGCCTCCATAGTGGTGCAGGGGGGTGGGCATAGTGCTGTGAAGCTGTCCACAGCCTCTGCGGTGCCAGTTCGATCCCAGGCCACCGGTTAGGGTCCCACATGGCCCATAGACCTCTCCTGCCACACCCGCTGCTCCCCTCAGAGGTGTATTTTGTAGGTCTGCCTGTTCTGTTCCCTGCTCTGGCTCTGGTGAATTCTGTCACCCTCCCGAGCTTCTGACTGTACCCAGTGCTTGAGTAAATGAATGAATGAATGAATGAATGGATCTTTAAAATAAATAAACAAACAAACAAACAAACAAATAAATAAATAAATAAATGATGGCTAAACAAAGTCACCACCCTCAAGAAGCTTTTTGTCTTGTAGAAAAGGAGGGAACAAATAAGAAATAAATTTCCATGAATCACTGTAAAAATTTTGTGCCCCCCATATGTGTTTTCAACATGAGATATTTTTGTCTCTCTTTTTTAATAAATCTAGACCCTAATAGATTCCTTAGTGGATAAAGTAAACTGCATGGAACTGGATCACAGCAAACTTTTTCTTTGTATGAGCTCAGCCTTTATCTCATACAAACAAGTCGAGACCTTCCATTCTGTCAACCTGCTTTCTGTAAGCCTCTCTTCAGCACTCCAAGATAGATAAGTTCATTTTCCAATGTTTCTATAATCAAATTCTAAATGACACCATATCTGAATTTGAACATGGTCATCCCCTTGCACCTGTGGACACACTATAATTACTATGTTTTCTTTTTAAGATTTATTTATTTATTTATTTATACAAGCACTGGGTATAGTCAGAAGCACGTGAGGGTGAGAGAATTCACCAGAGCCAGAGCGGGGTACCGAACAGGTACTGCCAGTTTTTATTCAATTTTTTTTGAAAACTAGAAAGAGGTATATGTAGAGAAAAATAAATATAATAAAAGCTAGAGAAAAATATGGTGCAGAATACCATGTTATGTTTAATTTGTATGGCAAATCCTCTTTTTGCAAGGCTCTGGATCAATTATAGGTCAGTCTTCATTTCTAGTTTTCTAAATTTATCAATAATATGAAAATGAGGAAAATCACATTTTTTGCATAATAACCAGTAATATATAAATTCTTTTGCTATAATTAATCTAATGGGTTTACATATAAATAACCAAAACATGTAAGATTAGTTTGCATAAATATTAACATGGGTGATGATTTTTTCCAGTTATCATTAACCTTTTTTTTTTAACATTTATTTATTATGCATACAAGAGCTGTGGTGTAGGCCAGAGGTGTGGGTGAGAGGATTCACCAGAGACAGAGTGGGAAGAAGAACAGGCAGACTGACAGAAATACTCTGCTGAGGGGTGCAGCGGGTGAGACAGGAGTGGTCTGCTGTGCCATGTTGGTATCTCCCTGGCTCGGGATCGAACTTGTGCTTCAGTGGCTGCCCATAGCTTTATAATGCTAAGACTTAACCCCTTGTACTACCAGGGAGGCCCCTATTTTTTACTTTTTTCCACAGTTCTTCCTCTATTTTAACAATCATTTCTTAAGTTTCTTTCCTAAATTTCATGGTTTCAATTTTGTTTGGGGATGTAGTAGACTGCTTTAAGACAAACTAGAATATGAAATGATTGAGCCATTGGTAGACTAAATTAAGTGACATATTTTAAATATTTAGAGTCAAAACACCTTTGTCTAAATATATTTGTTTATCTTAACAAAACTTTTTATAAACATTGTTTTACATAAAGAAATACTTTTTGTAGTGCAGAGTATACTAAATTTCTGATTATGAACATATCTTGTCTAAAATATAACATAGAAATATGTAGGCCAATAATTGTTCACATGAAGTATATTGCTTATATTCTATTGAATTTGTATGTGTGAGTGCATCTGTGAATGTGTCACCAAGATTAATATTGCATTTTTTTCACAATTGTCTTTAAAGGCTTAGTATAACTTCCAGTAGGTGGCAGTCTGTGATGTTAAAAGAGTACATGTATTGTTCTGGGAGATTTTAAACTGCTTCAGGCTGAAAGGAAATGAGTAGAATGAAAAAAAAAAAAAATGTCTTTTATAGCTTCCTACTTATATTTTAGACCATTAACAAGTGACTCATTCATTATCATTTTATAAGAAATGACAAAAATCACTACTGTACAAACAGTGATTATGCCATTTTTATAGCCTTTCAGATATAAGTATGTTTTGTTTGAAGTGAGGTAGAAATCATATTTGAAATAAGAAATGTAACTGAGACTATGTAAATAGAAAATCTTCCAAAAATTGTATTTTGGAAAATGGTCAACAATTTAACTATGTTCTGGTATAGATAAATATAAATGAAAACTATAACTAAATAACTATATATACACTTAGTCAATATAATATTGCAAGGACAATTATCATGTATCAGTGAATTTTCTGACTCAATATTTATTACCTTTACTAATTAAAAATGTTGGCACCTCCAAACTAACACTAATGTTTGAGTTTAATCCTATTAAATTTTTGTTTTCTTGTAATATATTAAGTTCTGCATATTTGGGAAACATAATAAAATGAATAAATTGTTTTATTATCTTGTTTTCTCTCTAATTGTGCAAGTTCTCCCTTTTTTCCGAGCAAAATATATTTTCAACTATGTATCTAGTTTCTTCTTTTTTTAAAAGATTTATTTATTTATGCATACAAGAACTGGGGTACAGGCCAGAGTTGCGGTGGGTGAGAGGATTCACCAGATTCAGAGTGGGGGATAGAACAGGCAGCCTGACTGAAACACACTGCCGAGGGGAGCGGCGGGCAAGACAGGAAAGTTCTGCTGCGCCATGTGGGTAGCTCCCTGGCCAGCAGGAATTGAACTTCTGCTGCAGAGGCTGCAAATAGCTTCATAGTTCTGTGCTTAACCCCTGTGCCACCAGGAAGGCCCTATATCTAGTTTCTTATGTCAATTCATATCTAATTTTCTTGTCTGCATCTGTTAACATTCACTAATCAAAGAAGTACCAAAGATAGGTATTCTAATAAATACTTATTGAATAATTCAATATAAATATTAACTCTGTAGTACGTCATATTGAACCACTATTACACATATAAATTACTACAACAAATATTAATTAACCTAAATGTTTGGTAATAGAGATGGGGAACCATTTATGGACTTATAAATGCCAACATATTGTCTTTTTCTATAGTATTGATCTTTTTCTATACTATTAAGAGGAACACTAAATTTTATATTCTATTGTTGAGAGAGAAAGAGACTAAAAGGGAAACCATTCTCTCCAAGGAAACTTGGAACTAAACCTTTCTATGCTGCATTGCATTCAGTCAGCCAAACAATGATCAGTCAAACAAACAAACAAAAGCAATGACACCAGACAACTGTAGCAATAAAATCTCAATAAACTACCTTTTGCCTTCACCTACAACTGTTTCACACCTGAACATTTGAATTATGTGAATTACATCTCAATTCAAGAGTACAATGTTGTTTCGTGATACAATCAATTAACCCTGAACTAAATTGAACCCTATAATCAAACTTATTCAGCAGGGCAGCTATTTTATAGCAAGAAATTATTTACATTTTATAGATAAAGTCAAAAACAATGTTTCTGACATATCCTTCATTGTTTTTATTTATTTATTTATGTTTTAAAGATTTAGTTATTTATTTATAGAAGCACTGGGTACAGTCAGAAGCGCAGGAGGGTAAGAGAATTCACCAGAGCCAGAGTGGGGAACAGAACAGGCAGATTGACGAAAGACACTGCTGAGGGGAGCAGCGGGTACCGCAGGAGAGGTCTGCGCACCATGTGGGACCCTCGCCTGTGGCCGGGGATCGAACTGGGGCTACAGAGGCTGCCAGCTGCTTCTCAGCCCAGCGTTCAACCGCTGCGCTATCAAGGGAGGACCCCTTCATTGTTTTTAATCCACTGCAATCAACACCAACATAAATAGTGGTGGAATTCTTGGAGAATATTTTGTATTTTCCTTCAGTGCCTCCTTATAACAACCAAGCTGTCACCATACTTAATAGCTGGCTTAGTGTCATCCAATAAGAAGTCCTGGGTGCATAAATTTAACTTATTTTTAAATTAATAGTTTCAATTTTATAGAAAACTTTTAGGTTTATAGGAAAGTTAAGTAGAAAACACAGGAAGATCCAACGATGCCCTTTTCCCACAATGTATGTGACTCCCTGTTAATAACATCTTTCACCTGCATGACACATGTTACAAGATGAATAAACACTGATGCATTATTATTAAATAAGTCCTCAGTTTACTGTTAAGTTTCACTCTGAGTTGTACAGATCTATGAAGTTTGGCAAATGTGTTAGGCCTCCACCACTGTGGTCTTGTTGCTCTAAAAATCACATACCCTGCCTATGTCCTATCCCTCTCCTAAAACCCTACAAACTACATAATTTTATAATATCTATACAGCTTTCTTTTTCCCAAAATGTTACATAGTTGAATCATGTCATATGTACTACTTTCAGACAGAATCTTTTACTTAACAATATGCATTAAAATTCCTTCTTGTCTCATTTTGTTTTACCACTGAAAAATGTGCCAATGAATGAATTTATAACAGTTTGCTCATTCCGCTACTGAAAGACTTTATGTTTGCTTAAAGTTCTTTGCAATAATGTGTACAGCTGTTATAAGCATTAAAGCGCAGGTACTTTGTATGGAAGTAAGTTTCGACTGAATTTGATACATACTGCTGGGTCATATTTTTGGATCATATGTAAGTACATTATTAATTTTGTAAGAAGCTGTGAAAATGACTGGGTTTTGTTCATTTATACCTACTTTGACACTTCTGTTTTTTATTGTATATTTGGTTAATTTACATTAAAATCATGCTGAAATGACTTAATTCATATTTACCATATTTGTAACTATTTTGATTTATTGTCCCTTTGTTTCTGATTTTTCATACTTTTCCTGTTTTCTTCAGTTGTGATTATAATTTCTCCTATATGTAAATATATCAAATTTATTTACTTTTTTAAAGATTTATTTATTTGTTTGTTTGTTTATTTAATTATTTATATAAGCACTGGGTACAGTCAGAAGCGCGGGAGGGTAAGAGAATTCACCAGAGCCAGAGCGGGGAGCAGAGCAGGCAGAAGGACCGAAGCACACTGCTGAGGGGAGCAGCGGGCAGCAGGAGAGGTCTGCGTGCCATGTGGGACCCTCCTCCGGTGGCTGGAGAGCAGCCAGGGATCGAACCGTCGCTGCAGAGGCTGCAGGCAGCTTCTTCGCAACCCAGCGCTCAACCGCTGTGGGAGGCCCTATTTACTTTTTATTATTTTAAAGTTTCGCTAATGTTTGCAATACACTATTAAATCTACCTAAATCTACTTTTAAATAACACTATCTGATAATCCAGATAATTTATAACAAAATTTTCTTTTATGCTGCCATTCATTCATTAATCTATGAGGTAGAATCATCAAGTATAATGTGGCTATTAGCACTTAGAATAAAGGGATTTTGGGCCTCCCTCTTGGCCTAGGGGTTAAGTCTCACTGCTATCACCTCTATGGACTGAGTTCAATCCCAAGGCAGAGAGCTAACCCACAGAATGAGCAGACCTCTGCTGTCTCACCTGTTGCTGCCCTCAGCAGTGCATTTCAGTAGATCCACCTGTTCTGTTCCTCACTCTGTCTCTGGTGAATCCTCAGGTACCCTATACCTCTGTTCTACACTCTAGTTCTTCTATGCACTGATAAATAAATCTTTAAAAAATAAAGAATAAAGTAATGTCTGCTAGATCAAATAAGTATAGAGAACATAATGATTTTATACCATATTTACTTATTTCTTTAGTATATTCCCTTTACGTACATCCAAGTTTCTAATATTCATATGTTTTCTTTACTTTGAAGAACTAGTTCAGCAGTTCTTGAATTATAAGTCTATGGCAACAAATGCTCACAGTTGCAACAAACAACTATAATGTGTTATTTGTATTTGTGTGCTTGTCTTTTTATATATCTTACAATTTTTTGGGAAAAATTGACATGATATACAGTTGAAAATTAACTTCAGTGTGATTTTCTGTGTTTATCAAGCTACCTGTTTGAGTTTACTGCTTGTTGTAGCTGCAAAGGTCAGACATTTCAATTTTCTCTATTAACCTTATTTTTGTCTCCCATGTTATATTTGTGTTTCTCTACCGACTTCCCTTGAGTCAATTCTGTTGCTTGGCATTCTTTCAAATGCATTCCACTGTTACTTGCTGGACTCTTATTGACATACTTATAAGCTGTAGAAGCAGATGTGGAAGAAACATTACAGAATCCTCTGATTAGGTTTCAAATTTTTTTTTGAGACTGTGTCCCTGTGCTGTGACTTTAACAAGTGCTTCTCAGCTTTTTTCCAACCCATCATACACTTAGGTGATGTTCAAAAATCTTATGCGTCTGGAGATGGGTATTTACCTTTTCCACATTTAGTTAGGCTCTAATATATGTTTTGTCTTGAGAGAAGAGCTGTGCTAATTAGAAATAATGTGTTGGGTATATTTCAAAATAGTTACTCCTCACTTCACATTCCAAGAAGTAGATGGGTATTTTTCTATAATTTATATTCTGAGAATCTGGAGGAATCCTGGAGTTAACATACAGGAGCACTTCTTGGCCCCATTCAGCGTGGGCCTTGAAACATATTTAACGCTCAAACTAGTCCACCCTGAACTTACAGAAATTTGTCAATACAGTTTACATGTCCAACTGTTTGCTGACTCCAATGATTTTTTTTTTTTTTTTTTTTTTGTGCTTCTAGTAAGCTGTGAATCCCTGGGATCACCTGTCTCTCTGGTTTTGCAGGTAGCAGTTTATTCTGTAACATCAAATTGTCAAGAATAGTTGGCCTAAAGATTTTTAAGGTTTTACTTGCTGTAAGGAAAGGCATGATGACCTCTAAGCTTAACATGTCAAACCAGAAAGCAGTACTTAATTATAAATTCTCTAATCTAATTTAGTCTACCCTGATACAATTGAATTTATAGGGACATTGGGAAGATTAAAGATGAGTTAATATTCCCAAAGTGATATTTATGTTATTTGGCAACATGATAAAAGAAAGAAAAGTAAATTCAGTTATTTTCTTTAATAACATTGATTAAGAGAACAATGAAGACTATTAACTCAATAGCAGAATTCATGGGATTAAGTATATCTCTACCACTCCTAGTTCATCACTTCATGCAATTATTAAATGTTCAGCATTGTACTTTGTTGTAAAATACGTGTGACTTGCACATAATAAGTTCATATAGGCCCTCGCAATTATTTTAAGAAACATAACTTTTATATATTTATTTGATATTTATTAGTACATTAATTTGTATATAATTTCTTCATTGCAATAAACATAATGTTGGGTTATCATTTTCATGGGATTTTACAGAGATTGGGTGTATACAGACATAACCTCTGTTCTGAGAAAATGTCTATATTCAAGGAGGAAGGCTATAGCTGTGGCTCATTTGATATGGAGTATTTAAACATATTACTGTGCAAAGACAAGATAGAAAAGAATTAACTGTCTCAGATAATCTGTGAGAACCTCACAGAACCATTACCATTTTCACAAAAGGAGTGATGTTGATAAATGGGTGACATCTCTCCAAGAAGGTAAATGAAGATAAAGCTTTCCAAAATGAGGAAACAGCATGAATATACAGACTTGCTGGGGGTGGATGACATGTTCAGTGAAAATCTCTGAATAAATCCCAGTGTGTAACAATACAATAATGTTCCCAACAAGTAAATTGTAACATATATTCATCAGAAAATGACAAGAGCTGGTTTTGAAATGAAAGTATAAACTGAAATACTACGTGATATCAGTTATTCAGTTACTAATTTATATGGTAGAATTATGACTAATAAATGAGGTAAGAATATACACAAAAATTGGTGGAAAGATTATACATATATACATATATATATATATATATATATATATATATAACATATAATCTATACTCTGAGATTATAATGTCTTAAACCAACTTAACCATTTAGCCTCGGTTTCACTTTCTCTACAAACTTCCCTCTGGTGCTCCCAAGATTCCTACTAGTTTAGTAAGAACAAAGTCTTTAGGGAAAAAAAAAAAATGGTAATGGAGCTTGGGAGAGGGCAGGGTTGGGAATATTTTATTCTTTTTTTTTTAAGATTTATTTATTTATACAAGAACTGAGGTATAGGCCAGAGGCGCGGGAGGGTGAAAGGATTCACTAGAGACAGAGTGGGGAGCAGAACAGGCAGACAGACCTAAGACTGCTGAAGGGAGCAGCAGGCGAGACAGGAGAGGTCTGCTGCGCCATGTGGGAATCTCCTTGGCATCCAATGTGTGCATCCAATGTGTGTCAGTATAAACTGAAATTGCATCCAATGTGTGTCAGTATAAACGTTGTTTATACTTGAGAATATCGCTTCATGTAATCTCTATAACAAACCCGTGAGGCAGACACTATGACTATTCTCATTTTGTAGACTATGAGGCATAGGTAAAGAGATGTGAAATTATGTGTTGAAAGTCTCACAGCTGTGAAGTAGTGGGGCCAGGGCAGCTCAGCAGTCTGATTTTATTATTTTTAGATTTATTTTTAATTTATTTATACATACAAGATCTGGGGTATATGCCAGAAGTGCAGGGGTGAGAGGATTCACTAGAGACAACATGGAGAGCAAAACAGTTGGATCTACTGAAATACACTCAGTAGTATGATTTTCAAGCTTGCTCTGAAATGATTACTTCATTTTTAAATAATAGCATTATTTTTATTTGAAAATATCATAATTAGGTAGCTAAGTAAAAATAATTAAACACAAATTCATAAAGAAAGTTATTTTGACCATTTTGAAAATATGTATTAAGGATATGTTTGAAAGACTCCCTGGAACATTAAATACTGATTTTTATAAAGTTAGCCATTACTTTTAAAATTGTTTTTAATTGACTTTCTTTATTTGCTGTTTTTATTGTCATCATTGTTTCTGTAAGTTTAAGTTGTTTGTTACAACATTTTAGTTTATGGGTAAAATCATTCTATTGGAAGTTATATCAAACTCTTATCAATTGACTTCAAGTATAGGGGATTTAACCATATTTTTATTATGCAAAAAAACGATGTACATGTGTGACGTAAGAATATAGAAAAAATGCACCTGATCAAATGATTACATTGTTTCAGAGAATAAAGTGATTTTATTTCAGTAGAAAGCTGCTACTTGAGTGTTGCGGCTATTCAGTAGAAACTGAGCGCTTTCTTGGTGATTCTATAATCATTTAGTCCTAAATGCCTCCAAAATCTTGAGGCAAAAGGAACCAAATATACTTTCCTGCACCCAGTAGACTAGCGTGTATGTAATCTGTTGTAATGATGGTAGCCATGAATTATTGGCAGAGCTTTCATTTTAATTAGAGACAGACGGCTGCATTAGAGAACAAGCACATACACCTGTGGCACACATTGTTAGTCCATTGGGAAAATTGTAGAATTAATAAAATATGTAATTAATTAATGCTAAACCTGCTTTATAATTCTATATATTTGAGCATTTCCTGAGTATCCTTCAGTGAAATTTGTTTTACTAACTCAATTATGAAAAGAATAAAATAGGGCCTCCCCGGTGGTACAGCGGGTTGAGCGCAGCGCTGTGTAGCTGTCCACAGCCTCGGTGGTGCGGTTTGATTCCCCCTGGCCAAGGAGATTCCCACATGGCGCAGCAGACCTCTCCTATCTCGCCCGCTGCTCCCTTCAGCAGTGTCTTAGGTCAGTCTGCCTGTTCTGCTCCCCACTCTGTCTCTAGTGAATCCTTTCACCCTCCCGCGCCTCTGGCCTATACCTCAGTTCTTGTATAAATAAATAAATCTTAAAAAAAAAAAAAGAATAAAATATTCCCAACCCTGCCCTCTCCCAAGCTCCATTGCCATTTTTTTCCCCTAAAGACTTTGTTCTTACTAAACTACTAGGAATCTTGGGAGCACCAGAGGGAAGTTTGTAGAGAAAGTGAAACTGAGGCTAAATGGTTAAGTTGGTTTAAGATACTAAAGTGCAAGAGAAAAATTGATTGAAAGTTCTCCATGAGACTTGTTTTTATAGATATAGCAAAGGCTGGCGGCTTATCAACAAACTTAAGCTAAGCTCCAAGACTGCTTGGGAACTGAGGCTGCAGAAGAAGAATGGGTACCTGCAGGAGAAGGGGTGCACCAAGAAAAATCCACAACTCCAGTCCTCTGAAGAAAAGCCTTTTCATATTTCATGTAAGGAGTGCCCCATGATTAGCCAATGTTCTTCAGCTAAGCTTGTATTTCTTTGCCATTATCCCATTTTTCAGCTTCTTTTGAACTTGGCCTCAAGTCTCTTGAATTGCTTGACATTTTTTTTTGTCTATAAAAGGCTGGAGATATAATTTTTTAAAGATCTATTTATTTATGCATACAAGATCTGGGGTATATGCCAGAGGTACGAGGAGTGAGAGGATTCACCAGAGACAGACTAGGGAGCAGAACAGGTGGATCTACTGAAATACACTGCTGAGGGGAGCAGCTGGTGAGTCAGGAAAGGTCTGCTGTGCCATGTGTGTCACTTCCCTGGCTGGGGATGGAATTCGTGTTGCAGTGGCTTCAGATTGCTTCATGGTTCTGTCTCTTAACCCCTTGTGCCACCAAGGAGGCCCCAAGGCTAGAAATATTATCAATCAAATAATTGTAACTCAAAAGAGTATAAATAATAGGTATGACAAACCTGTGACAATTAGTCATAATTCAAGTTAGCTAAGGAAAATTTCTTTTCTATGGGTACCCAGATTCAGCAGGAAGCAGTTCAAGGACACCAACCTTCAAGAATGAAGTGCAGGTTGCTGCACTACAAGTAAAAGCTCAATAAAAGCCTTAGAAAACCAAAAAAAAAAAAAAATGAATTGCAAGATATAGAATCAAGAGGAAATTTCCTCCAACTTGAGGAAATCGCAAGTTCCTCATCCTTGCAAAGACTGAGCCACAGCCCCATTGACGGAGTAAAAAGCATGCTCACCAGACTAGTCAAGAACAACTTAGAAGAAAATGGGTGTGAATTCAATTCCTGGAAAACTCTACCTATTTGTCTAAAATCCCCTGACACAGATCATTTAATCTCTCCTCTTCCTTAGTACTACCCTATATAAACCCCTGTTTTCTCCCCAATTTAAGGAGAATGGCATTACAGTATGAACTTCCTTCTTAATTTCTTGGACAATTAATAAACCTTTGCTTTCTTTTTTTTTCATTTTTGCATAGGAAAATTGAGGTATAGGCCAGATATGTGGGGGATTAGAGGATTCACCAGAGAGAAAGTGGGGAGCAGAACAGGTAGATATACTGAAATACAGAGCTAAGGGAAGCAGTGGGTGAGACAGGAGAGCTCTGCTGTGCCATATGTGGGTTAGCTCCCTGGCCAGGAATTGAATCCAGGTTTAGTAGTGATAGCCCTGAGACTAAATCCCTAGGCCACCAGGATGCCCAACCTTTGCTTTCTTAACACTAGCTCTTATTTCTCAAGATTTATTGGTAAGTGGCATGTAGCCAAACTTGACTATGGCATCAAAAGGGTATAGAAACAAGACCTTGACAGATTTGTTATCTTACTAAACCCCAGTTTCCTCTTCTGTGAAATGAAAATAATAACAACCACCTGCAACATTTAGGGGAGAATTAACAACATGTATACATTAAACAGATCATGTGATACATGACAAGGAAACTCATTAGAATGAATATGATGATTAAGATAATTTTTATATTTAATATAATTGTGTGCTTGCTTAGCTACATAGTTAAATACTCAAAATATATGCTCTAGACACAGTAAAGCCAAGAACTAAATAGTAGATCTGTAAGATTTTTCAGCTTGATCTCAGAATTCCATTTCCACACTTGTGATTTATTTACTGACAATTCCACTATTTTTTTAATTTCCCATATGTATCTTCCCTCTTAACTTGAGACATGACTTGGGTACCTGACAATATCTGAAAATAATTTAATTTACTTTAATTTAGCACTCTTTCTGCTTGATTTCTTCAACTGCTATTTTGAGCTCTTCATCTACCCAGATGGTCCCACCACAATTTTGAAATGAAGACATTAACAAATCTCCTTGCACATCCACTGCCTAGAATCCACCACCAAATCCTGTCAACGCACCTCCCAGCTGTACCATTCACCAATCTCTTCACTCCAATAGCAGGCATGATGCAATTCAAACCACTGCCAACTCTTGCTTGGACTGCTCCTTTTTAACTGTGTTCTCCAATTCTTTCTCCTCAGGCCTCCACAAGATCTGGTAGAGTACACATGCAGCATGCCAACTCCATGCTAAAATGCTATGAAAGCCTTTTAGAAGTAAAAATCCTTTCCAAAGACTGAATCATCTGATTTCAAAAACAGCATCTCTCTCTTTATTTCAAGTTCTCTGTCTATCCAGATGGCCTGTTCTAGTCTCACTGCCCTTCCTTCAATTTATAAAAATACCAAGCTCTCTTCTCACTTAGGAATATTTCTTCTAAAGTATCATTTGATCCCAAACTAATGCGAATTGAACATAGATATCTCTTCTTAATCAAAATTAGAGCCCCAGTCATCTTCACTTTGTCTTAAGAGGGTGCATCAACTCCAATACTTGCTGCTGTTAGCATAACACTTCACCTGATTTACAGTAGTTACTTTAATATATATATGCATACAAGAGCTGTGGTACAGGCCAGAGGTGTGGAGGGTGCAAGGATCCACCATGGACAGAGTCGGGAACAGAACAGGCAGACTTACTGAAATACACTGCTGAGGGAAACAACGGGCGAGTCAGGAGAGGTCTGCTGGGCCATTTGGGTTGCTCCCTCTGGCTGGGGATCAAACTAGTGCTGCAGAGGCTGCGCATTGCTTCATAGTGCAGTGCTTAACCCCTTGCGCCATCAGGGAGGCCCCGACAGTAGTTACTTTTTAAAAAATAATGTATGAATGGATGGACTTGTAAAAAAGTACTTAAATTCTCAATACCTTGGCCATTTCTTGTGTAAAATTGGAGAAATAATATCTGCCTAAAGATTAATATTAAATATCAAATGGTTAATATATGCAAGATTTTTCCAAAACAATCTAGTATTCACTATTCCATTTAGAATTCCTACTTAGAATTCTCACCAAACGTATATAATTCCATGCTGAAATATCAATATTATGTAATCTGATAATCAGACTTTTTAAATTAACTATTACAAAATATTTCAAAAACTATATACATGTTTATATAAATATTCAAATATATAGTTCATATATTTAAAAATAAGATAATGAATATGAATTTATTAAAGTAAATATGTACATTTTATATGCTCTTTTGGGATTGATAAAAATATATTTTCATTAAGTAAATGAATTCTTAAAAGAGTAATAATATGGGCCTTCCCGGTGGCGCAGTGGTTGAGCGCTGGGCTGCGAAGCTGCCCGCAGCCTCTGCAGCAACAGTTCGATCCCCAGCCACCAGCGAGGGTCCCACATGGCATGCAGACCTCTCCTGCCGCTCCCACTGCTCCCCTCCGCAGTGTATTTCATCAGTCTGCCTGTTCCGCTCCCCGCTCTGGCTCTGATGAATTCTCTCACCCTCCCATGCTTCTGACTGTACCCAGTGCTTATATAAATAAATCTTTAAAAAAAAAGAGAGAGAGAGCAATAATACGGGCCTCCCTGGTGGCACAGCAGGTTAAGCACAGCTCTGTGGAGCTATCCACAACCTCTGCAGTGAGGGTTCCATTCCCAGCCAGCCAGGCAGATACCCATATGGTGCAGCAGACCTCTACTCTCTTGCATGCTGCTACTCTCAGGAGTGTTTTTAGGTCTGCCTGTTCTGCTTCCCACTCTAGTGAATTCTCTCACCCTCCCACACCTCTGGCCTGTACCCCAATTCTTGTATAAATAAATAAATATATTTTTAAAAAAGTGTAATAATATAGTGCAGCATGCCTAACACTTGTTCTTTGAGACACACATGAGTTTCTATTTCATTATTTTACTTAAGTATATTTCACTGAAGTGATCATTGATAAAAAAATATTTAATGTTGGAAAATGAAGACTATTTAATTTACATTTTTCACATGTGACTTCCAGATACTTTAATACATACACACGCACAAACACATATACACATGCACAAATGCACACACACCCCTCAACTGTCACTATATGTATCTGCATTTGTAAATATATATTTTGTCCTCTCTAGTTGTGAGCATTCATCTTTTTCTTCATTTTAAGTGTGTTCTCTTTTAATTTTTTTTTTTTTAATTTTTTTTTTTTAATAGAGGCATGTTTTATTTATTTGTTTTGTTTTGTTTGTTTGTTTTTTTTGTTTATACATGCACTGGGTACAGTCAGAAGCGTGGGAGGGTGAGAGAATTCACCAGAGCCAGAGCAGGGAGCAGAGCAGGCAGAAGGACCGAAGTACACTGCTGAGGGGAGCAGCGGGCGGCAAGAGAGGTCTGCGCGCCATGTGGGACCCTCCTCAGGTGGCCGGGGAGCAGCCGGGGATCGAACTGGCGCCGCAGAGGTCGCCGGCAGCTTCGCAACCCAGCGCTCAACCACTGCGCCACCGGGGAGGCCCAAGTGTGTTCTCTTTTATTGTTTCTATAAACAATATAAATTTTAATCACCTTCCTTTTTTTAATAATAAATTTTATTTTTGTATTCCCCATACAACTGCAATCCCCCCATTCTGATCCCAATCCCTCCCCTCCCGCCCCCCACACCCCCAAAAGTGTCTCTGTTTCATAGTTTTTTGTTGATTCTGATTTTCACTTTCTTATAGTTATTCATTTTCTTGGTCCCTTATTTAAGTTTTCTAGATTCCTGCTATGAGTGAGACCATCCGGTATTTTTCTTTTTCTTTTTGGCTTATTTCGCTGAGCATGATCCCTTCCAACGCCATCCATGTTGCTGCAAATTGCATGTGTTTATCTTTTTTGAATGCTGAGTAATATTCCATGGTGTATATGTACCACATCTTTGTGATCCAATCATCTATTTTTGGGCATTTGGGTTGTTTCCAAAGCTGAGCTATTGTAAACAGTGCTGCTATAAACATAGGGGTGCAGGTGTTCTTTGGAATTGATGTTTCTGTGTCCTTTGGGTAAATACCTAGGAGTGGAATTGCTGGATCATATGGAAGCTCTATGTTTAGTAGGTCCAGAAATCTCCACACAGCTCTCCATAGTGGTTGGACCAGTTTGCACTCCTACCAGCAGTGCAGGAGAGTTCCTTATTCTCCACACCCTCGCCAGCATTTGTTGTTGCTAGTTTTTTTAATATGTGCCATTCTCACTGGTGTAAGATGGTATCTCATGGTAGTTTTGATTTGCATTTCCCTGATTACAAGTGATGTTGAACATTTTTTCATATGCCTGTTGGCCATTTGCATTTCTTCTTCAGGGAAGTTTAAGATTTCCCCATGAAGGGCTATTTCTCTTTGGGCAGAAACTAAAGAGAAGAAACCTGGATGGTATTACCTGAGCACCTCCAACTGTATTAGTGCCACTGGGATAACAAATTCGATGTGGTGGTGGCAAAAAAAAGAAAAAAAAAAAGAAAAGAAAAAAGAAAATTCAATAGGTTCTTTCAGAACATGAAATTACTTTAAAAGTTTTCTCATTTTTTTTTTGATTCTCTTATTGGCATTTAAATTAATCTTCCTCATATGTCTATGGCTTTTTTCTTAAACCTATTAAAATACGAGATAACTATCAATTTAAAACTTTTCTTTTGTAGTCCTTCTAAACAATCAATAAACAATAATCCTAAATTACGTAAGACATAATTGTCATGGAAAATAATCTATGAAGAAATGGTTTTACTCAATAAATCTATAATAAATTTATGAAATTCTTAGAAACTTAAATTTTTATGACAGTGTGGTGGGATATACACACTCCATATTTGTTCTTGGAGTATCTCACACACTTTATTTATTTATGACTCATTGTAACTCACTACTACTTTATTAAGTTAATCATATTTTATTATTCAAATGATAGGTCCCTCCTATCAGTAATGTAATCCTTGTCAGTCCTCTGCTAAGAAGTGAAATAATAGGAATGTTAAATTTTAAAACATGGTCACAAGGGATTTGAATAAAATAAGGAACAATATCAAAATACCAGATATGTACTCAACAAAATTGATTATTCATAAACTTCATAAAGTTTATAGATTTTTTTTTCTAATTTATGAGTATACTAGAATGTGTATATTGCTCCTTTCAATGAAAATGAACATGTTCTTCATAGAAATAAGTCACCATTTTCATCAAATAGAAATGTGACACATTGATTTTAATGATTAAAAAACTATTTAGACCTAACCTTGAAGAAAAGGAAAAAAAAAAAAAAACAATGGATACCATGAATTCTAAATCATTTATTTCATTACTTCTATTTAGAACACTAAAACAGGGCCTCCCTGGTGGTGCAGCGGCTGAGCGCTGGGTTGCGAAGCTGCCCGCGGCCTCTGCGGTGCCGGTTCTATCCCCGGCTGCTCCCCGGCCACCGGAGGAGGGTCCCACATGGTGCGCAGACCTCTCCTGCCACCCGCTGCTCCCCTCAGCAGTGTACTTGGGTCCTTCTGCCTGCTCTGCTCCCCGCTCTGGCTCTGGTGAATTCTCTCACCCTCCCGCTCTTCTGACTGTACCCAGTGCTTGTATAAACAAACAAACAAATAAATAAATAAATAAATAATACATGCCTCTTAAAAAAAAAAAAATAGAACACTAAAACAAATAAGTATTTCTTTTCAGCCTGAATTTTTTAATTAACTTATTTATTGTTAATTGAGGTAATATTTAGCTATACCCATGAGGAATAAACACCATTTTAAAGAATATAAAAACAAATTATTATATTTTATTGGTTTACTTCTTTGAATGCATATGCTTATTATCCATATATAGAAATATATATAAATACATAAAAGCTTGATTTTAGTTACTATATATGAAATTATATATTTCTTTGCATTTATATAAAATAGTATATACCAATTTTCTGGGCCCTCTCTGGTGGCACAGGGGTTAAAGACACAGTGCTATGTGAAGCATGAGTTCTATCCCCAGCTGGCCATGGAGCTAACCCACTTGGCAAAGCAGACCTCTCCTGTCTTGCCCGCTGCTCCCCTCAGCAGTGTATTTTAGTAGACCTCCCTATTCTGATTCCCACTCTTCTGGTGAATCCTCTCACCCCCTACACTTCTGGTTTACACCCAAGTTTTTTGTATGCATAAATAAATAAATATTTTAAAAATAAACAAATAAAATAAAATACTATACACAATTTTACCAGGTAATTCAGATATCATATAAGTATTTTATGAACATTTTACTTACTTTCCTTTTTCTGTGCATAATTATTATGTATGTTTAAAAATGTATTGCATTTATTATTCTAAATATGCATGCATCGGTATAGAACAAGCTCATTATGCATGAATTGAGTCATAATGATATATGATTTTTATTTTTTTTAAGATTTATTTATTTATTTTATACAAGCACTGGGTACAGTCAGAAGCGCGGGAGGGTGAGAGAATTCACCAGAGCCAGAGCAGGGAGCGGAACAGGCAGTCTGACTAAGTACACTGCTGAGGGGAGCAGCGGGCGAGGCAGGAGAGGTCTGCGTGCCATGTGGGACCCTCGCAGGTGGCGGAGGATTGAACCGGCACTGCAGAGGCTGTGGGCAGCTTTGCAGCCCAGTGCTCAACCACTGCGCCACCGGGGAGGCCCGGTGTATGATTTTAGTAATCAAATATAGATTATTAAAATGTATGTAAGCAAAAGAGTGTCATTCCGGGCCTCCCAGGTGGCACAGCAGGTTGAGTGCAGTGCTGTGAAGCTGTCTGCAGCCTCTGTAGTGTGGATTTGATACCTGGCCAGCCAGGGAGATACCCACATGGCATGGCAGACCTCTGCAGTCTTGCCCGCTGCTCTCCTCAGCAATGCTTTCAGTCCATCTGCCTGTTCTGCTCCCCACTCTATCTCTGGTGAATCCTCTGACTCTCCCATGCCTCTGGCCTGTACCCCAGCTATTGCAAAATTAAAAAAAAAATCTTTAAAAAAAGGGGGGCGGTCCTCCCTGGTGGTGCAGGAAGTTGAGCGTAGTGCTATGAAGCTGTCCACAGCCTCTGCAGTGCCAGTTTGATCCCGGACAGTCTCGGAACAACCCACATGGCGAGCAGACCTCGCATGTCTCTTCCGCTGCTCCCCTAAGCAGTGTATTTTGTTAGCCTAGTCTGCCTGTTCTGTTTCCCGCTCTATCTCTGGTGAATCCTCTCACCCTTCCGGGCATCTGGTCTGTACCCTGGTTCTTGTATAAAATAAATAAATAAATCTTAAAAAAAGAGAGTCATTTCCTGACTGTATATTTGTGAACAACAGGAATATTCATGTTTCTCCACCTAAGCAAGGAAATAATTCCTATGTATTTTTATATTGTCTATATACATATTCCAAATTTTTAAACCTTACCTAAGTTATGATATTTTTATAAAAACTTTCAAGTAGAAACTACACAATATCATAAAGGTTAAAAGTAATGCTACACATAAAATGTATACACATGAGACAATTTGAAAGAGATGAAAAGACTTCTGAGGAATGCATGTATGAGAATGCATAAACACCTTACTGAAAGCCATAAAATAAAGGTAGTATTCACCATAGTTTTGGAAGTTGATGTGATGAATAGCAACCTGTAAGGCATGAGAACAATATTTATGCCCATAATATTTGGACACATATGCATTTTGAAAAAATTATGTTTGAAATCTGAGCAATAAATACTTTAGAAGTGTCTCTCTATTTGTGTATCTTTCTTTTTGTCTGTATTTTATATACAGCCAGTTATTTTTTTCTGAAAGTCTTGAGTTTATATGCATATACACATATATTTGTATAATTGAAGGGAAATACATATATACATGATCAGATATATTGGGGAATATATACATATATATGTTTATGTATGTATGTATTCCTCCTTAAATTTCAATTCTCTCTACATGGATATATGATTATTTGAAGGAAATGCTGATATATTGCTTGTAATATTGAAAATTGTCACACCAATTTGTAAGCAATTTGGAAATGTAAAGTATATGATCCAAAAAAACCCTCCATATTGTTTGAACATTCACTACAGTAAAGGATTTAAAGTTGCACACATGTGTCAAAATGACATGTTTACTGTATTTAAATAACATGTCTCAATAAAATGAATACACAAAGTCATTTTAATTTTGTGATTCTATAATTGCTATAAATTATCTACAAATTAGCAATGACTATGCCAGATTTACATCTATCAGTTTATAAAAATCAAAATATAATATTAGTTATAATAATGAACATTCTTTATAAGAGTGCATGATGCTATTTTATATAAGGTGCAAAAATTCTCAAAATGATGTACTATTAAATCATACAAACATATGCAAAATAGAGATGTGATAAATTGACCTTACTACATTTGAAATTATTCTAAAGCAACGGTTGTATTATTTTAGATCAAAGTGATGACTGATCATTACAGTTGACCAAAAAAAAAAATTAAAAATCCATGAAAGGGACCTCCCTGGTAGCCTGAGGGTCAAGTCTTACATCATCACAGCTCCGGCATGAATTTGATACCCAGCCAGGGAGCTAACCCACATATGGGGCAGCAGACCTCCCCTACATTGCCAATGGCTTATGTTAACAGAGTATTTCATTCAATTGGCCTGTTCTGCTCCCCACACTGTCTCAGGTGAATGCTCTCAAACACCCCTTCCACTGGTCTACACCCCATTCTGTCTATGCAAAGAAAACTACAATATTTTTAAATATATATCTATATATATATATAAAGTAATAATGCTAAAGTAATGCTACACATACCATGAGGTATTAACCATAGAGGTATTATAACCATAGAGGCATTTTATATATATATTTTTTTTTCAAGCAATTTGCTTTTAGTTGCATCAAACATTATAATATATACTTTGGTGTGGAGAATTATGAGCATTTTTTTATATGGATTAAACAGGGACAGGATAAATAATGGAAAACTAGAAAAAGAAGAGCAAAGTAACAATAGAGATAATTCAAATTAGAGCAAATGTCAATAAAATGAAAATAGAAAACCAATAGGGAAAAATCAGTGAAATGAAAACTGTTTCCTTGCAAATGTAAATAAAATTAATTAGCTTGTAGTTAAGCTAACACAGAAAAAAGAAAAAAAAAACATAATTTACTAACATCAGAAGTGAAATCACTCTATCTGTACAGATTCTGTGATAGTAAAAGGACATTAAAACAATAATATGAACAATTCTTTGCTCACAAATTTGCACCATAAATTCAATAAATGACTTTCTTGAAAATACAACATGCTAAAATGGATATGGGAGAAATAGACAATAGTTTTGAACTATATATATATAAATGACAATTAATAATGTCCCTAACATGGAAGTAATATGTTCATTTGGTTCCCAGGTAACATCTTTCTGACATTTAACTTACACTTTAATTACCATTTCTCTGCATACTCTCCCAGAAGACAGACAGTGGAATTACTTTCTAAGTCATATCATGAGATCAGTACTGCACTAATATCAAAAACATACAAAGAAAATATGAGAAAACTATAGACCAATATCTCTCATATTTGTAAATGCAAACTTCTTAGTATAAATCAAAAGCTTTTTTTTTTTTTTAAAGATTTATTTATTTATTTATACAAGCACTGGGTATAGTCAGAAGCACGGGAGGGTGAGAGAATTCACCAGAGCCAGAATGGGGAACAGAACAGGCAGACTGACAAAATACACTGCTGAGGGTAGCAGCGGGCACAGCAGGAGAGGTCTGTGTGCTATGTGGGACCCTCACCAGCGGCCGGGGATAGAACCAGAGCTGCAGCGGCTGTGGGCATCTTCTCAGCCCAGTGCTCAACCACTGCACCACCAGGGTAGGCCCTAAAGCAAAAGCTTTTTTAAAGATTTGTTTATTTATGCATACAAGAATTGGGGTGTAGACCAGAGGTATGGAGGGTGAGAGAATTCACCAGAGAAAGTGGGGAACAGAACAGGCAGATCTAATGAAATACACTGCTGAGGGGAGCAGCATGGGAGACAGGAGAGGTCTGCTGCACCATGTGGATTGTTCCCTGGCCAGCCAGGGATCGAGCATGTGCTTCAGTGGCTGACAATAGCTTGATAGCTTGATAGCATTGTGTCTTTAACCATGGCACCACCAGGGAGGTCCCTAAATTAAACCATAAACCAGAGACACACTAATGGGGAGGAGAAAAGGAGGGAGTAGGGACAAAATAAGGGGGTGGGTATTGTATGGGGAATATAACCAAAATAAAAATGCATCCATTGTGCAAAAATGAAAAATGGCATAAGAACTATATAAAATAAAACATAAAAAAAATGATAACCTAAAAAAAAAAAGTTAAATCTAACAAAGTATAAAAAGAATTATGGGGCTTCCCCTGGTGGCACAGTGGTTGAGCGCTGGGTTGTGAGGCTGCCCTCAGCCTCTGCAGTGCTGGTTCGCTCCCTGGCCACCGGCGAGGGTCCCACATGGTACGCAGAACTGTCCTGCCTCTACCGCTGCTCCCCTCAGCAGTGCACTTTGGTCCTCTGCCTGTTCTGTTCTCCGCTCTGGTTCTGGTGAATTCTCTCACCCTCCCACACTTCTGACTGTACCCAGTGCTTGTTTAAATAAATAAATAAATCTTTGAAAAAATAAAAAGAATTACATACCATTACCAATTGTAATCTACTGCAGAATCCAAGACTGTTTTGACATCAAATATTGCAATCAGTTACATAAAGAGACTAAAGAAAAAAAGATTACATGATATAATCAGTTAAATGGGGATAAAAAAAAAGTTGACAAAATAAAGCACCCACTCATGATAAAACCTTTCCTCACACCAGGAATATAATTTCCTTTACATGAATAAGAACATATACAAAAAATGTGCAGTTGACCATAATTTGTGGTGAGGAATAAAAAAGCTTACCTGCTAACATCAGGAGCAGCACAAAGATATTCCCTCTCATTTCATCATTTTAACTTTATACTGGCAGTCCTAATTAATACAATATGATAATAAAAGGAAATAACCAAGATGAAGGGCATATGGATTTGATAACAAAAGACAAAGATTGACATTATAAAATTATTAAGAGAATAATACATAGGAAGATATAGCATACATCAAATTATACACAACAAGCAAATAATCTTCAAACTATGCTAGATAACTACTTCTAATCTGAACACAAACACTGGATGTAATAAATTTTGTGTTAAGAGAATTCAGCATTACATGCACACCAATGGCCCATAATAGCTTAAAAAAGTAATTAGATGACTGGATCAAGAATATGTGGTACATATACACCATGGAATATTACTCAGCATTCAAAAAAGATAAACACATGCAATTTGCAGCAACATGGATGGCGCTGGAAGGGATCATGCTCAGCAAAATAAGCCAAAAAGAAAAAGAAAAATACCAGATGGTCTCACTCATAGCAGGAATCTAGAAAACTTAAATAAGGGACCAGGAAAATGAATATAAGAAAGTGAAAATCAAAATCAACAAAAAACTATGAACCAGAGACACTTTTTGGGGGGTGGGGGGCGGGAGGGGAGGGATTGGGGTCAGAATGGGGCGTTTGCAATTGTATGGGGGAATATAAAAATAAAATTTAAAAAAAAAAAGAAGAAAAACCATTAGGGAAAGACAAAAAAAAAAAAAAAAAGTAATTAGATGACACGGACCTCAAAGACATCTATATGACCCTGCACACCAAAAAAAATGCATAATACACATTTTTCTCAAGATCACATAGGACATTCTTCAGTATTGACCATCTATGAGTCACAAGACAAGTATCAACAAATTTATCAAGATTGAAGTCAGGGGCCTCCCCTGGTGGTACAGTGGTTGAGCACTGGGCTGTGAGGCTGCCCACAGCCTCTGCAGCGCCGGTTCGTTCCCTGGCCTCACTACTGAAAAACTACTGGGTAAATCATAAAATCAACAATGAAATTTAATTTTAAAAAAAGACTAGCCAAATTATATTGAAGACACAAACTTCTTGAACATATGGGACATAGTGAAATGACTACTAAGATGGAAGTTTGTAATAATAAAGGCCCTCATCAAAAAGAAAGAAAGAGCACATACACACACACACATCCACAAACACACCTCTGGCCTATCTGATGTCACAGAGTTTAAAGTATCAGCGTTATCAAACTATTGCCAGCCACTGTAGCATGAGTTTGATCTCTGTTCAGCCAGGGAGCTACACACATGACTCAGCACACCTCTCCTGACTCACCTGCTGCTCCTTTCAGCAGTGTATTTCAGTACATCTGCCTATTCTACTCTGCTGAATCCTTTACCCTCCACACCTCTGGCCTAAACTCCAGTTCTTCTATGTATAAATAAATAAAAATCAATCTAAAAAAAAAAATCCAACAACAACTTTGCTCTCAAGAAACTAGTTTAGAAGGACAAAAATTTAAAATCCCAGTAGAAGGAAATAATACATATTAGAGCAGAAATAAATGAAACAGATGTCAAAAAGTCGGTCTAAAAGATCAAAGAAACCAAAGCTGGTTCTTTGAAAAAAATTATAAAATGAAATATCTAGCTAGGTTCATAAAGAAACAGAGGGAGATAACTCAAATAATAGGATCAAAAATGAAAGAGGAGAGGTTACAAGGGAAACTGCAGAAATTCAGAGAATAATAAAAGATTACTGTGAACATTTTCATACAAATACATTCAACAACCTACATGAGATAGTCTTAGAATTATACGGCCATCCCATACTGAACAGAGAAAAAAGAGAAAATCTGAAGAGACCAATCTCAAAAAAGTAAATTGAAAGTAATCAACACTGCTCCCCAAAAAAAGCCCTGGAACAAATGGCTTCAGAACTGAGTTCTGTCAACTTTCATACATGAACTAAAGCCTGAATTGCTCCATCTCTTTCAAAAAATTAAGCAAGAAGGAGTATTTCTGAATACATTTTACTAGATAAATTTATCCTGATATCAAAAACAAAAAGACAACACAAAATGAAGAAAGCTAAAGACCCTCCCTGGTGTCTCAGGGGTTAAAGTCTCAGTGCTATTAAGCTATCAGCTAATCCACATGGTGCAACAGACCTCTCCTGTCTCACCCCTTGCTCCCCTCAGCAGTGTATTTCAGTAGATTTGTCTGTTCTGCTCCCCACTCTGTCTCTGGTGAATCCTTTCACCATCTGCACCTCTGGCCTATACCTCAGTTCTATAAATAAATAAAAATAAATATATTTTCAAAGATTTATTATTTATTATTATTTATTTATTAATTATTATTATACAAGAACTGGAGTACAAGCCAGAGGTGTGTAGGGTTAAAGGATTCACCAGAGACAGGGTAGGGAGCAAAACAGGCAGACTGACTGAAATACACTGCTGAAGGGAACAGCGGGTGAGACAAGAGAGGTCTGCTTCACCATGTGGGGAGGTCCCTGGCCAGCAATCAAACTCTGCTACAGAGGCTGTGGATAGCTTCACAGTGTGGTGCTTAACCCCTTGCACCACCAGGGAGACCCTAAAAATAATTATTTATTTTTTAAAGAGGAAAGTTACAGACCAATCTCCCTAATGTTCAGAGATGCAACATTCTTAATAAAATCTTAACAATCCAGGTCCTGCCATGCATTAAAAGGAGTATACACCATGACCAAGTGAGATTTATCCCAAAGGCATAAGGATTGTTCAATATCCATAAATCAATCAATGTAATTCACCATATCAACAAATAGGAAAATAAATACCACATGATCATATCAATGGCTGCTGAGAAACAATTTGATATGTATAAGTATCCATTTATAATGAAAATCTGGAGATAAGTGGAACGTGTTTTAACATAATAAAAACCATATATGCCAATCCCACAATAGTATCATTTTCAGTGAATGTCTTTCCACTAAGATCTGTACATGACAAGGATATCAACTCCGATAACATTTACTTAAGAAATTCTAGCTAAAGCAATAAAAGGAATCAAAATAAGGTAAGAACTAAAGCTATCATTTTTGCTGTTGGTATGTTAATATACATAGAGAACCCAAAAGACTCCATGAAAAAGTAATTTTTAAAAACGTTCAGCAAACTGTAAATATACATAATCAACAGACAAAATAAATATGTTTTAAAAGTCAAAAAATGAGATAGAAGAAGAAGAAATAAAGAAATCATCCCATTCACAATTATACCATAAAAATAAATATATAAATACCTTGGCATAAACTGAACAAAGGAAGTGAAGGAACCATACAAGGAAAATTATAAAGCAGTTGTAAAATAAATTGAAGAAGACAAAAAGAAATGAAAGTTAGTCCCTGCTGATGGATTGTAAGAACAAACATTGTCAAAATGTTCATGCTACCCAAAACAATTTACAGATTCAATGCAATGCCAGTAAAAAAATTTCAATGATGGGGCCTCCCCAGTGGTGCAGAGGGTTGAGTGCAGCCCTGTGAAGCTGCCCAAAGCCTCTGCATTGCTAGCTCCATTTCAGGCCAGCCAGGGAGATACCCACATGGTGGGGCAGACCTCTCCTTTCATGCCCGCTGCTCCCCTCAGCCATGTAATTTGGTCATCTGCCTGCTCTGCTCCCCGCTCTGTCTCTGGTGAATTCTCTTACCCTCCACACCTCTGGCCTGTACCCCAGCTCTTGTATAAATATAAATAAATCTTTTAAAAAATTCAATGACAATCTTCAAAGAAATGGAACAAATATTACTGAAATTTACATGGAACAACAACAGATCCCAAATAGCCAAAGCTATCCTGTCAAAAAAGTGGAAATATATAAAACAGTATATATTGGAAAATAGACACACAAACCAATGGAATAAAATTGAGAGGTCAAAAATAAACTCACATATTTAGGGACAAAAAAAATCTATGACAAATGAGTGAAGAATATGTACTAGTATAATTAAAGTCTAGTTAATAAATATCTGAATCATTAGACTGCCAAATGAAAATAATGAAATTATACCATTATCTCATACCTTACATGAAAATCAGTTCCAGGTGGATAAAATACTTGGATAGAAAAGCTGAATGATAAAATGCATTAAAAAATAACCATGGCAAAATATTCCATGACATAACCTTTAGAAATATATTTGAAGATTCAGCCCCAGCAATCAGCAAAGCAAAGGAGAATATAAACACTAGTATTACATCAAACTGAGAAGCTTCTGTTCACTGAAAGCAGCAGTAACTAAGACACAGACACTCTACTGAAAATATTTGCACAACAAACTTCTAAAAAGAGACTGATACCAAGATCAACAAATATCAACAAACAACTCAACAAAAAGAAAACAAGTCATAAAAAAATGGGCAGAAGAGATAAATAGGAAATTCTCTAAAGGAGATATGCAGATGGCCAACAGCATATGAAAAAAAAAAGGTCATCATCACTCATCATCAGGGGATGCATATCAAAGCCACAACAATAAGATACCACTTCATACTTTTTAGAATGGCTAATATGAAATATTAATAATAAAACAGAAGCAATTATTTTTGAGGGTGTGATAAAAAGGAACAGTGTAACACTGTTGGTGCAAATGTACATTGATCTAGCTGCTATGGAAAAAGTGAGGATTTCCCAAAAATACTGAAAATGAACCGATCATACTATTCAGTAGTTATATTCCTAGGTATCCATGCAGAGTACAAAAACACAAATTTGAAAGGCAACCTGTACTTCTAGTGTTTATTGCAGCACAATTTTGCAATAGCCTTGCTATGGAAACAATGGAAATGCTCACAAACACATGAGTAAATTAAGAAGATATGCTACACACACACACACACACACACACACACACTAGAATACTACTGAATGATCAAAAAATACAAACTCATGACATTTTTCGTAACAAGGTTGGAGCTGGGAAGGATGGTGCAAAGTGAAATAAGCTAATTTAAATTTATAAACACTAGATTGTTTAATTTTTATGTTGAATATAAAGAAATCAAACAAAGGGTCAGAGAAAGACAAATTTTAAAACCAACTCTTGAAAGCTCATCATAATCAGAAACCTTCAGGAGGTGATGTAGTGGAGAGAAGGGGTGGGGGTGTGAAAATGGTGGATGAGAGGGAAGAGCATACTGAAATATGGTGGAGGACTATGTAGGCTTTGGCAGTGGGATTACTACAGTGACCTCAACTAAGGGGATAAATCTTATACAGTCAAAAAAATAACATAAACATAAAGTAATGGTACTTAATTAAAATAATTGTTTTGTGTTATGAATGATAAAATAATTAAAACCTTGGCATTAGCTTAACAATGGATATGAAGGACCTATTTAAAGAACACTATAAGGGGCAGACCGGGCGTACAGGGGAGCGCGTTCCCGCATCGCCATTTTGCAGCAGGGACATTTCTTGCTGGAGACTGTGTGAACCCAGCAGAAGGCTCACCGAGGAGACAGAGGTTAAGCTGGGAGGCTTGCCCACGCCGGGCATCTTCTAGCCTGCAGTTCCAGCCCAGAGGGGAGCAGCACCCACCGCTGGGGCAGACCTGGCGTGCAGGGGAGCGTGTTCCCGCATCGCCATTTTGCAGCAGGGACCCTTCTTGCTGGAGACTGTGTGAACCCAGCAGAAGGCTCACCGAGGAGACAGAGGTAAGCTGGGAGGCTTGCCCATGCCAGGCGCCTTCTAGCCTGCAGTTCCAGCCCAGAGGGGAGCAGCACCCACCGCTGGGGCAGACCGGGCGTGCAGGGGAGCGCGTTCCCGCATCGCCATTTTGCAGCAGGGACCTTTCTTTGCTGGAGACTTGTGATCCCAGCAGAAGTTCTCCAGAGGAGCCAGTGGTGAGCTGGGAAGGTCGCCCAAGATGCCGGGCAGCACCAGCAACACAGTGTCACAAGGAATACGGCAAATTAGAAAACAGGCAGTAGGGAGTAGAAAAACCACATGCAACCCAGCAACTCCTCAGCAAAAAAGCACACCGCAAAAAGAAAACCATCTACCAGATTGCAACGACAGTAACTTGGAAGAACTTCTGAGCCTTCCAGATAGAGAATTTAAAATTACTGTGATTAAAAAACTGACAGAAGTCATAAAGGAAAACAATGATAAGGGGAAAATAATTAATGACCAGAAGAATGAAATTGAGTCCATAAAGAGGGAAGTAAAAGAAATGCAGGAGATCAAAGAATTAATGGAGACGCTAAAGAACTCTGGGAAAAGCAATGAAAGCAGAATAGATGAAATGGAAGAACGAATAAGTACTCTTGAAGACACAGAAATAAAAAGAACTAAAACAGAAAAGGAAGGAGAAGTACGAAGGAAAAAGACCAAAGAAAGACTTCGGGAACTATCTGACTCCATGAGGAAAGGAAATATAAGAGTTATAGGAATACCAGAAGGAGAGGAGAGAGATGTAGGAACAGAGAAAATATTCATGGATATAATTGAAGAGAACTTCCCAAACGCGAAGAAGGATCTGAAAATTGATATACAAGAAGCAAGAAGAACACCAAACTTCCATGACGAAAGGAAAAATACAGCAAGACACATAATAGTAAAGCTCCCAAGAATCCAAGACAAAGAAAAAATAATGAAACTAACAAGAGGGAAGAAACAGATAACATTCAAAGGGAAACCAATAAGACTGACATCAGACTTCTCTGAAGAAACACTATGGGCAAGGAGAGAGTGGAGGGACATAGTCAACAGACTCCAAGAAAACAGATGCCAACCAAGAATACTCTATCCCGCAAAGCTCTCCTTCTTCTTTGAAGAAAGAATAAGGACCTTCCCAGACAAACAGAAACTCTGGAATTTTATTACGACTAAACCCCCACTCCAAAAAATACTACAATGAGTCCTATAGCCAGAACCTCAGAGGGACGAATAACAACAAAAGAAGGCCAAAGAAAGTTATTAAAAGAATAAATAAATAAAATCAAAGGAAAGACAAACACAATGGCAAATACAGATGCTAACATATCAATACTAACTCTAAATGTAAATGGACTAAACTCTCCAATAAAAAGACACAGAGTTGCAGGCTGGATTAAGAAACAAAACCCAACCTTTTGCTGTCTCCAGGAAACACATTTAGCTGCAAAAGATAAAAATAGACTCAAAGTTAAAGGATGGAAAACAATTCTACAAGCAAATGGAACAAAAAAGAAGGCAGGAACAGCTATACTCATATCAGATAAAACAGATTTCAAACTTAAAAAGATAAAAAGAGACCCCAGTGGTCATTACATTATGATCAAGGGGACAATACTTCAAGAAGAAATAACACTCATTAACATATATTCACCAAACGAAGTAGCACCAAAATATATCAGACAACTATTGGCATCTCTGAAAACAGACATCAGAGAAAACACATACGTAGTGGGAGACTTCAACACACCACTATCAACAATGGATAGATCAACAAGACAAAAAATAAGTAAAGACACTAAAGCTCTAAATGAGGATCTAAAGTGCTTGGGCTTAACAGACATATATAGAACACTAAACCCAAAAAAATCTGAGTATACATTTTTCTCAAGCGCACACGGATCATTCTCTAGGATCGATCATATACTGGGGCACAAGACAAACATCAACAGATACACCAAGATTGAAATCATACCAACCATCTTTTCTGACCATGAAGGCATCAAACTAGAAATAAACCATAAAAAGAAGGCAAGGTACTCTCCTACCTCGTGGAGATTGAAACCCACACTACTGGAAGTCCACTGGACTAACGAGGAGATAAAAGAAGAAATTAAAAAATTCTTTGAATTCAATGACAAGGAGGACACCAATTTCCTAAATGTATGGGATGCAGCAAAAGCATTAATAAGAGGAAAATATATAGCAATAGATGCTCACATCAAGAAACAAGAAAGAACTCAAAGAAACAACCTAATCTCGAAGCTCAAAGATCTAGAAAAAGAACAACAAAAAAAACCCAAAACCAGCAGAAGAAAAGAAATAATAAAAACCAAAGCAGAAATAAATGAAATCGAAACTAAAAAAACAATCCAAAAGATCAATGAAACCAAGAGCTGGTTCTTCGAAAAAATAAATAAAATAGATAAACCCCTAGCCAGGCTCACAAGGGCAAAAAGGGAGAAAGCACAAATAAATAGGATAATAAATGAAAGAGGAGAAATCACAACGGACACAGCAGAAATCAAAAGAATAATTAATAACTACTATGAACAGTTATATGGAAACAAGTTCAACAATCTAGAGGAGATGGACAAATTCCTACAACTCTACAATCACCCAAAGCTAGATAAAGAAGAAATAGAACACCTAAACAGACCAATTACAATTAGCAAAATTGAAATGGTAATCAAAAACCTCCCCAAAAACAAAAGCCCAGGACCTGATGGATTTACAAATGAATTCTACCAAACATTCAGAGACGAATTGGTGCCTATCCTTCACAAACTCTTCCAAAAAATTGAGAAGGAAGGTATAATACCTAACACGTTCTATGAAGCCAACATTACACTAATACCAAAACTGAACAAGGACAACACAAAAAAAGAAAACTATAGGTCAATCTCCCTAATGAACACTGATGCAAAAATCCTCAATAAAATTTTAGCTATATCAGAATCCAACAGTGTATCCATAAGGTAATTCACCACGACCAAGTAGGATTCATTCCAGGGACACAAGGATGGTTTAACATCCGAAAATCAATCAACGTTATCCGACACATCAACAAAAAGAAATATAAAAACCATATGATAATATCAATAGATGCTGAGAAAGCTTTCGACAAAGTGCAACACCCATTCATGATAAAAGCCTTTGAAATTCTTGGGATACAAGGAACGTACCTCAACGTCATAAAGCCCATATATGACAAGCCAACAGCCAGTATCATTCTCAATGGTGAAAAGCTGAAAGCAATTCCATTAAGATCTGGAACAAGACAAGGATGTCCACTTTCACCACTGCTTTTCAATATAATACTGGAAGTCCTAGCCAGAGCAATAAGACAAGAGAAAGACATCCAAGGAATCCAAATAGGAAAAGAAGAAGTCAAACTATCACTCTTTGCAGATGATATGATAATATACATAGAGAACCCCAAAAACTCCACAGAAAAACTAATTCAACTCATCAATCAGTTCAGTAAAGTGGCAGGATACAAAATCAACACGCAAAAGTCAGTAGCCTTCCTATACACAAACAATAAATCTGAAGAAGAAGAAATCAAAAAAAACATCCCCTTTATTATTGAAACAAAAAAAATCAAATATTTGGGAATCAATCTAACAAAAGAGGTAAAGGACCTATACAAAGAAAACTATAAAACACTGTTAAAAGAAATAAAGAAGACACAACGAAATGGAAAAACATCCCCTGCTCATGGATTGGGAGAATAAACGTTATTAAAATGGCCATCCTACCAAAAGCAATCTACAGATTCAATGCTATTCCAATCAAAATTTCAATGTCATTCTTCAAAGAAATAGAACAATTATTGATGAAATTCATATGGAATCACAAAAAACCCCGAATAGCCAAAGCTCTCCTGAAAAAAAAAAGAAGGGAATGGAGGCATCACACTCCCAGACTTCAAACTCTACTACAAAGCCATAATCATCAAAACTGCATGGTATTGGAACAAGAACAGACATACAGACCAATGGAATCGAATAGAAAATCCAGAAATAAACCCACAGATTTATGGTCAACTAATATTTGACAAAGGAGCAAAGACTATGCATTGGAGCAAAGAAAGTTTGTTCAATAAATGGTGCTGGGAAAACTGGGTCGCTACATGCAAAAGAATGAAGCTTGACCACTACCTCACACCATATACAAAAATCAACTCAAAATGGATTAAAGAACTAGACATAAGACCTGAAACCATAAAATACATAGAAGGAAATATAGGCGAAACACTACGTGATTTGCATATCAAAGACATCTTTACAGACACATCACCCAAAGCAGTGATAGTGAAGGCAAAGATCAACAGCTGGGACTACATCAAATTAAAGAGCTTCTGCACAGCAAAAGAGACAATAACAAAAACAAAGAGAAACCCCACCAACTGGGAGAACATTTTTGCACACAACACTAATGATAAAGGACTGATCACAAAAATCTGCAAAGAGCTGATGAGACTCAACAACAACAAAGAAAATAATCCAGTCAAAAAATGGACAGAGGAGCTTAAAAGAAACTTCTCTGAAGAGGAAATACGAATGGCCAACAGGCATATGAAAAAATGTTCAACATCACTTGCAATCAGGGAAATGCAAATCAAAACTACCATGAGATACCATCTTACACCAGTGAGAATGGCACATATTAAAAAAACTAGCAACAACAAATGTTGGCGAGGTTGTGGAGAAAAAGGAACTCTTCTGCACTGTTGGTGGGAGTGCAAACTGGTCCAACCACTATGGAGAGCTGTGTGGAGATTTCTGGACCTACTAAACATAGAGCTTCCATATGATCCAGCAATTCCACTCCTAGGTATTTACCCAAAGGACACAGAAACATCAATTCCAAAGAACACCTGCACCCCTATGTTTATAGCAGCACTATTTACAATAGCTAAGCTTTGGAAACAGCCCAAATGCCCAAAAATAGATGACTGGATCAAGAAGATGTGGTACATATATACCATGGAATATTACTCAGCATTCAAAAAAGATAAACACATGCAATTTGCAGCAACATGGATGGCGCTGGAAGGGATCATGCTTAGTGAAATGAGACAAAAAGAAAAAGAAAAACACCGGATGGTCTCACTCATAGCAGGAATCTAGAATACTTAAATAAGGGACCAGGAAAATGAATAAATATAAGAAAGTGAAAATCAAAATCAACAAAAACTATGAACCAGAGACCCTTTTTGAGGGGTGGGGGGCGGGAGGGGAGGGATTGGGGTCAGAATGGGGGGATTGCAATTGTATGGGGAATATAAAAATAAAATTTATTAATTAAAAAAAAATAAAAAAAATAAAGAACACTATAAGGCATTCTTCTGAAAGTAATAGAAGACACCAAGAAATGAAAATATATCCCTGCTTATGGGTTGGAGGAATCAACATTGTCAGGTAAATGATCCTACCTTATACTATTTATGATTCAATACAATCCCAAGAAATATTTCAATGGCATTCTTCAAAGAAGTGGAACAAATATTGCTGAATTTTATATAGATTCACAAAATACACCAGATATCCAAAGCAATTCTTACAAAAAAAGAGAATGAATGGTGGAATTACATGTTTAGACTTCAAGCTATATAAAATAACAATAATTAAAATGGAATGGCAGGGCCTCCCCTGGTGGCGCAGCGGTTGAGCGCTGGGCTGCGAAGCTGCGCGCAGCCTCTGCAGCTCTGGTTCACTTCCCGGCCGCCGGCGAGGGTCCCACATGGCGAGCAGACCTCTCCTGCCACCCGCTGTTCCCCTCAGCAGTGTATTTCACCAGTCTGCCTGTTCTGCTCCCTGCTCTGGCTCTGGCTAATTCTCTCACCCTCCCGCGCTTCTGACTGTACCCAGAATACAGAATACAGAATAAACAAAAATAAAGAACTATCTATCTATCTATCTATCTATCTATCTATCTATCTATCTATCTATCTATCTATCTATCTATCTGAAATAGAGTTTTAATCTGCAAAACATAATATTGTATAAATATATAGACCTAATATTGCAGGAATTTTCAATGAAAGATATGGAAATCGGGAAAAGGTTTGAGTGAAGTTGTAGGATCAATAAAAATATGTTGTATCTTGATTGAATTAGTGATTACAAAATTCCATATACAAACTAAAACTCAGCAAATATAAGTTTTAATTGCTAATAATACGGTTCAAATTATTAAACCAGGATTCTACCTAAAACCTAGAAGATTTTTGTCAATGTCTAAAAGCTGGAATTTTATTTTTGTTAATCTTTTGGGGTAAAAGGCGTAAAAATTAAGTTGGGTGCTGGACATGTTGGAATTTACAGTTCCAAGACACTATCCCTGAGGCATCATATAGAGTGACTCCTTGTCCTGACTAACACGGAGTTAATTAATATGTTAATTACCAAAAAATATACACTTGAAATTTAACAGACACTTACTCCCCAAGACCAATTATTAAAGGATAAATCAAAATAGACATAAAAAATCAAACAAAGAAAAATTATAACTAAATTCCATCGAAAGCTAGGAAATGAAAAGGAAGAAAAGGAACAAAGTACTCTACATATAATGATAACAAGCAGAAACACACAATCACAACATGTTAAAAATTAAAAAAAAAGGCTCAAAACAATATAAGCAAATGAAAAGACTATAGAACAATATAAATCAGAATCTAAAAAGCTCAGGAAGGGTGTTGTAAAACTCAGTAAAGGATCATGCATTAAATTTTAAATTTCAGTACATTAAGTACACATAGCAAATGATAGAAAGAGTGACAAAAGAAAAATAATCAAAAAGGGCCTCCTTGGTGGCACAAGGGGTTAATCACTGCACCGTGAAGCTATCCACAGCCTCTGCAGCAGGAGTTCTATGTCCCGCCAGCCAGGGAACTACCCACATGGTGCAGCAGACCTCTCCTGACTCAACTGCTTCTCCCTTCAGCTGGGTATTTCAGTCAGTCTCCCTGTTCTGTTCCCCACTCTGTCTCTGGTGAATCCTCGCACCCCTGCACTTTTGGCCTGTACCCCAGTTCTTGATGCATAAATAAATAAATTTTTAAAAAAATGAGGAGAAGTTTGGTTAAGATAAAGTGACACATAAAAGAAATACAAAAGGTCACACTTACCACACTTACGTATAAAAGCAGTATAATAGGTGAGATAAACAGAATAAATACCAATTATCTGAAGTTAAATTATAAAAAAGAAGAAATTTTAAGACTTTAAACAATAGTTTGTCACTTTAAAAACTGAACCATATCCAATAATATGTGTTTCCTGGACTAATACAATTACTCTAAAAAGAGAAAGAAAGAAAGAAAGGAAATGTTAAGAGAGATAAATATTCCTTAGTTGTGAATGTCCCTAGCAGTAATTGCATAAAAGCTCAGGTAGCTTCTCCAACTTCTAGACAAATAGTTCAGAGTATTATGCCAGAAGTCACACAGTGCCATTTATATTGTGGGTAATTGAGAGATTAGTACTATGCTGTGAAGTGATGGAGGGTAATGAATCATATATTATATTTCTTTCTGTAAGGAAAATGAGTAAGAAAATTTAACAGATGGAACTCAGGGAGGTAAACGAGGTTTGGAACCTCAAAGAGTGTGTCAGTATGTGTTCGCAAGTTAAAAAGAGCCCAAGGCTCATTATGCAGTTAAATGCTGTATCCAGTGAGACCCCACAATGGGATAAATATATAATTACATTAAAACAGTCTTTCATATGAATTTTAGATTGCCTACTACATACCCATATCCAAACTGGACAATTTCAAGTTCAGACTAAACATAAGTTGAAAAAAACAGTCCTACCCTCATGTCTCTAAAGATCAGCTGACTTATATGCATCATGTGATAGAAGAAAAGAGTGAGATTCAGAGAGTATTCACTCTATGCTCAAGGTCACAATATTTATTCAATATCATTTAGGGAACTAGAATAAAAATCTGTATTATTGTGGAAGAATATAGATTCCTCTAGACTGTGGCATGGATTTTAATTCAGCACTTTTAATTATAATTCTAATTATAAGAGGGAAGATTAATGTAATAGAAAGGACAATGATAAGGTAAGGCAAGAGCATGACTGCAACATTTGGTTCCTTGAAAAAATGCAATTTATATTGTTTCCTTTGAGGGATACATTGTCACATTGTTTTCATTTTTCTGAATTTATAGGCAGTATTTAATAAGTAGAAATATGTTTGTCATCAATATAATCTGAAGGCATACTTATTTTCCCTGTTAGTGTCCAAAAGGAAAAAAAAATGCTTTGAATTATCACAATATCATTCATTCCACATTTCAGTCCAATATTAAATGTTGTCTGCTTATTTCTGAATATATTTTCTGTTTTTCCAGTCAACATTAATTAACTTCCTGTTTTTATTATGTGTGCCTTTGGCTTATTGTATCTATTTTTACTATCCTTAAACAATTTGTTTAACAATGCTGCATATTACAATCAATCCAGCTGTTTTTATTTTTTTATTGTTTACTATCTGATTTGTGGGGATTGTCAATAAACTGTATACAGAGTTTGAAAGATATTTTGGTATTTGTAAAGTAAATAAAATAGAATTTTTCATTACAGCTTGTAATCTGTTCTCACATTAGCTCTTGAAAAACAATGGTACTTATTTTTATCCTGTAGGTCAAAGAAAATGAAGTTGAATTGCACTGCAATGTGTATCAAAGATATAATTAATTGATACTAAACTGATATTCCCCCTCAGGGAACTTGGCTTAAGCTCACATATTAGAAAAACACAAAAATAATGAAAGAACATTATAATAAAGTTAACTTTCAATCTTCTTAAAATTTATTTTCAAGTAAAGTAAGCCATTTACAAACTTTAATATTAAATGTTTATTGAAAAATAATTTATAAAGCACTGAAAGCCATAGTGGATTCAATACAATCTATCAAAACACTGCAGTTAAAGCTACTACCATAAGAAATACAAAAAGATGTAATGCACAGCCTTGTTCTGTAGCTAGTGAATACCTGTCAAACAGAAAATTTCAGCAGTACCTACTATACAAAAACGCTTAAGAGAAGTATACATAAAATGCAAATAGAAATGATCATATTTAATACCTTACAAATGTCTTTATAAAACAAATGATATTTAAATTATTCCTATAATTGCATTTAAAGTTTGGCATGGAATAAGAGAAGTGACATAGACCATTATATACTGATGGAACAACATAAGGAAAAGCATGGTTTTAGAAATTATAATTTTTAAAGATTTATTTATTTATGTATACAAGAACTGGGGTACGGGCCAGAGGTGTGGAGGGTGAGAGGATTCACCAGAGACAGAGTGGGGAACAGAACAGGTAGATTGACTGAAGCACACTGCTGAAGCAAGCAGCAGGCAGGTCAGGAGAGGTCTGCTGCACCACGTGGGTTGCTCCTGGCTGGGGATTGAACTCATGCTTTAGTGGCTTCAGAGAACTTCATAGGTTGTGTCTCAACCCCTTGCACCACCAGGGGCACCAGAATTATGAATTTTTAGGAAAAAGATGACTTATCATTTCATGAGTTTCAGATCTCTATCTACACTTCACAAAATGTTTTGTTTATTGTTTTAAGATTTATTTTTTCATGCATACAAGAACTGGGGTACAGGCCAGATGTGCAAGAGGGTGAGATGATTCACCAGAGACAGAGTGGGGAACACAAAAGGCAGACTGACTGAAATACACTGTTAAGGGGAGAAGCGGTGGGACAGGAGAGGTCTGCCAAGCCATGTGGGTATCTCTCCAGACTGCTGAGATTGAACCCATGCTGCAGAGGCTGCAGGCAGCTTTACAGTGCTGCACTCAACCTCCTGTGCCATCAGGGAGGTCCTTGTTTTTTTTCCATCTACCATTGCAAACCATTTTCTTTTCTTTTTTATTTTTCCCCAGATTTATTTATTTATTTATACAAGCACTGGGTCCAGTCAGAAGCGTGGGAAACTGAGAGAATTCACCAGAGCCAAAGCGGGGAGCAGAACAGGCAGACTGACGAAATACACTGCTGAGGGGAGCAGTGGACGAGAGAGGAGAGGTCTGTGCACCATGTGGGACCCTCGCCAGCGGCCGGGGATCGAGCAAGCGCTGCAAAGGCTGTGGGCAGCTTCGCAGCCCAGTTCTCAACTGCTGCGACACCAAGGGAGGCCCTGAAACCGTTTTCTGATACTGCAACCTCCTTGATACTCATTTTTTACTTTTTCTTTTAAGTCATCTTCTAATGAAAAATGATCAAGTTATGTAGATTTTACTGCCCAATTCCCTCCCATTGATTTTCTCTTTTGCATACCAATCACACCTCCTTAAATAAATCTACTGTGTTATAAATATAACTGATTTAATTAGAGTTGTCATTTATTGAACTAATTTAATAAAGATAAAGAGTGGCTTTTCAGATTAATCAGGACTTAGGTTGCTGACTAAGAAAAAGCAACAGAGATAGCATTTACTTGCCAGCTTAAAATAGCAAAAATAAATATATGTAACAATAAAAAATACTGCAAATTATGCAATGATTATGGAACAGCAATAATCCATACCATTTTTAAAAAATGAGATAAGCACATGCTTGTTCTAGCTAACTGCCTGTTTTAAGATACATTTGAGGCCACAGGAGAGGAAAGGGTAGGTAGCCCCAGTGAATTTGGCATGGTCTCTGTCATAATGAGACAGAGTTGAGAATCTGTGTGTAACCGGTGGCTGAAGCCAAAGACTGTTACAGGTGCTGCCCCCTGGATTGGAGTGCTGGTAAGGTTGGATAGCCCCAAAGAAAATGTGAACAAAGCATCTGTGGGGGTGGAGACTCTGATAAGAAATAAAGAGGACAGCAGAAGCAGCTCCTGGAATTCAGCATTTGGAATTCAGGGTTTTCATCCCTTCAAGGATTCCAGGGTCAGGGGTTTTTGTGCCACCATGCTGATCTTCCAGAAGGCTGTTGCAGGTCATTGAAGGATGTGGAGAGGCTTCCAGCAGCCAGCCCCAGAGTAGCAAATTTCAGAGGCTTTGCAAGTTGGAGAAGTGACTAAAACTGCTCCCAGGTTTGCTGCTGTTACAGCCTGGCAGGGAAGGAGAAGACCAAGTGCCAGGTGCCTTGTTGAGCTGCATGAGTGTGGCTTTTTGTTGGGTCATTTAGCTGCTGCAGCTGCTGGTTTGAGTGTCACTTTTATGGTGCTGTGCTGGGGAATCTCAGCAGTTCTGGTGAGCATCTCCTGTTGTGTCTGTTGTCTTCATGAGTTGGAACCCAGCCCATAGTCTGGTTGCCACATGCTCCACGTCTGCAGTGGTGGGAAGACACCATCTTGAGAACAATTGTGTTTAGGACTTTAAAGCACTGGACACTGCTTCAGGTAAGGTAAATGACCACCTGTGGCTTCAGTAATTCTGTTTTCCCTGACCTGTTAAATACATCCCATTGTTGTTGTTTACTGAGCCTGACTAGTTTTGCAATTGTGCATGTGGGTGAAGAACTCAGACAGTGACCAGAAAACTATTTGGGCAATGTCCTTGGCCAGTGTTAGTGCCCCTTACTGCCCTCGATCATATGTGAAAGGAGGGTGTACTGAAAATGATATGCTGGGGAAAACTCCAGAAATTTTTAGAAGGTTTCCTTTGAAGATTTTGTAGATTACCAAACAAACTATGTGAAGAAATTACTCAAAGCAAAGGAAAGAAACACCTAAAAGCACTATATTTATGAAATACTGTAATTACATAGACAAAGAACAGTGTCTTTTCCTCAGCCAGAGTAGATGGACCAGAGTAGTATATTACATGGAGCTATAATTAGTCCTAGATTGAATGTTTGTGTAATGTAATCTGAAATACCTTAGTTCACTATTAAAAACCTAAAAACAAAATCTAAGGGCTCAAACACCTTCTAATAAACTACATCTCAGAATAAAGCTTAAGCATATTTATAGGAATCTAAAAATATATCCCTCACACAGTAAAGTAAAATTCAGATCTGACATTTAATGAAAATTTAGTCTTTCAAAGAAGCAGGACTACTTGACCTGTCCTAAGGAGAAAATAAATCAATTTAAAATAAGAGTGGGCATACATGTTAGAATTAGTAAATATTAACATAATATTATATCTAGATTACAAATATTAAAAAAAAACACTGAAAAGGGCAGACAGCAATTTAGATATTACAAAGAAAAACAAGCATGAAATAATGATGCATGAAACAGAGAGAGAATAAAGATACTTAAAAGCTGAATTAATTGTCACAATGTACCAAATATTCATATTTTTTTGAATTACATTGTAATAGAATTACATGTAATAGAGTAGAAGAGAAAACAGAAAAATTATCTGAAGGAAGAATGACTGGAAATTTCTCAATTCAGTGAAAGATATAAGACCACAGATTCCAAATTCTCAACAAATCCCAGGCATAATAAACATTAGGAAATTTATGTTAACACATGTTGCAATTAAATTGGTCAAAGAAAAAAAAACAGCACTAAGGAAGAAAATTTTTGAGAATGCATGTACAAATACAACAAATTTAGGTAAAAACACGACAATGGACTTTAAATTAGCATTCAGCAATTCTACTTCTAGTTTTTTATCAAAAGAATATGAAAGCACACAGAAGATATATGCACACATATCTATTATTACACTATTCAAAACAGTCAAACAAAGGAAATGCCCATCAACAGATGACTGGATAAAGATCAGTTGGATGAATACACAGTGGAATACTGCTCAGTCTAAATGAAAAAATGAACTCATGTCATTTGTAATAGCATGGATGGGCCTTCAGGGAATTATAACACACAAAATAAAACCTAAAAAAGAAAGACAAATATCACATGGTTTCATTTAAATCTGGAATGTAAAGAAACAAGGCAAACAAACAAAATCAAATCCTTAGACTTGGACAACAAAATGGTGGTTACCAGAGTGGAAAAGGGTGAGAGAAGGGGGGAACAGTTTAAAAAGATCAATTAGATAGTAGTGAACAAACTAGAATTTTGATTGTGGGTATGGCATGGTATACACATTAATCAAGGTGTGAAGCTGTGCTCCTGAAACTTGCATAGTGCTATGAAACAACTGATAGATCAGGGCCTCCCTGGTGGCGCAAGTGGATGTGCTCTGCACTGTGAAGCTGTCCACAGCCTCTGCAGTACCAGTTCAATCCCGTGGTCCTCGGAGCAACCCACATGGAGAGCAGACCTCTCCTGTCTTGCCCGCTGCTCCCCTCAGCAGTGTGTTTCATCAGCCTGCCTGTTCTGTTACCCACTCTGTCTCTGGTGAGTCCTCTTACCCTCCTGCACATCTGGCCTGCACCCCAGTTCTTGTATAAATAAAATATATCTTAAAAAAAAAACAATGGTAGATCAATATAACAAAATGAATTAGAATGTGCACCTCATTTTAAATAACTGTTCTTAGACAATCCAAGGAATAGGGCTGATTTGCTGTCAATGAACACCCCTAGGTGTGTTTTCTAGTATTGGTTGCTTCTATTAAAATTCAGTATAATTTTTGCAGTATAAAATAAATACAGAATTTGTAATTACTGATATCATTTCATTGCCCTAGGTAGTTTCTCTACTTGAAGAAAGAGCTGTGACCAACAAACAAAATGTTTTCTGTTAATAAGAACTTTATATAGAACAACCAAAATGCTATGAAATTTTTAATTTAAGCTAAGAAATTGCAACTAATTAAAAAGGCATTTGTAAAATTTTTATTTGAATTTTCAGTTTACCTTGGAAAATGCTGTTAAAGAAAAGTGATGAATTAAATGAGTTTTCCTGGGCTTCCCTGGTGGTACAAAGAGTTAAGTCACATCACTGTGAAGCTATCTGCAGCCACTGCAGCATGAGTTCAATCCCTGCCCAGGGAGCTGATCCACACGGCAAAGAAGACCTATCTAACCCACTGCTCCTATCTCTCCTATCTCACCCACTGCTCCCCTTAGCAGTGTATTTCATTAGTGCCTGTTTTGCAACCCACTTTGTCTCTGGTGAATCCTCTCAACACCCTCTGCACCTCTGACCTGGACCTCAGTTTTTGTATACATAAATAAATAAATCTTTAAATAAATAAATAGATAGATCGATAGATAGATAAATTAATAAATGAGTTTTCCCATAATAAAAAGCAGCATGTAGTGGAGGCTATCTGTAACAGGGTTATATCAATGAAGAAAACTTTCAGCTGAAATATTTAAAGTTATACTGATTTAAATAAAGTTGATTTGGGCATACAAGTAAATATCCTGGTTGATAATACAAATAAGCTTTTTCTTAGTGGTCTGTTACTATGTTCTAATTAAATAGCTCTACCAGTGGCACGCCAATTGTTATTGCTGGAATTCATATTGATAAATATAAAGAAAACTGCATATATTATATCAGTTTAGAGAACAATTTAAAAATGAGAGCATAATTTCTGCCATCTCACTGCAATTTATACTTCAGCTATACTAAAATGAATTTGCAATCTATATCATTAATGCATCAACAGTTAGAAGTGATAATGCGTAATCATCTTATAAAAGGCTGAATCTAGGCAGACTTATATTTGAGTATTATATGACATTGTTTGGTACAAAAGACTTTTTTCTTTTTTCTAATTAGTCTGTGATAAGTAGGTATACTTTCAATATTCAACCCCATTAATCAAGAAGTAGCAACTTAACACACACACACACACATAATTGCACATGTGCACAAAAGTACAGGAATTATATTTTTGAGATTTGAATGGCAATAACATAAAAATGTCAGTAAGCTAATAAAATTTCATAGTGTGAAGGAAACAAATAGAATAAATAAATCAAAATATAATTAATGTAAATATAAAAACAACTTTAATGAACACAGCAAAGAAACTGAGAACCAGTTCAGAAAAGGAAGTAAAAGATTAATTTGTATTTAATTTATGATGAATTTTGGGAAGAAATGTTTTTAAAAATACAAAAAGATATCCTTATACTGATAAAATAGTCTTATCTTGATAGTAATACTAGTTACATGAATTTATACATGTAAAAAAGTGGCATAGAAATATATACACTTTGTACAAGTGTCATGGTTATGGTTATACTATAGTCATTTAAGTACAACCATTGAGATTAAGTATGTTAAGAATACAGGTTACCGGGCCTTCCCTGGTGGCGCAGCGGTTGAGCGCTGGGCTGCGAGGCTGCCTGCAGCCTCTGCAGCGCCCCGGCCACCGGAAAGGGTACCACCAAAAAAAAAAAAAAAAAAATATATATATATATATATATATATATATATATTACCTTTCCAACTAATTTTAACATTTCCTATGAATCACAATATTTTTAAACTTCCAGTAAATGACTTCAAAATAAAGTTAAAAAATACAGAAAGATAATAAATTTAGCCTAAAATTAATGCCCAGATTTGGGTTATATTCAAAAAAGTAAACCACATTCTCAATAAATGTGAAGTCCAGCAAATAAGTAAAAATAGTAACACTCCATGAGGAATTAGGGAAAAGACTAAAAAATACGTTTCCTTTGAAATAAAGTATGTGGGAAAATTTATAATAGATGGCAGGTATGTGCAGTTATATAACTATATTGTAATAGAATCAATGAATATAAATTAAATGTCATTGAATCAATACAGATAAAAAAGTAATTACTTAGAAATTAATGTAGTGACAAATATAAATGAGACATATTTATACTTAAAACAACATATATATGTATTTAATTTTATATTTTAGTAGCAAAAAATAAACAAGAATCTTAAATATTTGTTTTCCTTATGTTTTATAGCAATATACATAAGTAATTTCATAAAAGAAAAGCACTGCTTCAAAATGATTTTTTAATAAAGTTGAGGTTTGAAAAATCTAGAAATCTTTTTTGATGCAAAAATGCATATTAATTTAAACCTAAAGTCTTTGTAAGAAATTGTTTTAGGAGAAATATGTTTTAAAGTCTCATTATTGCCTATGTTATTTCTGTTTATTTACATGACATGTTGATTGTATATTTTTAAAATTTCTAGTTATATAACTGATTGGAGTGAAAGATCTGTAAAGGCAATGTACTGAATTACTACATCCCACTAACTTTTAATATTATGCAACATAATATTTAGTTACTTCACACTTTGTGGTTTTCTTTTTCCTTTTTTTTTTCCTTTTTTTCTTTTTTGTTCCCTTCTTGCTTTTTTAATTTATTAAATTTCTTTTTATTGCTATTCATTTTTATCTCTACTAATTTGTAGCTAATGCCTAATTTTTACTTCTGTTAGCCTATTGCATATAGTTTAGATATTAGAAAATAAGTAGCTCTCGCTCCCTGATTAAGAATTTTCTACACTATGTTCAACTGTTTGGTGACATCTTACTTTCATCTTTTTACAGTAGAACCTAAATTATATCACTATTGTTTCAATCATGCAATTTTATATTGACTAACAATTTAATCAATATCCTTACATAATTCATTTTTGCACCTAAGTTGTTCCTTCTATGTTCAATTTTCCTGTATATTAAGTATAACACTTAGAAAATTATTTAATGATATTATGACAAAGATTCTCAGGCATATTGACTGAAAAAAAATTACTGTTCACTGTTTCTAAATAACAGTTTAGATAATATAAAATTATTGGCTGACATTTATTTTCTCTCAATTATCTCTTCCATTTTTGCTACTGAGAAGTATCCTTTTATTCTAATATTTGTTTTTTGTTAATTTACATTTCTTCTCTTTGTCCTTTTTCATGTAATCATTTTGGTCTTGGTGCTTTGTAATTTCATCCCAATAAGAGATGTTGTGTTTTTAGATTGGTTGGAAGTTTCATCTTATCTATTATCAATTCTGTAACATTATTTGTCATTGTTTCTTTAGTAAGAAACATTTAATATTTCACAAAATTTTTTCATGTGAAATAATCTTTATCTTATAATTCACTTACCCTCAAAGGAACTGTAATAATTGATATGATAGTTTATTTGGAAAGGTTATGTGGCCATAAGTTGATCATTACTGAATTTTTTTAGAAGTTTTTAACTCTTGCCCCATTCCACAAAATTTACCTTACATAATCATACAGTAAAACCCTACTTATTTTAGGACTGGCATTTCTGCCCCAATCTAGGCTTTTATTCAGAATTTATATGTCTCTCACACTAAGATGTGTGTTCTCAAATATTCTTTATCAATGATAAAAAACATATTTCTTCCAAAAAATTTTGTAAAGTGTTTCAAGTTTGGACTGAAAAGCACAATGCCATTTTTCAGGAAATACCTCAAAATACCCCCAAAATAGCAATATGTTTTCTCCATATTCTTTATAGTCCCTTGAAATTTTAATTTGATATGTATCATGCATGTTTTTTCATACTTATGTCTTCTTACATCTCTCTCATTTTTTAAATCACAATATAGATTATTCAACTCTGTTATAATTTTTAATTACCCTTTTTAAAAAATATTTATTTATTTATTTATTTATACAAGCACTGGGTACAGTCAGAAGCATGGGAGGGTGAGAGAATTCACCAGAGCCAAAGAGGGGAACAGAACAGGCAGACCGACGAAATACACTGCTGAGGGGAGCAGCGGGCGGCAAGAGAGGTCTGTGCGTCATGTGGGACACTTGTCGGCTGCCAGGGATCGAACCGGCGCTGCAGAGGCTGTGCGCAGCTTCGCAACCCAGCGCTCAACCACTGCGCCACTGGGGAGGCCCACCCTTTATATTTTTAAACCTTTATTCTTTTTAATTTTATCATTTCTATTATTATTTTGTAAATTGTCTATATATTGTTTGACTGTATCTTTTATCACTCTGACTTATTTAATAATATAACTTATTGATTTTAGATTCTATATCAGATAATCACATGAAAATCTCATGCTCATATTACATTGGTGGCTCTATCTTATTCCATTCACTAATATCAGGACGTTATTTTATACTTTCAAACTTGAATTGTGAACCCACACTCATATGACCTTCTATACAGAAGTTGTGTGCTCTGACTGGACAGTATATTTTCCTGATAGTGTTTTTTTTAGTTTTCACCTAGTTTTATATGTTAATTTTGTTCAATACATGTATGAAGATTATATAGAATTTGTAAATTTGAATCCCAAATCCATCAAACAAAAGATGTAAGGTTATGAATATTCAGAGAGACTATTTCCACCCAGAGACCAGAAGCAATAAACAATCTGCCTTCACGTATTTTTCTGTATGAAATTTTCAACTCTTTACTAAGGTATCTTGATGATCCCTTCTTTATAAAAGTTATGTCTTTTATGTCTTTTAATTTTCTATAAAATAAGATCCTGTCGGGCCTCCCCGGTGGCTCAGCGGTTGAGCGCTGGGTTGCGAAGCTGCTTGCAGCCTCTGCAGCGCCGATTCAATCCCCGGCTGCTCCCCAGCCACCGGAGGAGGGTCCCACATGGCACGCAGACCTCTCCTGCCGCCCGCTGCTCCCCTCAGCAGTCTACTTCGGTCCTTCTGCCTGCTCTGCTCCCAGCTCTGGCTCTGGTGAATCCTCTCACCCTCCTGCGCTTTTGACTGTACCCAGTGCTTGTATAAATAAATAAAAATAAATCTTTAAAAAATAATAAAAAAATAAGATCCTGTCATCCTTATTGAAAATTATAGTTAATATTTAAACTTCTCAAGATCAATACTTTACATGGTATTGTTAATTTTTTGTAAGATAGGTGAATTTGAATGTATTTGTTTAAAAAGTACTTCTATTTAACATGTATACGTTAAAAAAAAAAACTTTACAGATGTAAATATATATTGTCTGGTGTTTGCTTTAAGACAACCGAAAAAAGTATTGAGTTTTGAGAAGGAACATATGAAGAAGTGATGGGTATGTGGTTGTTTATTATACTATTTTCTGCATTTTTGCATATGCTTAAAATTTTCCATGAACATCATACTTTTAAACAAACCTTTAAACTCAGCGTTATACTATAAATTCAACTCCTTGGTTTGGCAAGTGGAAGACTCATTCCCCATGTTCTATTACTTCCATGAAATTACAGAAGGACTCAGTTTCTAATTTAAACTCTGATTTCAATTTTACATTTGTACTCAACTTACTTATTTTTGAGTTTGTTTATACACTTAAGATGATACTATATTTTTGTGCAAATTTTAGATATTTTACACCAAAATTGTATATTTTCAGATTATTTAATTATTTATGATTGGAAATAAAAATGAAGAAGTTAGTCAAGATTATTTGAGAAACACACTTTCTTTGGATTAAGATACATGTTTGTATTGTCTTATGATGATAAAGAAACACCCACAGTTTTGAGAGAATTGGAAGAGAAAATGTAGGTAGAAACTGAAAAGTATTGTTGGTTTAAATTTTTACAGTATCACTTAAATTATAGATATATGCATGCATACATGACTATAAAATAGGTTTCCAAATCACATATGTATGTCTTAAATTCTTGTAATTAAGGAAAAAGTATTATTCCAGTTCTCTCCATTTGTGTAGATATCCAGACTCCATATTGATCACAAGAGGTCAGCTATTTTACAAATGTCAAATAATTTTACTAGAGAAATCAAGGGCAAAGTCTATTACCTGGATTGACAATTTAATCAAATAGTTCACATTACTATTAATGAGTTAAAAAGATGAGGCATATATAGTATATATTTCTATTATGTAAGATTTTGATTCTTTTTGGGCATAAATATATATATATATATATATATATATATATATGAAATCATATACACATGAAACTATATATGTGAAACCATATATGTATATATGAATGAAATCATATGGCTTTTTTTTTTTTTTTTTGTGGGAACCTCTTTGGCAGCCGGGGAATAAACTGGTGCTGCAGAGTCTACAGGCAGCCTTGCAGCCCAGCACTCAACTTTTGTGCCACCAGGGGAAGCCCACCATATGGCTACATTTGTAGTCAATCTATATTAAAAATTAATGCCATGGGTCTCCCTTAGTGGCTCAGTGGTTGTGCGCTGGGCAAATGCCAGCAAGGCTCCCACATGGCGTGACAGACCTCTCCTGCTGCACCCGCTGCTCCCCTCAGCAATGTATTTCATCAGTCTGCCTGTTCTGTTCCCCGCTCTGGCTCTGGTGAATTCTCTCACCTTCCCATGCTTCTGACTGTAGTCAGTGCTTGTATAAACAAATAAATAAATAAATCTTTAAAAATAAATAAATAAATGAATAAAGAAAAAATTAATTCCATTCTTTGAGACATTTGAAATTCTACTCTTAGCACTGCTTTTATGTTTAATATTATTTATCTACATATTTTTTACATCATTCTTCATTTTTTTAAGATTTATTTATTCATGCATACAAGAACTGGGGTGCAAGCCAGTGTTGCGGGGGTTGAGAGGATTTGCCAGAGAGAGCAGGGAGCAGAACAGGAAGATCTACCAAAATACAATGCTGAAGGAAGCAACCTGCAAGACAGGAGAGATCTGCTGTGCCATGTGGGTTACTCCCTGGCTGGCCAGAGATTGAACTCATGCTGCAGTGGCTGCTGATAGCTTGATAGCACTGTCTTTAACCCCTGCACCACCTGGAAGGCCCTCATTCTTCATTTTTATACAATGCATGCTTTATAGTCTCCAAGGAATTCTGCAGGTCTTCTTAGTAATATAAAATCTTCATCCTTAGTAATTGATGTTTATGATATATGAGAGAATCTACAAACTTTTTATTATATTTTTGTTAATATACTTTATATATATATATAATATATATAATATATATATATATATAAAACACATCACTGTTCATTTGTACAATGTTTGTTTTCTCTTCTCAGGTGTAGTTTCATTATAATTCCCACCACCAATTCACCCATGCAACATTACCATAGTCCCTTATACTCTTCCCTCTTCTGTTTTGATCCCTCTCCTTTCTCCTTCCCTGTAGAATATCTCTGATTTATAGTTGCCTGCTAACTTTGGATTTTTTTTTGTTATTATTTTCCCCCTTGATCTTTTATTTGGTTCCACTATATTTCTCCTATAAGTGAAACCATCTAATATTTTTATTTTTCTTTCTGACTTATTTCACTGAGCATAATCTCTTCTAGCTCCATCCATGTTGCTATGAATGGCATGAGTTTATCTTTTTTGATTGCTGAATAGTATTCCATTACAAATGTATACCACATCTTCTTGATCCAGTCATCAATTTTGGGGCATTTGTGTTGTTTCCATATCTTACTTATTATAAATAGTGTTATAATAAACATACACATAAGAGGGTATTCTATATTTCTAAATCATATTGTGTAGTAAAACAATGGTGCCTTAATAAGAAATATATGCAATACTTTGTATATATTGTTTATATATTATTTATATATGCATTTACATATTATATATGTTATTAAGGTAACATTGTTTTACAACACTGGATATGATTTAGAAATATAGAATGCCCTTTTATGTGTATGTTACCACACTACACCCACCACCAAGGCACCCATGGTATTCTACCATAGTCCATTGTTACCCCTCCCCCTTTCCTCCATGAAATATTTTATTTAATAAAACGAGAGAACAAACTCGGTAAGAAGTTTCAAATGAAACAAAAAATAAACACATTGGACAATTTTGACATCATCATAATCAAATTTTTTTCCAAGAGGATCAATTTGAAGAATATTATTCTTTTGAAAGTATAAATTTAGGTGTAGATTAATGCATGTATCTTGCATTTACACATTAGCAGACTGAGGTTTAGTAATGTTCATTAAATAAAATGTGAAGTTGTTTGACATTTTCACATACATAGGCAGTTTTCCCATTTAATATCAATGTTACACAAGTAACAAAAACTGTTTTCCATTTAACTGTCTCAAATATTTCTTGGTTACTAACCAATGGGGTTTGTGGACTCTCAACTTATATTTGGAAGACATATTATGCTAAATATTAAAGTATTTTATTTAAATAATTTAATTTCTGGGACCTCCCCAGTGGCACAATGGGTTAAGTCTAGGCACTATGAAGCTATCTGCAGCCACAGCAGCACCAGTTCAATACTCCCCAGAAAGCTAACCCACATGACACAGCAGAACTCTCCGGTCTCACCCACTGCTCTCCTCAGCAGTGTATTTCAATCAATCTGCCTTTTCTGCTTCCCACTGTCTCTGGTGTATCCTCCCACCCCCTGCCACACACACACACACACCTCTGGCCTACACCACAGCTCTTGTATGAATAAATAAATGAATCTTTAAAAAAATAACACAATAAAGCATGTACATAGATAGATAAAAACTATGCAGAAACTCTTCAAAATTAGTTAATTTCTACTCTGGGAAACACACTTCAAGACAAATAAAAGATTCACAGACAAGGAGAAATATTCATTTATTAATTAAAGATTTATTTATTTATACATACAAGAACTGGGGTGTAGGCCAGAGATGTGGGGGGTGAGAGGATTCACCAGAGACAGAGTGGGAAATAGAACAGGCAGACTGACTGAAATACACTGCTGAGGGGAGCAGCAGGTGAGACAGGAGAGGTCTGCTGCACCATGTGTGTATCTCCCTGGCTGGGGATCACACTTGTGTTGCAGTGGTTGGGGACAGCTTCATAGGCTGTGTCTTAATCCCCTGCACCACCAGGGAGGCCCAAGGAGAAAATACTTATACTATTTATAAAAGCTGATTAAAAAGTCTATTACCTAAAGAATATTTAAAACTCAACAAAAAAGAAATCAAAGAAGCTAATCAAAATAAAGGCAAAATGGGTCTCCCTGGTGGCGCAGCGGTTGAGCACTGGGTTGCCAAGCTGCCCGCAGCCTCTGCAGCGCCAGTTCCATCCCCGGCTGCTCCCCGGCCACCAAAGGAGGGTCCCACATGGCGCGCAGACCTCTCCTGCCGCCCGCTGCTGCCCTCAGCAGTGTACTTCGGTCCTTCTGCCTGCTCTGCTCCCCGCTCTGGCTCTGGTGAATTCTCTCACCCTCCCGCACGTCTGACTGTATCCAGTGCTTGTATAAATAAATAAATAAATAAATAAATAAATAAATAAATCTTTTAAAAAATGAATAAAATAAAGCATTATCCTTAAAATAGTAGGATGGTTAAATTACATTAAAAAAAAAGGGGGGGCAAAATACCTTAACAGACATATCACCAAACAATGTATACACATGTCCAATAAGCTTATGAAAAATGCTCCCATTATATTAATATATCACTAGGAGAATGCAAATTAAAATGAGGTGTCACTACACACCAATTAGAATATCCAAACTTCAGAACACTGACAATCCAAGATGTTGATGAAAATGTGGAACATAAGAATTCTCATTCATATTTAGTTAAGATGCCACTTAGTGGTTTCTTATAAAACTAAGCCTACCCAAAAATAAGATTCATCTATCTTTCTTCAAAGAAGTTGAAAAAGTATGCACAAAACATTTTGAGAAGTCCAAAACACAAACATTTTAATTTACCCATTATTTGAAAATTCAATAAATTTATCATCTCTAGTAAAATATATTTTGTCACATCCTAAATAGCCTAATATAGGATATTTACTTTCTTTATGTATTTGGTATATATTTAAACAAACATTTATGAATTGAGATTTTTTTGTTATTCATTATATTAATGTTTTTATGCTTGCTAGACATATGTGATAATTGCAATAAAAAGCAACACATTCAGAATATCATTTAATTTTGTATAAAAAATAAGTGCATGAGAAAGTAAAAGATAAGTACTTGAGAAAGTACTAATTTTATAGATTCTGAGACAGTTTGGAAAAAATCAGTGACTAATTAACTAACAAAAACACCAAATTATTTTAAATGTAAAATGATAACATTTTTATATGCTGACAGAAGATCTGGGGAATCGTTAACCCATAATGGTTAGTTATGCAGCATTCTGCTGCAGAAGAGACAAATTATGCTCAGAGTTATTATATTAATAAAATAAGCACACAAATCTTAAAAAATAATAATAATAAAGCAGAACAAAACTGTCAAAAGCAATTAGTTTTTACTTTGGAAATTGAGCAAACTTTTCCAGCCAATTGTGATTCATTTATTACTTTTTACACATTACTGAACTTACTGAACTTTCTTAAGAACATTTGTCATCAGTTGTGTTTTTTCAAACATTTTCATAACTATCCATTTAATCCATGATGGGCTAGTTCTACTACCTGGGAATAACAAGTCATATTATGACTGACTCACGTCAGGAATATTGACTCAAAAATAATGGCTGGCAAGGGTCCCACATGGTACAGCAGACCTCTCCTGTCGCGCCCGCTGCTCCCCTCAGCAGTGTATTTTGTCAGTCTGCCTGTTCTGTTCCCAGCTCTGCCTCTGGTGAATCCTCTCACCCTCCCATGCATCTGGCCTGTACCCTGTTTCTTGTATGGATAAATAAATAAATCTTAAAAAAAAAAGAAAAAGAAAACAACATTGACAATGTTTCTTATTTATATTTTACGGCGCTTCTAGGAATGAGGAAAAACCCATGAACTAAATGTATTTGCATGTGTGTATATGTATGTGTGTGTCTGTATATACATGTATATATGTATCTATTTGTTTATAACTATTCCTGAAAATCTGGAATAGTGTTCTTAGGTTCTAGTCAATAAATTTTTGTTCAATTGATGAATGAGACAATGAAACAATCATCTTGACAAAATTCACTAGCCATTGACAGATATGGCATCAAGTTAATAATGATTTGTGAATAATCAGATCATTCTCAGAAAAGCTGAATCTAGCAGATTTACATATAAATTACTCATTTAGGTTTTACATGTCAGATTGAGGGAGTTTCAACTATACTCAGGAAGAAAAAAATGAATGTTACTAAGTTGTCTATGTAGAAATAATACAAAAATTATTATAAATAATGAAAACAAAATTCACAATTCTCATGCTCTTTTCAAGATATTCAAAAGGTTTTATGTATTTTAGTTGTGAACATGTATTTTACTCTTTCTGCTTTGATTCTTGAAACAGCAATTCAAATTAATTTTATGGATTAGATCAAGGCTCAGATCTACCCTTTTCAATATAAATGAAAAAAGTAATTTAGTCTAAGACCCATACTTAGATGTCACACAGAAAATTGCAGTTTTAACCTTATCTTACATTTGATTAATGAGAACAAATTATTAATATATATATATAAACCATCATGCAAATATTATGTTTGAGAAGCTATTCCTCATTTATCCTGAATGAATTTGTACTTCAAATAACTCTAAATGTAGAAAAGTATTTTCATGTATCATACGCAGTATCCAAATTTTAGTGTAAAGATTTAGATGGTGCAATGTGCTCTGTGATGTAATTCCAGTTAAACATTAATTGTATTAATTTGTCCTTTCTGAAACATGATTTAATTAATTGTTAGTTTGTAATTTTGATATCTTACATCTACTGGATTAAATTATACCCTTATTAAATTTATATCATTTCTTTTTCTTCATGATGTGACAACTAGAAAAATTTAAATTATGCATGTGGCTCACATATTTCTTTCTTTTTTAATGCATACAAGAGCTGGGGTCAGGCCAGAGATGTGGGGGGGGTGAGAGGATTCACCAGAGACAGAGTGGGGAACAGAACAGGCAGATTGACCAAAGTACACTGCTGAGGGGAGCAGCGGGCAGGACAGGAGAGGTCTGCTGCACCATGTGGGCTGCTCCCTGGCCAGTCAGGGATCCCACTCATGCTACAGAGGATGCATGTTGCTTCACAGTATGGTGCTTAACCCCTTGCTCCACCAGGGAGGCCCCAGGCTCACATATTTCTATGGGACATAAATCTATGATATATCTTCCCTCCTTATCACAAAATTTTTTGCAAAGGCTACAGGATGCCAAAGTTGATGCTCAGGTGCTTATTTTGCAAAACATGCCAAGCAGATGTTATTTCTTCTTCTTTCATTATTTTTTTTCTCCAAAATAATTGCAATAGCAATGAGCAAGAGGAAGAGGAGAGGGAAGAAAAATCAAAAGAGGAGGAGAACAAGTATAAGAGATGAAAAAGTGGGTATTGGAACACTAACACTATTTAATTTAAAGGAAAGAACTTATATGAAAATAAGTAGCACTGCCTGCTTTTTCTGTGAGTTCTCTCATCTCGAACAACAATGCTCTAAATGAAACAGTGCTAAAGTGGGGTGAGAGCACAGTGTCCAATAGAGGACAGGTCACTGCCTATGGGTTTTCACCAATGCCCACTATTGCACTCAGCCATATGGAACAACACTCAGCCTTATGGAACAACAACAGTGGGATTTATTTAACAAACAGGGGAAACAAAGAGTTTCTAAAGCCACAAGTGGCTGGCTACCTCACCCCAGATAGTGTCCACAATGTTCAGGATTCTCAAACAAAAGGTCACTCATTCAAGATGGTGCCATCCCATCAACAAGGGCCTGGAGTTCATGACACATTGGCAAGCAACAGGCCAGAATCCTCCTCACAGTGGTAGAAGAGGGTACTCACATGTGAGGTGGCTAAGATAACACCATAACAGCCCGCAGCAGCAGTCTGAAGGTCAGGATGAATAGCACCAGATGCTGGGTCAAACAGCAACAGAGACAACAGCACCAGGAGGCAGTGTCAGATGATGAGAGGTGGTAGACAGCTCTAGGAGGTGACCCTAAGTCAGAACCAGTGCTGGTTGCCTATCAACAGTGCTGGATAGCACTGGCCAGTAGTGCAGGTCACCGCCCATCACCAGGAGGCACTGTCATATACACCATGGTAACATCTCTTTGCGAGTTGTTGTCCCACACCAACAACAAACAGCTGTTTGAGACACCAGGCCCTGGACCTTTGGTGCTCTTTTCAGGCAATGTCAAAGGTAGCGTTGGAGGCAGGTGCTGTGGACCAGTCTCTGGGAAGATCTTCAGCTTCTCTTTCTTGGTGGCTCACTGCTGATTTTACTTTTATCTTCTTTCTTCTTCTGAGGCCAGAAAAAGAGTGTGCTAAGTTGGTTCCTGCCCATCCTTAAATTCTCTTTTAGGATCCTCCACACTACATACCTGACTGGGCCATTTTCAATTTTAAGTGACAACTGGTACATTTTAGAACCAATCAGAACTTTCTTACCTTTGGAACTGAATAATTAACTAATGAGCTGATGGGCATAATTGGTTCATTTAGCTCACACCTGATTGGTCCATTCTATGATTGCACCAAGTATGAAAAGGGGAAACTTGGAGCCTGCGCAGATTCAACCTGACCCTGACCTCAGGGCAGGTTCATGGGCTGGTGGGCTCGGAGGAGCCACAGTCAGAGCTGACTGGGGACTGAGGTACTAGGCCCCCATAGCCCTTCAACAGTGCCGGGTATAACAATGTGGTGGGGGCCACAAAGGGTGACTACAGCAACACTGCCATGTTGGCCAGGGACACCACAGGCCTCTCTATTCACTGTGACTAGAGGAACAACAACATTGGAGCTAGACAATTGGGGCCCTGTGCTCCTTCCTGAACCCCTGAACCAAAAGTTGTTGAGGCTGGATATTGTTTCCTATGGTAGAGCTTGCTCTGGCAAAGGACAACCTTGTCTCTGCAGCCCCAGGGAACCTGCTGCCCAAGGCAGCATGATAAGGGAATCACTGCTGCCCACCATTACTCCCAGCCTCGGCCTGCAGATTGAGCCCCAGAGGAGCCATTGTTGGCAGCATTAAAATGCCCCCCACCAGCTGCTGTTTGCACTGCCAAAAAGAAGTGCCCTGTAGCTGAACACTGGACCCCCGAGGGCATGGGCTCTGGAGCTTAAATCTAGTTAGAGACCTAGCTGGCTGTCAAGCCCTGCCAGTGCCATGACCCTGTGTCACCATCTTGCAGCATTCTGCTGCAGGGTGGCTTAGGTGCTGCCCAGAAGTAGCACTCAGGGTAGCCAGTGGGGAAAATCCTGCTCTGCTGCTCCCTGCTGAAAGCTGGCCACTGCCCAGGGGAGGGGCTGCCCACAGACAGCGACTCTGGCTCTGGTGTGAAATCACCACTTCTTTCCCAATGACTGGTGTTGCTTCGGCTGTGGAGGGAAAGAGCCCGTGTTGCCCTGCAGCTTGTGCATGGGGCTTGGGTGTGGTAGACACAAAGGACCTGATGTCAGCCAGCTCTACGGGCCAGGGTGAAATCTTGGGGAAGTTCTTATCCCCACAAAAAGACAATGAGGTTAAAACCTAAATAAAACTGGGACTTTATATTTGTAAATAAGGAATTTGAGATTTATCTGTGTTGTATTACTCTTACCATTCTACTTTGAGCATGAATTCCATCAACATATGGACTTATCCTAGATGAGATAAGTTAATTTTGATCATACTTAAAATAACATTATCCATGACTTTGGAGTTATTTTATTTGATTTGTTTCACATAAGACTATTGAACATTCAAGTTCATGATATTTGCTATTTCATTTTCAAGAAATGCATTTAAAATTAAAACCTGGATTTCAACATATTAAAGAATTTTAACTTTTCTTATCAGTTGTTATAGGTTTGCACTGTTGCTATGAGATGTTTTTAAAGAACATGAAAATGTCAACCAAAAACAAGGGCTTCATGGGTAAAACTAACCTTCCCTGAGTCTCAGAATTCATGCAAAAAAACCTTCTTTGGCCCTCCCCTGGTGGCGCAGTGGTTGAGCGCTACGTTGCAAAGCTGTCCGCAGCCTCTGCAGCGCCGGTTCGATCCCTGGCCACAGGCGAGGTTCCCACGTGGTGTGCAGACCTCTCCTGCCACCCGCTGCTCCCCTCAGCAGTGTATTTCGTCAGTCTGTCTGTTCTGTTCCCTGCTCTGGCTCTGGTGAATTCTCTCACCCACCCGCACTTCTGACTGTACCCAGTGCTTGTATAAATAAATAAATAAATCTTAAAAAAAAAAAAAAAAAAAAAAACCTTCTTTGCATTCTGAGACATGCAGATGTAGACAATATTAAAATAGAAAATGAACTTTGCTTAAAAAAACATTTTACTCTTCACATTACATGATAATAAGAACTGTAGCCACATGTTTAGTTTTTTCTCTCGTCAGTAATACTTTTGAGAAGGTAATAGCACTTATCTGTTGGAGAAGGAAAAATGATCACAACACAGACTATCTCTCAGGATAGATCTTAAAGTACCAGGAACACTGGACAAAATGTCTACTAAGTGTTTACATTTCAAAGAAAATATGATACCTAGGAATTTGTAAATATCACTAGGTTGTAAAAGTTCAGATACCTAAGGGCTCTAGCTCCCGGAGACTTTACTTATATTTAAAGAGGTTGAAATTGGGATGTAGGTTCATTGTTTCCGACCAGTAGGGGAGGTGAAAACCTGCCTCCTTTCCCTTTATATACACAGAAAAACCATCTTCCTCACCCTTCATCAATAGGGTATACAGTTTAGTCATGTATAAAAATGTTCATGAGCTCTCATGATATATATTGAGGGTTAAGGCATGATAACTAAAGGGTGGGAAAAAAAAAACTTAATATTTTCTTTGAAGTAATAAGAAATCTGTCTCTGACCCAGAACACTTCATGCAAATAGTGTACATAATTTTAATAAAGAATATTAAAGTTCTTACAGGTTTCCATTGATATCTTCTGAGAATACCCTCTTAACCAGTTATTAAAAACTAATGCTACACTACACTTTTACTGCTCACATAACTATATAGTATTTTATATTTTGTACAGCATAGGAGTTATATATTGCCCAGCCAATAAAACTATTGCTGAATGTTATTGCATACAAAATGAAGCATAAAAAGCCAAAGGAGGGCCTCCCTGGTGGCGCAGTGGGTTGAGCGCAGCGCTGTGAAGCTGTCCGCAGCCTCTGCTGTGCATGTTCAATTCCCGGCCGGCCAGGGAAGATTCCAACATGGCATGGCAGACCTGTCCTGTCGCTCCTGCTGTTCCCCTCAGCAGTGTATTTCGGTCCATCTGCCTGTTCTGCGCCCCACTCTGTCTCTGGTGAATCCTCTCACCCTCCCGTGCCTCTGGCCTGTACCCCAGTTCTTGTATAAAACTAAATCTTAAAAGAAAAATAAATAAATAAATAAAAAGCCAAAGGAAAAACAAGATGCATCACATGCTTCACATTGTTAAATTGATAAGCTGTTGCTTCTGGCTCCGTGCTTCCTTTTATATTGCATATGTATTTAAATCTAGTCTAAAATCATGCAGATTGGAAATTACTGGGATTTATACTTTCCTAACTTTGTTCATGCTTAAGCCTTTAGCTGAGTCACCCTCTCACTTCATTATTTAGCTTTCATAATATGCCAGGTAAGTTCATATTCAATAAGTTTATTATTTGTATTTGCATATATATATATATATATATATATATATATATATATATGATGCAGAACACAACTCAATGCACAAAGTATTTCTAAGTCCACTTTCCAGAGAGAGAAACCAAAGCTTAGATATATTGCTTTCAAATATTTCATAGCAAAGTAAGAAACCCAAGCAATGTGATTCTAGAGACAGAATTTTAAATACTATGTCACCATGAAACCTGTGAAGCTCGAACTTCTTCTTTTATTGATGAGCCTTTCCTGATCTATTAATCTAATGAAAATACCTACTGCTACACCTCTCTACACATGACCATCCTTACAGTATGTACCACATGTCTAATCACTTATGTATACCCACACAGTTATACAATTATCAAATGCTAATTATATCAGTAATGTAAGAAGACTAAGTTGATCTCAGCTTTCTTAAAGGGGAGAGCTGTGTGGAGATTTCTTGACCTACCAAAAATAGAGCTTCCATATGATCCAGAAATTCTATTCCTAGGTATTTACCCAAAGGACACAGAAACATTAATTCAAAAGGGCACCTGCAAACCTATGTTTATAGCAGCACTATTTACAATAGCTAAGCTATGGAAACAACACAAATGTCCAAAAGTAGATAACTGGATCAAGAAGATGTGGTACATATACACAATGGAATATTACTCAGCAATCAAAAAAGATAAACTCATGCAATTTGCAGCAACATGGATGGAGCTAGAAGGAATCATGCTCAGCAAAATAAGAAAGAAAAAGAAAAATACCAGATGGTCTCACTCATAGCAGGAATTTAGAAAACCTAAATAAGGGACCAGGAAAAAGACTAATTAATACAAAGTAAAAATCAAAATCAACAAGCAACTACAAACCAGAGACACACTTGCGGGGGGATGGGGGCGAGGAGAGGAAGGACTAGGGTCAAAATAAGGTGGGGTTGCAATTGTATGGGGACTATAACCAAAATGAAAATGCATACATTGTGCAAAAATGAAAAAATGATGTAAGAATTATATAAATTAAAATATTTTAAAAAATTAAAAAAAGAATATAATTAAGGAAAAAAAAGAGGGATACTAGCAGTTACTATGGGCATTATATCAATAGCATATGACTAGGTTAGTGATGTAAAGAAGCTCCTGCCCTGTCTTATTCTACTTTTTTAGCTTGTTTTGAAAATAAAAGCTATATTCTACTTAACTGCTTTCTCACTGTCTAGCAATGCCCTTAAATAACTATCTGTTGCATAATTGTTTTTTTTTTAACTCAGATACAAAGATTATCTCTTCTTATGGCAAATCAAAACTCTGTCTACTATGTTACAGCCTTGCCGAAATGTGAATTATTCAAAAGTTCTCCATTCAGAAATTTCCTGCAGCTAATTATAAATGATATTTGCTCTCCAGAAACTGAAGTCCATACACATGTACTGAGATTGCTATGTCTTGTGCACTGTGCCAGCTCTGACAGTCTAGGGATGGATAACAGAAGACTCTGTTCTTAAGGAATCTAGAGTCAAATTGACAAACAGTAAATCTGGAGATGGTTTTATGGGACATTTGGCCCATATATTTAGAGAGTTCTTTCCTGTGCTCACTGCTTAATAAGCCAGTATGCTCATTTTCTCAAATATGATGAAACCTACATAGCATTAAGTTTGTTATCATCTTTGTTGTTTATCTGCAGTCTGTACCCACCCATTCCATTTCTAGTGTTTTCCTTTAATTAAGATTAGGAACATTGCACTGCTCTTGGGGAGAGTGTGTGGTCTGGTACAGAACAAGATAAAATTTAAATAATTTCAAATCTGTAAATCTTCTTAAACACTTAACAAACTCTCTGTGTCTAGGGAAATGTTAATGAGGTAAGCACATCCTCAAACTGCATTGTTGAATCTAAATGCACTTGATTCATTAAGAATTATTTATTGGGCCTCCCCGATGGCGCAGAGGTTGAGTTCTGGGTTGTGAAGCTGCCCGCAGCCTCTGCGGCACCGGTTTGATCCCCGGCTGCTCCCCGGCCTCCCAAAGGAGGGTCCCGCATGGGAGGCCCCCGCATGGCACGCAGACTTCTCCTGCCACCCGCTGCTCCCCTCAGCAGTGTACTTCGGTCCTTCTGCCTGCTCTGCTCCCCGCTCTGGCTCTGGTGAATTCTCTCACCCTCCTGCGCTTCCAGTACTTGTATAAATAAATAAATGAATGAATGAATGAATGAATGAATAAATAAATAAATAAATAAATCGTTAAAAAAAGAATTATTTATTAACAATCAGGAATTGAAACTACTAGAATGGATTTAGACTCAACAAGGGAACATTTGTCTAAAGATATTAATGTCTTTAGTGTTTTATCTTCTGTATAGTTTATTTGGGGGTTCTTAAAGTTTTTACTTTTTCTTTAAACTGCAATTGCAATAGCCAAGCAAACACTGTTTGAATTAAAGAACATTTTTTTAACAAGCATTGTCAAGGTTATGGAGAAAATAACTTTCATGCACTGTTCTAGAGAATGTAGACTGTTCCAGTCCTTTTGAAAAACTGCATAGAGCTTACTGAAAATTCTTAAAAATACAGGTACCATATATTCTACAATTTCAATCCTGGATAATTAACTGAAGAAAGCAAAAACATCAGATTGAGAGGTATGTGCCCTCTCTTGTTCATTGTAGCATGATTCACAATAAGCAAGTTATGGAAACAGTCTAACTGCCCAAGGAGAGATGAGTGGGTTAAGATGTGGTGCACACACACACACAGACACACATACACATACTGAACTACTACTCTGCTACCACAAAAGATGAAATCTTACCATCTGCAACAACAACAACATAATGGAACTGGAGCAAATTATGCTAAGTGAAGTAAATCAGATGGAGCGATACAAACATTGCATTTTTAACTCACATGTGGAAAAGAAAGAAACAAAACATAAAGTCAGATAGCAGCAAAACAAAAGTAAACCCTAGAAATCTGACTATAAAACTGAGGAACCAGAAAAGTGAGGGAGGACTCCACCATCAAAGTGAACTGTGGGTCCCAGGAAAGTGTGGGCTTGCTGACTTGGCTGTTGGAAGCCAGCAATCCCATGAGCCCCTTCTGGAACTGAGTAGAGACAGAGGGAGGGATCAGCAAATGAAGGTTAAGATGGACATGTAGGGTAAGAGACCAGCAGCACATAGAGACTCATTGATCTTCAGGTACAGCGCCCATCAACCCATCCACAGCATTGCTATCCTTGTGGAGTCTGGCATAACAGTGCCACCAGTTTCTGACATCCCAGAAGGAGCACCCACAAGAGATGCCAGCCAGTACCAGTGGTACAGTGGCCAATCACATAGAACCTATTAGAAAACGAACAGGGTGAAGGAAAAATACAAATAATCAAGTAAGACACACCAGAAAAAGAAAATCAGCCACTAGAACTCAATAAAAATGGTATGGTTAAGAACTTTCCCTACCTGCCAGATAGAGTATTTAGAATCACCATAATTAAAAAAACATAAAGAAGACAAAAATGAAAAGAATGGTATGATAAATATAATTAATGAACTGAACAATGAAATTGAGTCCTCAAAGAAGGAAATGAAGGAAATGCAGGATATTACAAGATTAATGGAGGAGAAAAAAGAACTCTCCAACACTGCTGGTGGGAATGCCAATGCATACAACCACTACGGAAAGCTGTGTGGAGGCTTCTCAAACAACTAAAAATGGTTCTACCATATGACCCAGCAATTCCATTACTAGGAATCTACCCAGAGGACACAAAAATATTAATTCAAAAGGATACCTGCACCACTATCTTTATTGCAGTACTATTTATAATAGGTAAGATGTGGAAACAAGACAAATACTCAAAAACAAATGACTAGAACATCAATCAAAAAAGATAAAATTAATGGCATTCACAGCAACATGGATGGAGCTAGAAGGGATTATGCCCAGTGAAATAATCAGAAGGAAAGTGAAAAATATCAGATGTTACATTTATAGGAGGAATATAGGGGAAACAAATAAGGGATCAAGGGAAAAATGATAACAAAAAAAATTAACAGACAGCTATACATCAGATACATTCTGCAGGGGAGGGGGAGGGAGAGGGATCAAAACAGGGGAGGGAAGAACATGAAGGACTATAGTGATGGTGCAGGGGTGAATTTGTGGTGGGAATTCTACGGGGACTACATTTGAAGGAGAAAACAAACATTGTACAAAAATGAAAAATGAGGGCCTCCTCGGTGGTGCAGCAGTTTGAGGACAGCGCTGCAAAGCTGTCCACAGCCTCTGCAGCACAGGTTTGATTCCTGGCCTGCCAGGGAGATACCCACATGGTGCAGCAGATCTCTCCTGTCTTGCCCTTTGCTCCCCTCAGCAGTGTTTTCTGTCCTTCTGCCTGTTCTTCTCTCTGCTCTGTCTCTGGTGAATTCTTTCACCCTCCCGTGCCTCTGGCCTATACCCCAGTTCTTGTATAAATAAATAAATCTTTAAAAAAAAATGAACAATGATGTAAAATAAATAAATAAATACATACATGCATACATAATATTAAAAAAAAAAAACAGACTTCCAGAGGGGGAAGGTGAAGAGTAAAAGGGATATAGGGCACCATGGACTGTGATGGAGGACTAGGGTGCCTTGGTGGTATGTGTAGTGTGATAACATATACCTGAAGATGTAGGATCCTGTTTCTGAATCATTTAAAATGTTGAGTACCAATGTAACCTCAATTTAAAAATTACAAATTATCAGAAAAATATTAATTATTATTAGAAATTCCACATTATATATATTAATGTATGGATCAGAAACTCAAGTGTCAGCAGTGTGATTTTAAGAAGTTCTCCAGGCAATTCTGAAGTGCACTACAATTTTAAAGTCACTGACATTAGGTATAAACAGATGTAATTTAGCTTTTGATAGTAGCTTAAATATATAATGAATTGGTCATTTTATATTTTTCTTTTGTTAAATGGAATAACAAATATTGGTTATACAATTAAAAAATACTAGTATAAAATTCTTCTAGGTCAACATGGCAACATTTAAAACAGTTTGTTATGTTTTTATAGTAAATAGATTGAGCTTTGATTCAGAGCTACTCTATCAACAATTAAAAGGTAAAATTACTGTGCTTGAAGAGACGTTGTAGTTAATGTTTGTAACCTATAACTTGCAATACTAGGGTGGTAATTATAAGATAAATTATTCACTTTGGTGTAAGATAAATTGTTATGTACATTAACTTCTGAATTTACAAATATAACTAATTTCAATATAATTTAATTGTTTATTCTAGCCTTAAGTCTCCAGATGACCTTAAATAGCACATTTTATAATTCTTATAATACCCATGACTTATCTCATGAAACCCTCAATGTTTTGGGGACTACAAGTTCCCAGACAGCTAAGCAGTTCACATAATGAGCAGCTTAATGCATGAAGCATATAATGTGTGCAGATGTAAGTTATTTGCTTTGTCTAATATAATTAAATCAATAAATCAATGACATAAATATAAAAATGGAATAACATACTTTATTCTACTTTAACAAGATAGCTTTTTTCTTTTTTTCCTAAATAATTCAAAATATGTAGAAATGTTGCATTTAAAAAAGATGGCAGATCTAGGTGTTGCACGCTTCAACTCTTATAACTTAAATTGTTACTCTTTTGGAAAAGAACTACTTATTTAGTACTAACATTTATTTATTTATTAGCATAGTGATGTATCCTATTAATGACTAGCACTCTTCTATATATTAGAACAAAAATATTAATGGACAAGCATATCTGTTATTACTATAAAGAATGTTATAATTTTTAAAGGTCCATAATATGAATACCATATTTAGAAGGGGCAATGGGGAAAGCGGGTTAGGCAGGTAGTCAGGAAATCTATTCTGCAGATGAAAATTGCCATGAGACAAACAAAATAAAAAAATGGACTGACATGTGGACCCACAAGAGTGGACTGAATATAGTAGATAAAGGAAGTGCCAAAAAACATTTAAAAAGTTTATGAAATAATTGTTTTTAATTTGCTATGGAATGTTGCCACCAAAGGCAAGTACAGGAATAATAGGTGAAGAGGGGAATAATAGGTGAAGAGGGTACTTCAGATACTCTGATGCAGTCTAGAATCATGCTAAGTAATAGCAGATTAGTCACCTGTTTAATCAGGAAAATAACTCCAGAGTATATTTTAAAATGATCCTTAGAGAATATAAATTGGATCAGATGATGATAATCCTGGAAGTAGGAAGGAGTGTTTAATACAAAATAAAGAGCTCCTAAAGTATTACAGAAAGAAAATAACTGATCACAGGATTGTAATCAACTTCATTTTTAGAGAATTTTGGCATTATTTTGCATGTGAAAATGACCTGTGGCTGGGCCCTAGACAAAATGACTTTTGTATTTGTTAGGAAAAGTGAAGTTAACTAGTCCTCTGACTGACTGCTGTTTTGCAGTCAATGATTTGCATAGAGGTTCAGGAATGAATCATGAAATAAGCTTAAATTTCAGACTGACACTTGAAATTAAATCAAGAGCTGACAGGAGGGAACTGCCTTACATCCTCTTTAAGCAATGAATTTGGCCAGAAAAACACATTTCACCAGAAAAACACAAATGTCCACATCCTTCAATCCTCCATTTCTCCACAAATGGCTGTTTTTAACACCACTTCTCAATAAATGACTTGTCTTTAAAAAAAAAAAAAAAAAAAAAAAAAAACAGTGAAATTTCCTGGAAGGGATATAATCCATATTTTCTTTTTTTTTCCCCAAAAACTTATTTATTCATGCATACAAGAACTGGGATGCAGGCCAGATGTGCGGGAGAGTGAGAGGATTCACCAGAGTGGGGAACAGAACAGGAAGACTGACTGAAATACACTGCTGAGGGGAGCAGCAGGCGAGACAGGAGAGGTCTGCTGCACCACACAGGTATCTCTGTGGTCAGCCTGGATCTAAACCGCTCTGCAGAGGCTGCGAACAGATTCACAGCACTGCGCTCAACCCACTGTGCCACCAGAGAGGCCAGATCCATATTTTCTACACACTATTGTCCCCACTCCACTCCCATCATTCATTCAACATTTATAAACATGAATAGACACAAACATATCAACTGGGTTTTGAAAGGATAGGTCGGGTGGGGGTAAGTTAGTCATAAATAAAGTAGAAACTGAAAAGTTTGTTACATCAAAAGAAAGGAATTGATTGAAAGGAATAACCTACTGGCAGTTAAAAAATGTGGCAATCATGCAAATGTAATATTAGAATAGAAAAGTAAAGAATAGGAAAAATGCAAATAATGAGACAAATACTTGAGAAAACATAATTCATGTTACTGAGAGAAATTTCTTACACTTGGTTTATGTCATAGTTAATTTATTCAACATCAGGTTAATAATCTCTTTAATTCAATATAACACAAACTCTAAAGTGAATAATGAAATAGAATAAAATGTAAACAGTATAGCCAATCACAAGAAATACATTGAGGTCCAAAATAACATTTCAAAACAAGTCAATAAAATTAAAAGTCAGAATCAATGTTGAAAATTCTACATTTAATATAAAGGAAATATTTGTTAAAATCAGAATGAATACAGTTGAAAAATAAAAAAGCAATTCCCCAAATTGGAAGATATATATTCAAATATATGACACAAAATAAAATTGATAAAGTGTGGGGAAGTAGAAGTAAACATGTCTGTTTGTAAACATCATGATTACTTTTATGCAGAAATTCCCAGTCCTTCAACAAAAATATCTTGGTACTAATAAACAATTACATAAATTTCATGGAATATTAGGCAAATATACAAAAGTCAATTGTTTTATATTATTTTGGTGATGGAAAATTTGCATTTGACATTAAAACTAATAAACCATGTACATTATTACAGAAAAGGTGAAATAGTTATAAACCTTAAAAATGTAAGTATCAGGCATAAGTGAGGAGAGCTACAAGTCTGAGGATAGAAATTTTAAAAATCTGAAAATGTGAGTTATTCCATGTTCATGGAAAGACTTAATATTGTTAAGGTGTTAATTATTCCCAATCTGAGCTATGGACTCATGCAATTTCAGTAAAATCCCAGAAAACAATTTTGTGGATATTGAAAAAAGGTACAAATTTATATTTGTAAACACAAAGAATAAAAATGGTCAACACAATCCAAAAAACAAAGTTGAGGAACTCTACCAAACGTCAATACATGCTACTCAGTACACAATTGAAGCAGAGTGGTATAGGCAAAAGAATAGATGCAGGGATCAATTAAACAGAAAAAAAAAAAAAAAAAATAGACCCATATAACATAATGGACAGATTTTTGACAATGTAACAGATAAAATTTAAAGGAGGAAAATAGTCTTTTTAATATATGGCACTAGAACAACTGAAAAACACATGCAAGAAAATTAATCTGTGCCTGGTATAATAAGTGCTGCACAGGGGATATTATTTTTTAATTTTTTTCATTATTTTATATATATTTTACATCATTTTTCATTTTTGTACAATGCATGTATTTCCAGCTTAGTTATAATCCCCATAATATTCCTACCACCCATTCACCTGTGAACTATCGCCATGGTCTCTTGTGCTCTTCCCGCCCTTGTTTCGGTCCTACTCCCTACTCACTACACCCCAGTATGTCCCTGATTTTTTTTAGATTTTTATTTTTATACAAGAACCGGGGTACAAGCCAGATGCACCGGAGGGTGAGAGGATTCACTGGAGACAGAGTGGGAACAGAACAGGCAGACTGACAAAATACACTGCTGAGGGGAGTAGAGGGCGCAACAGGAAAGGTCTGCCATGCCATGTGTGATTCTCGCCAGCCAGCTGGGATAGAAACCCATGCTACAGAGGCTGCGGACAGCTTCACAGTATGGCGCTCAACCACCTGCACCACCAAGAGGCCCATATGTCTCTGACTTATAGTTGCCTGTTGATTTTGATATTTATTTTATTGTATTTTTTTTTTTTTTGCTGATCCCTTATTTGGATCCTCTACATATTATTTTAGGGTAGTACACGTATTCTATGTGATAGTATAATGATAGATATGACTATGCATTTGTCAAAATTCATGGAAGTGTAAAACACAGCCTCAAGTTAGACAAACTGTGACTAAGAGAATGTTCTTTCAGGCTTCCATGCCCAACACTTTTGGCCTCAGCTATAAGTATTTAGAGCCAAAATAAGAAGTTTGTGAGCAGTTTCCACAATACTACTATCACTTCTGACATCACCAGCAAATTTGGGGGTTTCCAAAACCATCTTCTGGTTCATAATCACTAGGGTGGTACACAGAACTCACTGAAACTAATTATACATGTGATTACATGTATTAGAGAGAAAGGATACGTTACATCTGCCAAAGAAATAGACACATAGGGCTGAATCTGGAAGGGAAACAGACTTTAAGGTTCTATTGTCTTCAGAACACATTGCATGACAGTATTGACTTGTTACAAGCAGCATGAGGCAATGCAATTCTGGGCATCTCAGTGTCCAGGCATTTTATTGCACTGGCTTGATTGAGTGATCATTCACTTTGTTAGACTTAGTCTCCAGGCTGACAGATTATTGTATTATCCCAAACCCCAAAATCAATAATATGGTTGATCTTTCAATCACGAAAGATCATTTCCTATTCTAATATGATTAAGGAAAGCCAGCCCAGCCTAATAAATCTCCTTAGCATAATCTATCCGCAATTGTCAGAGGGGCTCACCTTAAATAAGAAACTCCTATAATTTATGATCTCTCTTGGGCTTAGAGTTATCTAGGAACCTGAACAAAGTCCCGATCCTTCTTTAAATGAGGTCAAATTCCTTATTATACCAACACAGAAATACAAGACTTAATGTAGGGAAATGTTTTAAAAATTAAGATATTAGGGAAGGGCCTCCCCTGGTGGCTCAGGCTGTTGAGTGCCATGCTGTGAAGGTGTCTGCAGCCTCTGCAGCACTGGTTCTATCCCGGCCTGTTGACAAGGGTCCCACATGGTGCAGCAGACCTCTCCTGGCTTGCCCGCTGCTCCCCTCAGCAGTATATTTCGGTCCTTCTGCCTGTTCTGCTCCCTGCTCTGTCTCTGGTGAATCCTCTCACCCTCCCGCACATCAGGCCTGTACCCCAGTTCTTGTGTAAATGAATAAATGAATCTTTAAAAAAAAAGATATTAGGGAAAATCAAGATGGAATGCAGAATGTGACAATGAACTACTGAGAATGACAAAGGAAACATCACTACTTAAGTAAAAATAAAAGTAAGCGGGATGCCTCCATGGTGGCGTGAGGGATTAAGTTCAGCACCATGAAGCTGTCTCAGCCTCTGCAACACCAGTTCGATCCCTGACTGGCCAGAGAGATTCCCACATGGCTCAGCCGACCTCTCCTGTCTCCCCAACTGCTCCCCTTAGCAGTGTTTTCACTCAACCGGCCTGTTCTGTTCCCCGCTCTGTCTCTGGTGACTCCTCTACCCTCCACATCTCTGACCTGTATCCCAGTTCTTGTATGCATAATAAATAAATCTTTAAAAAAAAAAGTAAATGGGGTCTTCAAAATTATAAGAGGCAAAAGGACATGTGCATAACCATCGTGCTCTAGTTATTAATGTTTTGCCTAAGGAGTACTGTTTAATAATTCTGATGCAGCAGTGCATGTATACAAGAATTGAGTAATACAAAAAATGAATGAAAATTATGAGAGACAGTTCAAATTTTAATTAGGATATTGACATATGAGAAACGCTGGAAGGATTCATGTAGCAATGGAATAGAGCTGGAAACATTAGCAAGATCTAATTTTTCCCAGTACATGCATAGATATATAGATGTTGTGCATAAATATATTTCTTTGTCACTGACAGGACCAAAATGAAATGCCATCTAGTAGTCATGACCTTATTTAGGGTTCAGACCTTGTTTTCTAATACTACTTTACAAGAAATGAACAAGGGTTTCTTAAATGAATTGCTGATTTTAAGATTGGAAGAAGACTCAACAAGAACATCTAGTAATGCCAGAAACTATAGAAATGCTAAAACACACACCCACATTGGTGAAGGGATGTCAAAGGGACAGAGCTACCTAAAACTATTTCCAATGATCAACAATAATATATTTTTGTATTACAACCCATCCATAGTAATAGAGTAATGTCATATTGATATGTGTTTAAAATGATGTGATGAAAATGGCATTTTGCTCTGTTGATTTCCTCCTCAAAATTTATAGTCCCAGTTGATTAATGATAAAAACATCAAGAAGGGCCTCCCTGGTGGCACAAGGGATTAACATGCAACCTATGAAACTATCCACAGCCAGTGCAGCATGACTTCGATTCCCAGCCAGGGAGATACCCACATGGCACAACAGACCTCTCCTGACATACCTGCTGCTACCCTCAGCAGTGCATTTCAGTCAATTTGCCTGTTCTGTTCCCCATTCTGTCTCTGGTGAATCCTCTCACCTGCCCGCCCCCCCCCCCGCCAACACCTCTGGCCTGTACCCCAGTTCTTGTATGCATAAATAAATAAATCTTAAAAAAGATTGCTGGATTTATTAAAAAAAAGACAAATACTAAAAATTGGGTATCGTACTAATTATATGAGAGCTCCTGAAATTTTCAAGGTCACCAAAAATAAGGAATGTCTGTTGAGCTGTCTCATCCAAGAAAAATTTTAGAGACATGATGAATAAACATCAGATGGTATTCTAGCCAGATTTGTGGAACAGAGCAAGGACACTAGGTTAAAACATAGGAAATCTGAATGGCTGTGAACTCTACTTAATACTAATGTATCAATGTTAGATAATCAATTTTAACAAGTGTATCAAGCTAGTGTTCTACCTTAATAATATTGTATAATGTATGCAGGGGCATGTGGGAACTCTGAACACTAATTAAATCTTTTCTATATGTCTAAAACTGTTCTAAAAATAAGGTTTTTTGGAAGAAATGCAACCCAGATCATTATACCTACATCAGGAAAACTGCAAACTTTCTCAATGATCAAGATTTGGGAAATTAATCACATGTCCTTCTTGAAGAAGCTGACAGTTGAAAATATTCAATTAAAAATAAGTCAAAATAAACTTCTCAGGATTTAAAAATTATGAATCCATATACACAGAATGAATACCAAATGACTTGGAATTTCATGATACAGAAATATTTGAATTTACACAAAAGAAATGGAGTATTTAAAATTTATAAATTGAGGGAGCCGG